>NC_047162.1:14574843-14918177 GCF_009819705.1 Hippoglossus hippoglossus
ATGACAGTTTGAAAACATCTGTTTCAGACACAAAGAAGGCATCGTTTTAAAATGGGCTAGTGAGTCAGGACCATTTGTTCTGTTGCACAGACACAAAAGCTCATATTTCTTTGTACTTCAAACACAAGAAAATTGTATTAACACAAAATATAAAAAAGGTATTTTTTGTATTTTATAATGCAGGAAAAGCACACTTGGTATTTGTCGGTCCTTGATACGCTGCATTTGATAAAAGATGCTGAATAAAATCCAAACAACTCCTCATGTAGTTCTGAAGTTTGAACATCAAGATGCACAAGATGGAGAGAATAAGTCCTCACTAGGCAAACCTACTTTAACTGAACACGATCCAACTGGATTAACATGACTTGACTTGAAAGTGTTTCTTTTGCTCTAATGACTGAATATCCAGCTGGTCCTCTGAGTCCAATGTACAGTAGAGCAGCCGGATTATACCAGCTAAGTCCCAGCTTTTCTTAATGATGATCCACACTGCTGTGTCAAGAGGGAGCACATTCACAGTGAGGGCGAAGCAGGGATGGCTCAGTGCTGGAAACTGTCCCCTCACGGCGAAATGTTCTTGGGCTGGAGCTGTCTGGGTTTTACATTTCCATGTTGTCCTCGTGTTTCCTGCGGCTGGTTTGGTTCCTCCACGGTCAAGTGCAGGTTTGATGAACTGGAATCTCTCACATGCCTGTAGGAGAGACTGGGAGAGGCTCCGGCCCAGTGCACAGAACAGGGTATATGTGGAGAAATAGATTTTTAAATGCAAAGTACTCTGGTCGCCAGTGGGATAGAAAATAACTCAGAGCTTGATGCTTTTACAAATATGTCTGTGAAGTCAGTTTCCTTGGTTTATAATCAGGAGATAATGTCTGACTTCATCAAAAATATTTTATTGATTTTATAATATTGATAATTTATAATTCTAAACTGGATTTAGAGCAAAGTCGTACGATTTAGCAGTTAAAATAATGATTATATTAAAGACAATGATAATTTTCATTTTAAAATCAAACAAGGGGTTTACAGACATAATCTTAATGGCACTGATGAGATTGGAGTCTCCCTGATTTCCAATTGTAAATTGAAAGCAAGCTGAGAGCAAGCTGACCGGAAAGCTTCACCAACCACATGTTGTGCACTCGTGTTTCGAACTAAAACATGGCTGCTGACAGCACTAGTAAGACTTTTGTATCTTGGGCCAGATGGACGACCTTGTGCGATTGTGGCAACAGTACGAGAACTTTTATTTATTTTATAACGTTTTCAGTGTATAACACAAGAAAAAACCCAACCAGCCGACGATGCCAGCAGTCCGCCTCCACGATGGTTTTCATTCTGGGGTCACGTTGTATCAAGCAAGTTTCTGTGAGTTCCCTGGAATCACCCACTCACTCCTGTGATTAAGAATCAGTCACATCTCTTGTTATGTCGGTGGTTTTAAAACCATTAAAGATTTGAAAAACCCACTTGTGTGCAGCAGGCATTACTTCGTATTTGGACAAACAAGAAAAACAACACATTGAGTCCCATCTTTAATAATTTGCAATTACAACCACAGCAAGTTACAATTTACCGTCTCGGTCGATTAAATCTTAATTTCACAGTAAATAATCCAGACTACCCCAAACATAAGTAAACATAAGTAGAAAATAAGAACGAGAAAAGAAAATGGAGCTCCAGCCTTTGAGACTTTTGTTGTCCCTCCTGAATATTATTCATCCTTCAGTCCACAGTCAATAATTAAGTAACGGTACAAAACAACACTGTATATAACTGCATGTATGTGTCCTACTTCCATATTCTTAAAGGTTTTGTATTTATTACCAGCAAACATGTAATTGCTAATGTTACATAATTAATAGGGCAATACTGAGACCTTGCTTAAAGAATTATGAAGCCCTCGTTTTCCCTCCGTAGTTAAGCTTCACCCGGCAGTAAACTGATTACTGCAGTACTGGAGCTGGAAAAGTTTAACAGAAGTAAAAGTAGAGTCAAAGATGATCAGTGCATTTACTGTACATTATCTTCCCCACTGCAATAAGGTGCAGATCTAAATACAATTTAAATGTGGTTTCGTAAGGGGCTGTTATGTACTGTGTACTTGTTTGTTCTCTACTGAGTGCCATTCTAGCTTTGTATGAATTGTTGATATTCTGTTTACTCTCTGAACTTAACAGATGCTGACAAACCTCCAGCTTCCTCCACCCTGGTGGAGTTTTCTTCCTCCAATTTGAGACACTCGCCAAAGGAAGATTGTTGCAGGACTGGAATGAAACTGACGTGTCATCGTTAGGGCGCACAGGAAACTAGTGTTTAGTTTACCCAGAATGCACAAATCCATTAGATTATGTGCTCTAACAGCGCTGAGTGCTGCTTTGCAACTTGTTTCCTCTCACAGGAAGTGGCAGTGGCACTGACGGCGTTCCAACGAGAGCTTGTTGTTGCCCTGGTCATCTTGTCTAAGCTTTAATGATGGTAAGGTTTGAGCAAATTGAAACCAGCATGAACCATTTCCAAGCCTTTGGCAGAAAACTGTCTTTCCTGAACCTTTGCTGTGTTTTCTTTCCCTTTTGAAGAAGCTTGGGAATAAATTAGCCATTATTAGTTTTGACAGTTTTTTTATTTTATTTTACTTAATATTGATCTTAACATTTACATTTAATTTGAATAAATGCAATACTAAAAATGCTTATCGCTGCCATATTTGCAGATCTGGGGAATACAAAGATTTTGGAGCAATCCATACAGTAATTTCAAAGATGGTTTACTCTGGATTAAAGTGGTGGATAGGCCGACTGACACTCGACATCCAGAGAGCGGTGCCTCAGCGATGAGGCTCAAACAGAGCAGTCAAAATCTCATCTAATCTCCTCTGGCATCGAAATGATGCTTCAGATCTCCTTTTTGCATGATATTAGATAATCCGCCCACTGTGACACGCAGCATCGCCTCCGCAGCCTTGACGCGTGGAGGAAGTGATGTCATATCAATTAAAGCCACTCTTATCACTAATATTAAACTTTCAGTGCTATCAGACAGGCCAATGTATTATTAATACGGCCGGAGCGAGGCGCTGCGCAGGATTTCCTTCCGTCCGGCGGGAAACGTAGGAAACGCTTACGAGTTTCTCTTTCACCTGCACGTCACACAAACTCTGGTCAAATTGCTTTTCATTTTTCCGCCCCAATCAGATCCACACAGCTTTAAGCCCCTGCTGGACCGGAGCGTTTCATTCCCCTTAATTACTGACCAGTCAAGCGTTGAAGAATACGTCTTTGTGTCCATCACTGACCTTGACTTAATCACTCTCACTGCTGACTCATGTCTGTCTCAATGCCGGGTTGTGACAAAAAGCTGCATCCGTCTCGCCTGTCAACGAAATAATAATGGCTTTCACACTGCGAATAGTTTTTTTTTAAATGTATCATTTAACAAAATACATATAATTTATACCCGTTTTCTCTGAGCTGTTCTCGCAGCAGGGCTCTGTGGATGGCAGTGTTGGTCTGTTAGCTTGTCCTGGCTGAAATATCTCTACCTGAGGATGGATGGTGCGAAAATGCATTTTAGACATTTATCTACCGCCTCAGGATGAACTGTAATCACTAATCATCATCCCCTCACCCCACCTCTAGCGCCATCATCAGGACTAAATGTCAATTTGTCCAATTCTCTGATGTATGATCAAATAATTTATGAAAAACTATAATGTCACACCCGGCCGCCTGCAGCTTTACTTTGTGTTTAGTGCTGACAAGCTTCTTAGTCTTGTTTAATATCTGAAAGGGATATCAATAATTTCTTCATTTTGAAAAATGCAGCCACACTGCCTCATGAATGATTGTAGATGTGCTAGTGGGGAAAATGTCAGCGCTAAAAACGTATACCAGTAGGTTTTATAATAATGCATAAAAATGTGGGTGGTCATTTTATAGCTCTACGACATTCTATGGCTCGCCTTCCCAGGAATGTTATCTGCTACCATCATCTCGATCCATTCCTTCTCCATGAATCAACTATAAAACTTCAAAACTATTACATTTTTGCCGTGAGTAAGCAGAAAGCAGAGGGTTGGAAGTTTCCCCAGCCGAAGCAGCAGTGCAGCCTCTCATTGGCCACAGGGCACAACCGAACGAAACAGGACAAATTCAGATGGATGAGCTTCAAGTGTCTCAGGAAGGTGTAAGTCTGTAAGTTCAGCGTTCTGTGGAGAATGTTCTACACAGGCCTGTGGGATTTGTTTTGATCCTAGTGGTAGTGGTGGCAACCGGAGCCAACGCTCCTAATCCTGTATCGATCTGCGTACATTTTATTTTACTGAACAATGTGCTTGAGAATGAGAAGCATATTTCTGGCTCTGTCCACTGTGTCTCACAGCAAAAGACTCTGGAGCGTTTCTTTGCTTGCAACATGACACATGAAGCTTTTTGTTTGGTTTGGTTTTGCACATTGTCGTCAGCCTACTGTCTTTTTGTCTCCATCTGTTGATGATGTTGAAGCCAAATGAGGCAGTCAGCTGTTTGCTTCCCAACCTTTTACTGCATGATTCTCTGGGCTATATTCAATATACTATAAAATAACAAGTTGGATACGTAAACAGAAACAGACAGAGCCTTCTGTCCATACTTCGCATTACTGTATTTGTGTATGCCTTCTAAAAGCTTCAGGACATGGACAAAACCAACAAAATGGAGCGCTACCACCAAATCGTGGGGGGGGGGGCAGTGTAGCCAATATTTCAAGCAGGCTGATCATAGGACTTAAGGAAGAAATTTCAACAATGGTGGACTTTGCACTTGCGAGTTGTTGCTTTTGTCTCTTTCTTAGCGGCCTCCTCCACTGTCAACATGTTTACTGTTGTCAGAAACTCTTGACTCTGCGCTGCCCTCTAGTGGAGGCATTGTATAACAACCATGCTCACATAACAAACACGTGGACGTATGTGGGCAGTGACGGTTACCTCAGGTGAAACAGACATATCTCTTCTCGTTCTGACAGGGTGCATAATGAGCCTCAACGTTACATCCAGGTGGTTCCTGTGCATACTATGAAATATAATCCCTGTGGCGCCCCCTGATGGTGGGCAGTGTTGTCCGTCACGTCAGTCTAAAATCTCTCAGTCTGTTAAAGCTGTCGTCTCAAAAGACCAAATGATATCACATCATACATCGAACCATCCAAGGAGAGCTTGTGCACTGGATGGAACCATCTGCACTTGTTATATGTCCTCATGCATTTATTCAGCTGCTTCTTCTCCTGTAGGATGAATACCTGATCGTGTGTGTGTGTGTGTGTGTGTGTGTGTGTGTGTGTGTGTGTGTGTGTGTGTGTGTGTGTGTGTGTGTGTGTGTGTGTGTGTGTGTGTGTGTGTTTTATGTGTGTTACATTTTCTCCCAGTTTATTCAAGAAGAAAAAAACAATGCAACAATTAGATCATCAGCTCAGCGTGTAGGGATGTGGTGTACAGTGCGTGTTTGCACATGCAGCGTACTGTATCTCCTGAGGTGCGTCTCGTTCATCGAGGCCTCATCACTTTTACTCGTGTGTTCAACCTGCCGTTCCCCCGTCGTGCGGCACACGCTAAATTATACATGGTGATTTTTGGACTCATTGTTTCTACTGTGTTGCCAGAGCAAAGTTAACCTGTGACTTACCAGGACTGACCTGCTCTGAGGTCAGTTAACAGGCTCCTCCTTGTACTGTGACTATCTCAGGATGGAAGTGTTGAGTTTACCCAAATGTGGGATTTATTTTTCTTTACGAGCTCGTGATGTTTTCTCCCATATGCATGAACAAAGCAATGTTTGCATGAATGCATCAGAGGGAACCTGGAAATGATTTCCATATTCTCTGCAGAGTTTTGGTTTATTGATTGGTTCAAAGACTATTGTGCTGTGCATCGGACAGTAAATAAACCCAGAGAAAAAGCAGTTGACGGAGTTAAAGAGGGGGGGGCAAATAAAGACAGAGAGCCTAGAAATAGACGAGGGAAGAATATGAAAGTGAGGCTGAGGGGGAGAGTCCAGAGAGACACGGAGACAGTTTGAAAAGGAAAAGTACCCACAGTTGGTAACAGGGAGGAGGAGGAGGAGGAAAAACAACAACGAAAATCAGTCCCTGGCATTTATGGTGGAGAGCAAAAGTGAGGGGGGTGGGGAATACAGAGAATTGAGTCCTGGATCCAGCTGAGTGCCTAAGCAGAGAGGGAAAGGAAGCGGAGCGAGAATAAATATGCTATTCCCCATATCGCTCTGTCTTTCCTCTGTTTTGTGGGTGTGAGGAGGAGGAGGAGGAGGAGGAGGAAGAAGAGAGAGAGAGAGAGAGAGGTGGCCTGTGGTGTGTGGTTTGGGGGGGGGGGGCGGTCAGGGGAAATTTGTGCCACTGTGTGATGAGCCCGAATCCCCGCTGATAAATTACAACATTATTGTATCCTCACATGTTCACAGAGTATTTGCATTAGTGTGTGCACCCAAACAAGAGCGTGCTCAGCTGGTTGTTTGTAAAAAGCCTCTGAGGATTTCGACAAGACGCATCATTGGGCCTCTAATGAAAGACGCTTTCACACCAGGAGCTCTGTTCTGCTTCCAATCATCGTGTAGTAACCATTTAAAATGTATTCAAATTTAAAATGTTATTTGACTTATTAATTGGAAAATAGTAAAAAACTAATCAAGCTACCGTCCACAGGCTTGTATGTTTAGGATATTCAACAGAAATCCAATATATCTCACAACTGCAAATGAATGTAAAACCATGCATGATTGATTATGCCATATAAAAGAATCATTGCTCCTCTATCCAGTCTATCCAATGTGAAATTATAATAATCACTGTAGATCTGTGATTCTTTAGTTTCTTTCAATTAAAACTGTTTCATTTAAAAGCTTTAATTTTCCCCGTAAATGAGCTGATATCCACTGCACAACGATCCGGGATTAAAACTACACACGTCTGTTGATTTGTGGGAGATTGAAAGCCGTTTATTTTGATGCAAATTTCCACACACAAACTGGCTCTTTTTCTTGCACCCTCTAGTTATCAAAAGCACACACATGCACACTATTCATATATTCAGTCTTTCAAACCTCTCGCCCACGAGCAAAGACAGATGCACACACACCCCGTTTTGCAATTGTGTTCTAACGTGAAAAACCAATTCAGATTGAGGCCATTTCTGTTGCCGCATCACTGCACATCTTTGTGACATGAGATTTAAGGAATGGGGATGTGAGACTGACATTCATAAGACAAAAAGATAGACAAAAGTAAAAGTCTTTGACAGATATGAAAAAGTGATTTATTACAAAAGGCTGGTTCATGAAGTTTGTGACTTATAAGTTTAGCCAGTTGGCAATTCGAAGGGGGACGAGGGGCTGAAGCCATCCCCTTTAAATTGAGAATCCACCCCTCTTAATAACCTGCCAGAAAATGTGTGTGCGCTGAGCATCCTATGGTTAGTGCTGTTATTTAAATCACAGTATCCACAGTTTTTATTTTTAAAGTTCCAACCGGATGGCATTGAAAATACTTGGGTCGGTGGCCATTAAAACATCCATAAAAGAGTTTAGCATCTTTGGCAGGCAGGCAGGATTCACCATGAACTCGGTACATACCCTTTCTCTTCTGTTGGGGTGTAGTCCCCCACATCCTCGACCAATCGGCAACAAAAGTCTGCAGATATCCTCCCAAGTTCACACTCACACACCGGTAAATGTCAACAACTCACCTACTGAGTCTAGTGATGTGTTGTTGCTGTTTAAACATGCCAAACAATCATTCGCGAAAAAAAAAAGAATGAATGCCCTGCAACACAAAAGTCCATCAGCTTACATTCTTCGGGAAAAAAGACATTAATTGCTAATAGGAAGGTGGGCATGCTAACCGAGTGTAAAAGGAATGCCTCCGAGCCTGAAGTAGAAAGAAAAATTGAAGTTGACTTTGTGAAAATGAAAAGTCGTGAGGAGGAAGTGTGGGATGAATGCAAATGTGGGTTTTAGTTTCTTTTTGGGCTGGTAGCTTCTCATTATCACTTATTAGCCCCAGTCTACATTAAACAGCCTCCCTCATTATTTTGGGATGCTGCCTTAATCAAGAGTTGTAGCCGTAGCACAGTGGCTCTTTTATTTCAGATTTCTGACTGTTTTAATGTGTCTCTGTCATTTACCCTGTTAGAAATCAAGAAACATGGGGGATCAGGTCATGTTTTTTTTTTTAAGTGGATAGTCATGCTAATCCGAAGTATGTGTGTGTGTGTGTCTGTGTGTGTGGATTCCTCACCTACTATGAAAAGTCAGTGTGCACGGCTTTTGTCCTGCCGTCTTTCAAGCAGGGATTTAATAGACAATCTCTGGATCTCGCCGTCTATCATTCTGTGTGTGTGTGGGTGGAAATATGTTCAAGTATGTGGCAGATAAATTCCATAACTGTCCAGCGGAAAATACAATCCTGTGTGTGTATGTGTTTACGGATGCATGCACCCATTTGTGTGGGCACTGCCTCTCAGCATCACTCCAGTTTTGTCTCGGAAGATTAACGAGGTGCGTTTATCCGTCCTCCGGTTTCCCTAATAAGGCTGCAGGTGTCTTCTCTCACGTCCAGCTGCGGGACGGCGAGGAGACGCCACAACAACGCATCTGAAAATGCACGCTAATCCCTTCACTCCCATTGATCTTTTTCTTTTAGTTATTGGAGGCAGCGCTAAATGCTATTGGCAGGTGCAAATAACTGTTGACACAGGAGCAGCCTTATCTACAACTGGCGTTAACAGACTGCAAACGCGGGGCTAATTAAAAATAATGAGCTGTGTGCAGTGTCCGTGCCCGAGCCATATAAGCTACGGATATAATAAAGCTCCATTACAACTTCAAATATTAATTTTAGAGCAGACAATTTTCACATTTGCCTGAACATGGATGTACAGTAGCTCCCGCGCAGCTGATCCGACGGCAAACACAGGACCCAGCAGACCTCGACGCTTTGACTCGTCACAGCAGGACGAGCTCAGTGTAACTAATAACGTTAACGCCGGCTACGCTTCGTGTAAAAGGCTCAGTGAGCTGTGCCAGTAAGATTTAGGTGAGAGGGATCTATTGGCAGAATTTGAATATAAAATAGTCCTAGTGATGTTTTCACTTGTGTGTTTCATCTAAATTGTAGGAGTTGTGGTTTTCTTTACCCTAGAATGGACCCTTTATATTTAAATACTTTATATTTACATCAGGGGCGGGTCCTCTCTACGGAATGTTTTTTACAGTAGCCCAGACTGGACAAACTAAACATCTTTTGAGTTTTTATGACAACTGAAGCTACCACAGGTTCTCTTTCATGTTTGGAACGGGAGGGTGAGTTGAGGGGTGTTCAGCTGCAAGATGGCACTTCACCACTAGATGTCACTAAATTCTACACACTGACCCTTTAAGTGTCTGTGAAATTAAAGCAGTTGCTTTGAAAAGAAGGAACTTGAAGGGCACTTTGAGATTTGCCACGCTGAAGAAGTTCTGCAGTGTCTGAGTTTTTCCCCATATTGTACAAACCCAGAGAAATCTTCAATTTTATTCAAGTAACAGCACATTTCATTCGGTCACCTTTTTAACTGCCCACAAAACATTTTAAATTTTTTTTAAATGCATTGTGGGAAACAATGAGTCCACGGTATAAGGAATGAAATATTCGGACAGCACTACAAAATGGCGAACTCACTATATAGTGGACTCTAAAGTGATGAGTCAGGGATTTCAGACACAGCCTAGGTCTTTTGTTATTGTTTTGATTCAGAGACCCCTAGTGGCCAAACGTACACACTGATTTAAAGCAGGCAAATATACTGTCAACGATGAAAATAAATCAAACTGGAAGTACAACAGAAATTTGATATATAATACTGTGGTTGAAACATGGCTAATGGGCCAGTGTTAATACGCCAGTTGGACTAAAAGAGATGGATTATTTTTTGTAACTTTTTTTAAATAATGTTCTTGGGCCCACAGACATGAATCATCCCACCCAGATTAAAACATTTATTAAATAAATAGCATGTTCCCAGCGTCAGGAAAATGTCAGTGGCCTTGAGGAAAGGCTACATGAAATTACATATCCATTTTAAATGTCGTTTAGCACAAATGCTATAATTACAAGGCGTCCCGCCCAGCCTGGCTTGATTTGAAATACACGGAGATGGTGTCCGTGAATCTCCCCAGTGACGCTGCGAGGAGGATCCTGAATCACTGTTAATTACCACACAGTGAAATAATATAAATGAAAAATATTCATGGCCAAAGGCTCAGTGAAGGATAAAATGAAAAGAGAAGAGCTGCTAAATTAGTAATTTGTTATATAATTGGAAGACCACACGGAGGTTTGGAAAAGACATAGGATTCATACATGTTGGACTATCTCTCAGTGTCTGATCTGATCTAATGTTCTCTTCTAATTGCCTCCTTTCGTGTTTAATATCTGATATTTCTGTACTTTTGTCGATTCTACCTGACGCACCAGTCATGCAGAGTGAAAGTGAATTATGGAAATGGATGCAGTGGTTTATGAACTCACTGGGGCCTGACTGAAGGTGGATCAGTGTTATTTTCTTTTACCACTTTCTCTGTAATTATTGTTGTAAATGAACTCTCATTGACTAATTAATGAAAAGAGTAGACAGCGGTATCATTAAAGTAATGATTGGATTAAGACCTGTGAGTGTTTAACGTCAAAGGAATCCAGCTGATGACTGTAATGGGCATCAGTGTTAAGTCAATGAGACACAAAACCAGCACAAAAAGACACACAAGGACCACAGACATGCAAAATAACCCAAAACAGATGCATGACGTCCAAACAAATTAATAAAACAATGCTAAATTACCAACAAGATAGAGAATGAACACAAAGGTCCACAAAAAAATAACAAGACAACCACACAAACAACAGAAAACCGCTACAAAAACAAGCAAAGAGACTCAAAAGAGGCACATTTACCAGAAAGACATGACTTGAAAGCAACGCCATGCAACTTTTATACCTTGAAACAGCAGCTTCAAAGTATTTTATATAGTTTACTGACTTTGAATGGGGAGAATCGTGCCACTTTCATTCCATCTCCTCACCCAGAACATCCGTTCTTGCACTTTTTCTCGTCGGTCCTCCGAGACATGCGTAACTATCGCGGCTTAAATTGCAAGAAGCAGGTTCAGCGAGTTAAAGAGTGATGCCAAACTCTAGATCTGTTGAAAAGACTTAGAAGTAATTAAAAACTAGGGTTTATCTCCAAAATTCAACGAGGAAACAAATTGATAAACACGTCAGGCTGCAGAGGGCGCTGTTGCTCAGTATGAATTACATAGTGTTGCTTTAATTCTCGGGCTCTTGCTCTTATGTAAAAGGTTGAGGCAGTGCAATTAAGCCCTTTGTGTGCTTGGCCACTTTTAAAAGGTTTTTTAATATCTATGGTTTAATAAAATCTCTTAATTTGGAAGTAATGCTTATTTCCTTTTGTTCCCATGGCAACAGGACTTTCATCCCACTGGCCTCCAGTTCCCCCACCAGGACACACACAGCCGCGCTCGAACCCATCGTGACTCGAGCAAGAGGAAAACGCTGCAGGTGGGGATGAAGGCTTTGGTTGAAAGCTGAAACTTAAGGATCTACCACTGTGTTTGCATAAGTGGGAACAAAAGCTCAAGGGAGTGTGAATGTTGTGAGCACCAGGAAGAAATGAGAAGTGGTGGATGTGCAATAAAAAAGTGCTCTGAGAGAGGGGGGGGGGGGGGGGGATTAAACGTGGTGTTAAACAGCACATCTGCTCAGCACTAACTCACTGCAAGTACTGCTAGATTACTCCAAATCTGTTTTCTGCATCTAACGATGAACTGCAGCAAAAAATTGGGACTTATGCATGTTTTTTTTGTAATAACTTTCCTCCATGTTACAGCTACAAATATGTTTCAATCAGCGAAAAGCAATTAAGTGTCTGATGTTCAGGATTTAAGGAAGAAACGGCCGACACAAATGGAAGACGGAAGAATCCTCGTGTTTACGTTAACTTAGAATGAACTTAGAGTTGAATCTCCACAGGAAATTGAGGGACACACTAGATGCTCCTAAATCCTACAAACTGAACCTTTAATATCAAAGACGAAGCTTTTATAAGTTTGCAAAATGTGTGTAACCCCCTTAATTTGGTTTCAGGCCATTCCACTGGCAGTGGGGTAATTAAGATGGAAATCTGAGTTAACTCTCTTTAAAGCAGATCCTTTTAACATTAATCTGACTCTGCAAAAAATGCTGCATTGTTAAACATATTCAAATCATCTTCCCCCCCCGAAGCGAGTGAAGCAGCACAAACTGTTTAGAGACGTGGATAAGATGATTCCTGAACTCCCGGTGCTACGTTCGGAGCTGATTACACCGGTCCTCAGAGAGAGAGGGAGGCATGTAGAGCGGGCGGGGCGTTTTTTTTTATTTGCCGTCCCACATCAACTGGCCTACTTGATGCAAATACAAAGGAGGAGAAAGGGAAGGAAGAGGAGGGGATGGAAACCACGGAGGAATTTCAAACTAAATAGATGGAGGATTGTGGCAAACTCCTGAGGAATCTCTTCTGTGACCTGCCTGGTGTTGAAACAGAAGGTTCGCACACAATCAAGCTACGGATACGAAAGAAAATACGACTTTTAATTTTGATGCAATGTCCATTCAGCATTTTTCAAGTGGAGTTGAGGTTTAGCCAAACTATGTGAATATAAATCTAAAAGAAATGTGTGTGAATGGAGAGGCAGCGTCAACCTCTCTGAAATATAACTAGCCAAGTCAATTTTATTTATATAGCGCGTTTAAAACAACTTGGTTGATCAAAGTGCTTTAAAAAGTAAAAGGTACAACTACAAAAACAGCAAACATCAAAAATACCGATGGTAAAAATAAAATAAAACAAAATCTGATGGGCTAAAAACGTTCTCAACTCGAAAAGACAATAAGAATTACGGTTTGTAAATGTTATTTTCATATTAAACTTTTTTATAAGGTGCAACATTTGTCTTATATCTTATTTTATATCTCTCTTCCTCCAAGAGGAAAAGTAAAGTATTGAGTAAAGTACTAAATCGCTCAAACGTAAATTATAAAAAGACTTTCGAAGAACAGTAAAGCGTTTCTTCTTTCACTTGACCGCATCCAAAGCTTGTGATTTGCGGCAGACAGGTGCTACTCATCCAGATTATTGTGCTTCATTTGTATTTAAACAATTCACTGACGGTCCAGAAAAACAGACACACCTCTATGATGTAACACAACACAACAACCTGCAATACATTAATGACTAGCTCTTGTTGAGACTACAACTTTCTCATGACGCAATACTTTGACATTTATTTGGAAGTTGTCCTTTGTAGTTCTGTATTGAGTGAACTGACAGATGCTGTCATTTGCCTCCAGGACACAAATTAATTATTTATTATTAATAAAAACAATAATCGAAATGTCATCCTTAGAAATTCATGGACATTTTCTAACTCCCGTGACCTTTTAAAAACCAAATGTTTTATTAATTCTATAAAGATTTCATGGTCTTAGCAGTGTCTGCAGTAAATCTATCAACTCGTGCTCGAGTGCTTTACGCTCAGATCAACACACGATTCAAAGAACTTGACATTAATAAATATTGTTTATAACGTTTGTTTCAATGAACTGTTCAACCTTTAGCCAAAGGGGGTTCATTCACTTTCATGTCGAGAGTTAACTAAGAAGATCGAAACCCGTCTCGGACTCAGAGTAGAAGCTTCAATAATTGATAAACATTAATACAGCAGAACCAGAGGTATTGTCAGTTTTTATTTCACTTTCTTTTTCTTTGTCCAAACCGGGAGCCGAACTCAACTCGACCTCCAACAGATCGGCTGCGGAAAAGCTGAAAGCCAGTGGCCTCGAGCAAAGATGAGGAGCAGGGCTCCATGAGCTCTGTCACCCACATCCTCCGATTTATCTTTTTCCATTGTCGAGCTCGTAGCTCCAACACACGACATCACTTGATGCAGTTCATTAAATTTCGTGAAGCTCGCTCTGGAGCCACAAAAGGCTTCAGCTGTAAACAGACAATATCATGAAAATATATCCATGTGAACACATCCACTGCAGGGCCCAAAAGTAAAGTAAAGTAAAAGTGGCTCATTTAGATTAAACTACAATATAGTGCGACCACCTTCACTCTTTATTTTGCACCACATTGATAAACTTGCTGTGAACTACGTTCACACAACATCCACATTGTACCTAAAACTGACCTGTGTTGAAATGTCCAATTTAAAATTAAAAAGGAATTAACATCCAAACTTCCATTAACATCAACAACTTCCCGAGTGTTAACCACTTCAATTCCTTCTGTCTTTGTTGAGACTCATGTGAATATACAACTTTTAAGAGAAACAACTCTTTATATGTATATTTATATTCATCAATAATTCTATTAATTCAAGAATTTGTGAATGCATCCTATAAAATGTAAATGTTTTTCTGCTGGTTCATATTAAGTTTCTGATTGTTTTTGTTTAGCTGTTTTTTTTGGGGAGGATGCACTTTTATGTTGTGTATAATATTGTCAATGTGTTGTTTGTATTGAATTTAAAAATCACGAATTCATGAGGGGAATTAAACACATTACTTCTCAGGACTCTGTAGTTTTTTTTATTGCAGCTGACTGTAGAGTTTTCATTTTTCAGGTCAGTTCTTGACAGAATAGAGACGCTGGGGTGAATCAGGGTCAGACTCTATGGAAAGAGAGGGGCTCCTCGTTAAATGGCTTAATTTCACATTGTTAGCGTGTGCAGGATAAATGTCAGTCCCTTCCACTCTCCCCTTCACTTCAGCTTTGTGCTTTTAATTTCAGGAGGCAGCTGACAGCCAATTATCCGCCGCCGTGGCTCAGACACTGCATTGGACTCGTTCAGCCTGAGAACGGTAGAAACAAGAAACCCCGAAGAATCCTCAAGTCACAAATCAACTCGTCCATAATTTCGCAGCGGTGACGTTGGACTTCATGTTTCAGAGAGACAACTCTCCTCAGGGTTTAAAAATAGGTTGTGGAGGTGTTGTGTGACGAACATGCATTGTTTGGCTTTTGTGTTTCAACAGATGGTGCTGCCTCATTTAAAGTTTCAGGGAATGTTGGACTCTACAGGAAACCCAAAAAGTTTTTTTGGGGATTTTTTTGTTTGTTTGCCTGGTCAGCTCCAAGCTGTTGGCAGCACAACACGAGTTTAGATGGTCCTCCTCTCTCGTGGGCTCGGAGAGTTTGTTATTGAAGGCCAACCGCCGTGGTATCCTGTGGTAGGAGGTTTGACAGTTATTGGCGCACAGTGTCGAGTGGATGAGAACATACCAGTGCTCAAAGTACAGGGGGGGAGAGAGAACACACTCTAAGAAATTGTCTTCAATCTTTCTTCTTTCATAGGATCAGTTTTCTTTTGTGGAGCACTTCTGGGGTCCGCTGAGCCAGAGGCCTTTCAGACATAAGTGAGCGGCAGCACATAGGACACGCTAAATCATTTTAAGCCAGCGATATCTGGCCATTTCCAGCACCGCTTGTTTGCTATCCATTTCTTTCTTTCTCCCGCGGAGGGACATGAGCCTGAACAGTCAGGCGGCAAGTGGTCCAGTGACAAAAAGGATAACGTGTGTTTGTGTTGAGCCGAGCACAGCGGGCGAGGGAGCAAGAAAGGAAAACCCAGCGATACACGGAAAAGTGCTTTTCTGTTACCAAAATACTTCTGTGGGAGTTTTTCCTCAGATACGCAGCCTTAATTGACCAGATGGAAAGTGAACTTGGGTGTAAAACAGCCCAGAGTGGTTTAGTGGTATTTATAAGAATTCACTAATTGTTCAGTGTGATAATATAATAATTATGATAACTTTTTTATAAAGCTCCTTTACAAAGGTTTACAACCTCATACCTGAGGATATAAGGCTTCTCAAGTCTTCATTGTCATTTGTGTGTCTGTCTTTCTCAGGATTGGTAAAAAATCCACTGAGCTGATTTCCTAAGAAATGGTGGAAGGGTGGGACACGACCCGAGAAAGAACCCTTTCAATTTTGGATTTTGATAAATGGGCAGCCCACATGGTGGAATAGGGCGTTATGAAAGGTATGAAAACATAAATTTGGCAACAAACTTACCGAGATTGTCTTAAATTGCAAACCGGCGAGTTTAAGGGACACAGATCAAATCATCAATCCGCTGTCGCAATGTAGCCGGAGATGCTGGGTAACTTATTTTCACCCTAATTTTGCTCTGCCACTCCCCAGCGTGCCCCCTCTTCATCATTCCTTATCTTTCATTTCTGTGGCTGCCACCTCCAGGCTCACAGCAGCAGCACACACCACAGGAGTCTCTGCACACGGACACGACAGAATGCTCCAAACACCCACCTGCACTGTGGTGTGGCACTGCGAGTATCACATTATCAATAGATTAACGCCTAACCCCCTTTCGCATATAAAAAAAGAGAAGCTCACTCCATATTGTATACCCTGGCTGCACTGGTTCTCTCCTCTGACGCGTCCCACCACGCGTCCTCAGCTCGGTTTCAGTTAATGGGCGCTAACTGCCCCGGCTCGGAGACTCCACAGCATTTATCCGTGGCAGCTCCACGGGCTAGCTTATGAATTAGTCAGGGAGCTCAGAGGGTAAACAACAACATAATTAGGGAACTCCACCATCACATTGTGCACACAGTAATAGGGAATTTGTTTCTTTCTGTATTCCTCCGGGACGCACGTAATCTCTGCACACATATTGGCAGCGGAGCCACGGAGCAGGAGTGAAAATGTACAAAAGCTGAATCTGAAAGTGAATATTGAAAAGTGGTGTATTCAGCTTATTGGCTGTTTTTCCCTCATATTTGAAAAATATTAAGGAATTTACTGAAGGGGGCTTGAGCTGAACAATGATAGAACATAATAATTTTGCTTGTTATAGATGAAGAAGTCTACTTCAAGAAAAGTGTATTTCATGTGTTGACACTGTGTTGTAGATGTTAGTCTGACTTTACTGCAGAGCTGCCAGTCATAGATTAATTAGTTGAACTGCAACTTTAAATGATCCAGCAGCAATCTTGACCCATGGTTTTACCCACAGTGCATCACTCCTGTCACCCTGTAATGCACTGGGGGTATAGCAACGATGATGGATGGTCAATCTTCTCAATTACTTTCTCATTTTGTTTCGTGTCTCTCTTTCATTCTCTCACTCGTACTCGTTCTCATTTATTCTACATTGCTTCATTTGTCCCCTTGTTTTGTTTTTTTCCCCGTTCCTCTTCACTCCCTCTCTCCGACTGTAATGACAACCGGCTTCCAAACTGTGGCACCTGGTGAAGTTTTCAATGCCACAAACAATGTAGCGTGTAATTTCCTCCCTCGTGTGCAGCACTGCTCTACCCGTGGGACCAAATTACACATTTCATGGCTCAAAAACATAAAAATCTGTGTTGTTTCTTGCGTCTTCTGCTCGTCAAAAGTTTGTTTTAAAACACAGAGTCATGAAACTGAGCTTTAATCACTGTCTTTACACAGAAAGGACCATTTATTGCATTCATAGTGCCTTTCATTTGTTTTCCACCAAACAGACAAACACTGGCTGCCCATATAAACCCTGCTCTCAGGACACAGTGAATGAAATCCATATAATGGCCGATGCGGATGAGTGGCGTTGGATCGAACACAGATTAAAAGGCTCCAAACGAAGGTCAGTTTATAACGATGATTGTCCAGTTTAAACTCCCATATTCTCGGGGTATAAACAGTGTAAGAGTGGTTCATTTTCTACTTGTTAAACACAGTTACATGATTTCAAGCTGAAGAAGTTCAAACCTTGATTTAATGACCTCCCCTAAAATGCCAATCTGCCATCTGAACTGTTTTACTTCTTTATCTTTTATAACCTTCAGTATTTTTTTTAAGAAATCTCACTTTAAGCTCATTGCAGCTGAACAGCTCTGTAATGATTTTCATTGTGTTGCTGTTTTTAGTGGAGGTGCAAGTCTCTACCATGTTTTTTAGTCTCATTTTAATTCCCTTAAGCCAAATTGCCTTTCATAATTAATAAAGTTGTGTTGTGTTCTGTAAACTCACAGTTGTCTGAGCCATTGCAGGAATACTGGTGGGTGGGTAGTGGGTGGGTAGTGCATTATCATAAGGCCTGATGACCTATATTTTCCTAACTTCTACCAAGGGTATTAGTTGTCTAACCTGAACCGTGTATTATTTGTCTTTTGTCATGAGTGAGTATCGCAGAGAGCACGATATTGGCCGGGGGGGGGGGGGGCGATGGGGGATCGCTCTGAACCATCTAATAAAGACACTATTACCTTATACGTCAATACTAGATATAAGCATTCGGTGATTGAACGTATACCTTATGGTGGCTGATGGTTTTGAATATCCTGACATTTTGGGAAATGTGATTATATGCTCTCCTGCCAATAGTTATATGAGAAGACTAATACCAGCAATACTCCCAGTTTTCTGTGTTCATATGAAGCTTGAGCTTACAGTGATTAGTTCTCGATAAATCCCGGAAAAACACTCCTCTGGTTGCCCCCCCCCCCCCCTAGGTACAAGTAAGAAAATCCACCCAGCACAACAGCTTCATTTCAAACTGAGCAAGATAGAAAAATAAGCATAGTATATCCTAAGCTCCGACAACAAATTGACTGGAGCTCTAAAATTTCCAAAAGAAGAGTTAAAACCCTCGTCTGCTGCTGCAGGAGGGGGTTCAGGAGTAACAGGCAGCTACGGAGGCCACAGAACAACAAGCACCGTTTCTCCAGCTTGGTTCAATTTAGGGGATGTAAGAGCCGCTCGCCAGCAGGGATATTGATGTATTGACCTCGGCTCCGGCGGTCCCACAAGTCACTATCCTGTTAGACAGAACTGAGCAGCAGCAGAGTCAGGAATCTAAAGCGTTTTAACAAACAACACCTCACATGAAAAGGCTCCCCCTCTCAGATGTTAGTAATCCATATCATAACGTTGGAATATATATATATATATATATATATATATATATATATATAAGACTCTGATTAAGTGAGACATATTGTGTTTTTTCCCATTTTTCTTTCCTTTAGTGTGTCATGTAGGTTTTTTACGAATGTTAAAGGTCAGCAAAGTTAGAAGGGAGAAAGTCTGAGTAAAGGGAGCTCATCTCCTCCACAGAAAACACTGAAAGCACCTGAACCTCCAGAGACACCTCGTCAGCAGTCTGGCCAATTACGCTTCATTGTGCATAATGCATGCGTAGTGGCTAGGCTGGTACACCCCCTATCAAAGCCAGGTAAAGAGCGGAGGCTAACATTAACTACAGGCGCTGGAACCACTTGACCAATCACAACAGGGTGGGCCGACTGGCCAATCAGAGCAGACTGGGCTCTTAAAGAGACAGGAGCTTAAATCAAGCGTTTTAGACAGAGGATGAAAAGAGGAGCTGCAGCAATGGACACTATGAGAAAAGTGATGTATTTTCTAAACATCAACATGTGCAAACCTTTTTCAGTGACAATTAAATTTAAGAATCTGAATATGAGCAGAATATGTCTCCTTTAAGGAGTCAATTAGGTTAAAAAAGAAACTCCTGATGTTAGATTCAGAGGCTTAAGATAAAACTGCAAGTCTTATTTCTGTGTCAACGATGTGTACTTGAAGTTTGTACATGCACAAATTCAGTGTCACTAACATTTTCTCATAGTTTGTTTCTTCCGTCTCTGTGTGTGAGACAGAGGGAGGCCGAGGGAAACTGGGCCACAGACAGAGGGGACAACCACTGAGCATGAAGTGATGTTAGACACAGCAGAATGACTTTGACAGATCACAAATGCCCAGTAAGGATTTAAAAAAAAGTAACAAGAGGGCTAGTAGCCTCTCATACATATTTGTATAACTCATACAAGATAAAAAAAACCCTCAGGGCCGAAGGGCTGAGTTAAATAGATCTGTCTGCTGCTGCTGCTTCCTCGCCATTTTGGGAAGCGCTGCTCCGTTTCCAGTGTGAGAATCAAAGAGCGGCTGAAACAGATTATTATATTTTGCATATTATTTCCCTGCAAGCTGCACTGATCAGATTGGTCATGGATCAGGGGGCAGACGTGTTTCGGGAGGAATAGATATTGCATAGCTTCTGGCTCCCCGGCCCTATTACAAACCATTAAAAGGCATTTTGCACTCTTCCCTCTTAATGCCATTTCCTTTCCCCCCCGAGAGGAGTCTTGTCTTTCGAAATGGAGTTCTAATCACGGGCCTGATGGTTTGTTAATAAAAAGTAAATAGAAGCTAAACAAATGGGAAATTATTGACACTGACAATACAGGGAGCGTTTCATTTGTATCCGCATTATGACTTCATTCAATAAGTTATTGTTGGAAATCTCTGCAGATTTAGTTATTGGCATATTGTTGGAATGAATTTAATTAACAAAACTGGACAAGGATTTTCTCTCAATGAGAGTGTAGATATTCCACAGTAGTCCGTGGGCAATTAAGAAGAAAATACACTGCACAGTTCAAATAAAGCACACATTCCACATCAGCATGTCTGTGGTGTGTCTGCACGCAAGCCTCCCCTGCGGAGTTTTGCTGCATACGTGTTACACAAATGCACAACTTCCAGTTAGGTAGTAAACCACAAGAGTTGTGCATGCAAATTATGAATCAACCGTTAAATAGCAGAAACTGAGATGTTAAGAAACGGTGACGTGGACAATCATAACCACTTGCTGATTGGGTCTATTCAGTCACGACCTAGCCTTTTCAGACAAACATTTGTAGTATGGCTGTAGCCAAAGACAGCAACTAATGCAGATGGATTATTTTATACTTGAGTAAATGGAAAACTTGATCAGAAAACATAACTTTTATGTTAAACGTACCTTTTTCCAGGACTCCAGCTTAATGAGAACTTAACGATAAAATGTCGGTTCCACTGTGAGGAGAAAGAAATCTGAAAACGAGGTTAACGACATAATGAAGTCAAACCAGAGTCTGTGAGTCACACACACAATCCAAAGAGAAACCGTACTGATGCACTTTAAATGAAATGTGAACAGCAGCTTTTAATAACAAGTTGTAATTCCAAGTTGACCCAACAAAAGTAAACTACCACCACTAAAGCAGAATATTCCTTTACTTCAACTACTACCCGAATACACCTTTGAGATTGTGCATCCTCCATCAGAGACAACAAGTTAATTAACGCAGCAACAACCCTGAGCACCACTTTGATTTATCAGAACTTCAACAGACTTATTGTCAAAAACTTTGTGCGCCACACGTTCTCACGTTCTCTCTGGCATCATGTGAAGATGCCCTCCAACACAGCAGGGGAAAAACAAGGTAAACTTCAAAGTCTTTGCGGTGAACAAGAGAGAACAAGTAGATCCATTTAGCTCCCCTGAAGGACAGACTCGTAAGTGGAAACATCTGCTCAATAATGTAACTACCAAAAATCATTGGAGGCCGGTGAAATACCTTGGTTAGGATATTGGCTTTTGAATCTCCAGGGCTGCACTGGCCCTGTGAGGGTGAAGCCTGTGACTGATGAGAGTGCTGGCTTGCTCTGATTTACACAAGCGTATTGATATGGGACGCTTGATTAAGATGGTTTTCCAGCTCAGGGCCGGGTGGAGTGATCCATGGGAGACGTGCCACGAGCGAGCGGGGAGTCCGGTGGATGCACTTGGAGAAATTAAAAAGAGGAGTACGGGCTACGGCAATTACAGGAATGATTCCCGGCAAGTGAGGAAAGGGGGCACGGCGAGATGTCAGTAGCATTTTAAGAGGCTTTGCACTGAGCCACATCTGTGAAGGAACAATGATTTAGGGAGCGCTTGCTTTTCTTCCATCCAGTCAATCAGCTAAAAGCAGCAAAGGCCACAGGAAGACGTCAGTGTTGTCTACGCCACGTTCCCTCCTCTTCATTTTCATGGGGGTGTTTAATCCCATTTCATCTTTGTGCAACAGAGAAAGCTTTTGCTGAGCTTGTGCTTTCACTTACAGTAACATCAAATGCAGTAAGTGTCTAGAAATGCAATATACAAATTACACATGCAGACACTTTTGTGAGGTGAAAACGTCTCGAGCACTTTTTGTTCTAAGGATTGTTTGAAAAGTAGAACTTTCAGTGTAGATGTCAGACTTGTGACGATAAACATGAGAAAATAAATACAGGGATTTACCTTTGGCAGTAGCTGTTTTTAAAGTCATTCACTGGACATGAACTGGTTAAATTCCATTTTGGATATTGGTGTTGTAAATCTTTCGATGGCTCGTGTACTATACTGTGATTACCTCCATATTTAAATACCTTGAATGTCAGAGGAAAGAGGAGTGAGATATTGGAAGTCAGTGAACTGTAAATTTGAAAGTTTATCTTGAGCCTGAAGGAACACGGCAGAATTGAGCGTTGACGTAGGAGAGGGATCTATCTGCACATGGCCGGTGACTTTATAACAGCTTCCTGTGGGCAATGCAGAGTTTCCATTGAGCTGTATGATCCCACCGCTACATGTACATATTCATCTTTCATCTTTCCAGTTTTTCTGCATGATGCTTTCAGTTGTTTTTGTGTGAAAACTAATTAAAGGGGAATGCTGCCTCTCCGAGAGTCCTGTGATCAGAGGAAGTTCAACGTGGTTTCAGTGCCAGAATCTGCCCGGCACAGTCTGGTCCGGTCACACTCTTCGGATGCTAACTTGGCAGCTTCCCTGTGTCAGGCCAATGCAAGATGAGTGGTGGTGAATATCTAAGAGCTTGGCCACCAGAAAGCAATCAAACGGCCCATTTGAGTGTCTCTTTCCATCCCAGTTAATCCGAAGTTTCGAAAAAGGCTTTTTATGAAAATGTTTCACAAACGAGAGCTCACGTGACGGCAGCAAGGAAAACAATATTTACCCACCGTAAGTTACTCTGCTCGTTTCATTGTCAACATCCTCACTTGTTGTGATTGAGATTTTGTTGTGTGGCTTTTGTATCCTGGGCTCTTGTTTTCTGTCAATGCGCTGATGTGAGATGTCTCAGCCATAAAAGTGGGGTTAAGAATCAACGTTAAGAGTCTCCATGCAAATGTAAAACAAATTTAACCAAAATTAATACACGTTTCCATCCACTTCTATTATGCAAATTTGAGGATTTGTCAATCTGGATACCAGAATTCTCCAGCTGGGTCACATGCATCATAAATTCATTCACTATGTCTCTTTCCAATGTGCTTTGCTGAATTTGTTTTTGATGATGCACCAACTTCTTCCAAATCAGCCAAGTCTACAAAGTTGTTAAATTAATGTGATGGATGGGCCTGTGGTCCCTTCTCTCTTTCAATATGTTCCAATGACTTCTCAAAGGAAACCTCAGTGGATTTCTAATTTGAGGAATATAAACATTAATTACCTCAGTTTGAGGAGATAAAACCATCACAAATAAGTTATCAGTCTGCTTTGAAATGACATCTTGGATTTAACGGTGTGGTGTCATGACATCACTCTGAAAAATGATTAATTAAACACCTTTATACGACCTGAAAATAAAAAAATGGCCTCTGTGAAGATGAAGTTAAAAGAAATTTACAAACGTTCTAACTGGCAAAAAAACATGAATGGAATCCTATAGGCAGCTCTGCCCTTTGAATCCTCCCTTATTTAGTGCGATGATTGTGCTTCACACGTTAGCTCTACATTTTTATGCTACACAATGAAAGGACTTTGTGCAAATCACGTAAATTATTCCGACATCATTACACTGAACTCGATACCAAACCCTCGCTCATTATCCCCGTCCCAACTGCCTGATTACTCCTCGTGCAAAAAATACTGGGGAGAGAAGTCGACGTGTGCGACTCTAAAACCTTTTGACAGGAATAAACTGTGGCTGAGCCTCTGGAAACTTTAATGCTCTCTATACCTTATGCAACCCATGTATCTCAGCTACTTTGTGTTTCTGTCTTTGTCCCAGTTCAGTGTCTGACTCAATAAGATGGGGTCATTGCATTGAGTCACTGCTGTCATGCAGATTTCAGTAGAATGCAAACTAATAAAACTTCCACCTTTCCTGCCTCCGTTTCCCTGCACCTGCTTTAACCTTCTCATTATACTGTAAGTTATAAACTGACCCTTATGTATTGTATTCACATGTATAGACTGTTAGTACATCCAGAGGACTATAGGCTACAGTTTCGACAACTCTGAAAGGAGACATATTGTGATTTATCAGTTTTTCTTTTGTTTAGTGTGTTATGTAATTTTTTTGTGTATGGAAAAGTCTGCAAAGTTAAAAAGCCCAAAGTCTGTGGTAGAGGGAGCTCATCGTCGGTAAATTTCAAATAAAAATTACGAGCCTGAATATGAGCGTAATATTTGTGAAGTATACTCCATCTAACAGCACCAACAGCCAAGTAACTGTGGTCAACGGTGCAATCATGGGGAATATGTGAAATGATAAATTTGTGTTGCCTTGTGCACACGTTCCCTTGTTCTTTCTAAATAACTAGCAGAATTTGAATTTACTGCCAATGATACTTCTGAGTGGCTGAACAGAAAAAGAAGTGATGGAGTCCATAGGTGGAACCTCGTAAATCACCCATACTGGAATCCTTCAGGGAAACAACAGCAGCTCTTCCCTGCAGCTTCCCTCCTCCCGGGACACACTGAAGAAGCTGCTCCTCTGAATCTCATCCAATCACTGTGCGGTGCAGAGTGTGGTGTCACAGATCCATTCTGATTACAGCAGGAGTCGGGGGTCAATCAGCTGGTTGACTGTCAGGCCTTCATGCGCGGCGGCCATTTACCGTCTTAAAAGCTTTGCAGCCTGATGAACGCCATCGATGTTTATAGTGTTCTTCATCTTAATACGGTGCCACCCTTTCAAGCACTCTGGGCCCAGCTTTTTAATTATAGTTGCCTTATAATAATGTGGAGAGTCTGAAATCTATACCATGGAAAGGACTGGGTGCAAAATAATGAAATAGTGTTTGTTAATAATACTTGTGTAGACATGCATGTCACTAAAACAAAGCAATTTACTTTGCGTTAATGGTGAAAATTCTTGAGGAAAAAAAATCTATTATTTCATGAATGCCATAGTTATATCATTTTGCTTAAAAACAATGTAAAAAAGACATGATGGTTTGGCCTTTTAGAAAATGCCCCTAAGTTTAGAAGCACACATCTCAGAGACAGAGGCAGATGGAGAAATGTCCTTTTACTCAAACTGAACTTTTACTTTTTGGGCTGTCTCATCTTTAATTATTTACCATTTTGTATCCATTCTTTAAATTTCAGCCTCGCTCGAGTTGTCGGAGTACAGTGCATTCATTGTTTAGGAATGAATTCTAACAAATTGCCTGTTTCTAGACTCATGTTTAATGCTTCAACCTTCTGCGAATTGTTTTTGTCAGATTCCCTCTACGCACACATTTCTCCCACCGTGTGATCTATCTTGCAGAGAGAAGAATTCCAACTGACGTGAAGACGACGGTTCACACAAAAGTTGCAGGCAGCAAAGTTTAAATCTTAATATCCTGAGCTCCCACAGCAGCACCGTGCTCTTTCCAAAAGATCAATAATGCACCACCAGACGATACATCAACATGCTGCGGCTGTAGCCGGACTAGCTGGTGCGAGTCACCGGTGACACGCAGGCTGAATTTGTAGAACTTTCAGTCATCCTCATTGTTCATTGTGCTTCGATTTTGCCTCCATCAAAACTCCGGCAGCTCCACACGTCCCATAAAATCTGTGTAATCAGCTTGAGAAAATGCAGATCCGCTGCACGGCACCAAATCCCTCAGCAGCACGTTTTACTTACTACTAACAAATTCAGCTGGTGGCATTTCATGGATTAGATTTGTTTTTTTTTGCCTCTACTCAGCCAAGACAAGTTAAAATGCTCCCAGAAACAATAACCGCAGTATCCCACCTCCTTTGCGATACTTAAATTTATGACTTGAGAAGTTGTAACCGTCCCCATTTATTTTACAACATAAACTCTCGCTCCGTCGCCATTTTGCACCTGTTTATAGTTAATCAGCCGCTGAGCTATTTGAGGCCCACAGAGCGTCCATTATACCTGCATGCTGCTCCAATCGATTCCAGTATTAGTGCGACCTTAATGGTCATTGGGCTCAGTCCCCGCTGGAGCCGTTTGCAATTGTTTCCAGTCTGGATCGGGACCCGTGCTGCGCTCAGCCTAAATAGAGCCTCGAGGGGGGGTTGTTTTTTTTGAGCTGCACCTGCGGGTCTTAAGTTTAATTTTCTGGATTTTTGATCTGTTCACCGCGACCACATGACATCATGACAGGGACATAAATCAGCGGGGTTGGGAGTGAGCGGGGGAAACGGCCCATAACAATCCCCAGATGTAAACTGGAAGGTGTCTGGAATTTCTGACTGCCACAGACCTGACTGGAGCACGACATCTGTTCTCAGAGACACTCAACGTCACTTTATGTACAAGTGCATACATGAAAGTACTCTAATAATACATCTCACTTCCACTGCAGCGACTTGTTTTTGTGTGTTTCCACCGGCTCTAAGTACTCCTGTCATCGTGTGTGATCGCGCTGTTTGGCAGAAATCACACGAAAGGTTCACGTTTTAAACTTGAAAGTGTTTCTCACTGTCTGTGTCTCACCATTCTTCTTACTTATCTGCAAAGGTTCAGGGAGTCACTCTTTGAAGGCTCTTTTGAACCTTCTGCAGTTGAAAGCTTTTTTTTTTTGCTTTTAGTTGTTTTAGCTTCTAACGTCATCATCTTCCACCTGAATCTAAGGTTACACTGTAAAAACCTAAACTCTCAGGAAAAATGTGCACAGGTAACTTCAAAAGGACTTAAAATAAAGAAGGAATATAATACCTTCCTCGTATGAATACTGAGTTTTATAGCAAAGACACTTGAAAATAATGTCAAAACACCATTCGAATCTCTTATATTGGAAGTAATTCAATATCAGAAGAGTCAAAAACTGTGCCCTTCAAAACTGACAACTTTAGCAAAAAAACGACAACTCTGAAATGATCCACAATAAAATCTGACATGAATGGTAGCTTCAGTAATGGGGGATATATTTGAACTATTGAACGCATGCTTTTCTTTTATTTGTGGAGAACACATTTCTCTGGAGTCTGGCTCAAGTATCCACTCGAACGTCCACGTTCAGCCTCCAGGGGGACTCGTACGGTATCAGAATGGCCTTTGACCTCTGGCATTATCAGCTCCTCCCTGACATTTGTTTGTTTCCCTTTTTCCTTTTTCTGGCTTTGGGGAAGCTGAGAGAATTTTAATTTGTTGAGCGGTTAATGGTGAATGCTCAGCAGACTATTGGATATCAATAACTGTCCCAGTGGACAAAACTATATTTTGCTATTAGTATTGCTCTACTGCATTGGCAGCACCACAGCTCCCTGCATGGTGCTGTCGACAGAAAACTTTGTTGAATCCAAGGGGACGATAGTTTTTCCCCGAAATCTGAGTTGGATGGTGAAAAATATCTTCTACTGTCATCCAGCGACTTGCAATAGATGCACCAATGAAATACTCCTCTTCATTGTATAACAACATTTATTCATTGATCAGGAAGAAGATATGGAAACTGACTATTTTGAATTTGAGTCCAAGGTGATATTTGAGCTAACTGGCTCGACCATCTCCAGATTCATGACCATCCCCCTGTTTAACTTGATTAGTGTAAAGCGCCTAAAACCAAATAATAGTTTATATAATTTACAACAGTCGTTTCAGTTGCTACTGGCACTTTTCGGGAAAAATTTAAAATCAGTAATTGTAACCTCACATTAGTTTTTGTCCTCAAATATTTTACTTTGCTGTATTAAAAGTTGAAATAGTTTCAGAGTAAAAGTGATGAACTTATGATTTACTCTTTGATAAGACATCAAATGATAAGAGCACCAGTCCATCAACATGAATCCCAAGTCACACCTGTCGTGTTTCATGACCACAGTGCACGCTGGGTTTGGCCAAACCATAAATACCGATGGTTGAATCCTTTAGCGAGTTGAGCGCCGCCTTTCTGCCGTTTAACGAGCTCCTTCAGTTCAGTGTTTGAAACCTGTCGCAGCAGTGAGACCAGAGAGGCTGAATGAAACTGGTTCTGATTGATTGTTGGTGACTTCTTGTCGTACAAGACTCGCAGAGTGACACACAGGCAGGTGTGTGCAGCAAGTGACTGGTCATTACAGAGGTGAGCGTGCCTGTGTTGCTTAGCAACGCAGCTTTTTTTTCCGACTGCAGCTTCTGTGGAGTTTACATTGTTTATGCGTCTCCGCCTTTACTGCTGCTGCATCCTGCTGTTAATTGTAAAAGACGAGTGGGACTATTGGATTTATGGATTTATAGAGTTGTAGAAGTTGTGAATTATCAGTGTAGACAGGCTGCAAAGTGCAATTTATTGGTTGCTTACTGTGTGGGTCTCATTTGTAAATTGCATACTATATGTGCCTTGAAATACACATGTGTATGCATATAAATCTGGTGGCATAAAGATGTTATATAATTGAACAGTTTTAGCATATATTCTTAGTGTTTTTATCACTGCATTAACATTTTCTCACCGCTCCCTGTCACTTCTCATTTTCACCGACTTACCTTCTAATTTCATCAGAAAACATTTCTACAAAAGTAATTTTAAATTGACAACCTTCTTTGGCATAATAACAGTGTCTGATATCTAAGATGTAAACAAGATGAACCTCTTCTCTTCTTATTTTGCTCCTCTTTGCAAACAAGTGAACAACAGGCTAATAAAACAGGTATGTTTATCTCTCTATGTTGGAATCAATCCAGGTAAAGACGTCTGCCAAGCTTGTAGATAATGCTTTTATGTGGTCCTGGTGCTTTGGAATAATGTTCAATCATAAACTCCCATCTGCCAGCTTTACTCTTGACAAGGCCCTCACTGGTCTTTTGCATCCTCTTTGCCTGTGATCTACAACTGGAATGTATCACGGAGCTTCCCGGCCATTAACAACTTAAGCGTTCCGTAGCTGGGATTAATAATGCATCATGTTTTGCTCAAGCAACTCTTCCCCGGCTCATTACAAAACAAAAAAATACTTTTAAAGGGAAACAGGTCCGAGGGCAAACTGTAAGACAAGACTGATGAAAAGGAGATAAATTAAAGTGCTGAACAACAGAACTGAGCGAAATTCCCACAGAAACAAAGCACATTTTTGCATTCATGTGTAATATTTATGAAGAGAAAAGTATCAAAAATGAATCATCCAGTATAAAGCATAGTGATTATGAGTACATTAACCTCAGGACGCCTTCAGGTCCGTCTCATCTCTCTCATTAACCGGCTCTTCTCCTTTCCCTCCGCTGAGCAGCGTTGGAGGAATCACCTCACCGCCGGTGGGTCTTATCGATTTCCAGGTCGAGCAAGAAGAGGAATGATATTCACCCTGAGAGACGAATGTTGCAGACTAAAAAAAGACCTTTCTCACGGTACACGCTTTGATCTGTCCAACACAGGGGTAACTAAACATCAATGATGGCTGCGTATTATTTAGATGTATACATTTAGCCTTTTTTCCCCCATTTATCCTTAATTTCAAGCTAACAATTCATATAATAATCTTTGCCTACTTTTTCTCAGTATACTTTAGCTATAGGCTATTTCAACTTCTGATGTGTACACTAAGCTAACTAATTAATTTCATGTGTAACTGTCTCAACCATTCATTGGTAACTATTTCTAAGTGTCTGTTAATTCGCTAACTAGTTTTTATGCACTGTGGTGAAAACGGTCTCAGGCTTGTGGGTTTACTAGTTTCTGGTTAATTCGTGACACAATGACAAATGCACAATAGTCTATTTTTTTAGTTGAGTGTAGTTAAGCTTTGTGCAAACTGACTCATTAGCATGACTCAGAGTAACTGTGTGAAACGAGACATCATTAATATTATCTGACAAGTCAAAACGTTCACTTGGTCTCAAGGATGAAGAGATTCTATTTCGGGAGCAAAAGGTCAAATGTCAGTGTGACCCATTTTTGCCATAAGTCAACAATTCTTACGCCACTTGTGGTAAAGTTTCCTAACACGATAAAAATGAAAAAGTGGAGACGTTTTATATCCAATAGGTCAAACGCCAACCCTCCTGTGATATAATGTTCTTTAAAACTATTATTCAACACCATAAACGCAGGAACAGGAACAGAATAGTGACAATATTTCACATTTGGTTTGATACTGAACTGGTGACACAATCAAGGTTGCCCACTTTCAAAATGTGTGGGCTGTAAATCCTATGAGCTTCTATATTTAGGATCCACATTCGAGAATCTGTCGCTGTAAATCAAATACTACACTTAATAGCTTTTCTAAAATCCCTTGAAAGTCCTCTTTACCTGAAACTTATACAAGCGTGGTCAGGCATGGGTGTAAACTGCAACTTGACAGCGTGCCATGTCCATGGTTATGTCCTCATAACCATGAGGCAGTAATTCTAGCTTTCGAGGAGAGCGTGCTGCCTTCTGCTAAGAATGTTATTTTTGGTTGAGAACTTATCAAAGGCTTTTATTCAGCGAAGCATATTTCTATCTCTGCCGAGTGTGTGCAATATATTCAGAGTTTATGTAACATATTCTGTGTGGCTCTGAAACCATATCGTGTGCATCAAAGATCACGCAGCGCCTATTTATGGAATACTTAATACTGATTGCAACTTTTTCAAAATACTGATTAGTCACAAGGTAAATCTGAATGTAGCTGATCAAAGTGATCCTTTCCGTCTAAATCCACTACGGTCACACGTTGTAAAAAAGGAAATTAAGCGGTTAACTTCACACGGCCCCAAAATTTGTGTGGAACTCACAGAACTGATTTCATTTTGACGATAACTTCTGCATTTCATGAATTATTAAATGTGCAGCAGCAGTCACTCAGCGGTGAGGAGAAAGAAATCAGCGCTCGGGAAGAGAGTCGCCTCAAAAAAAATGAATTGGACTTCAGCTCCTAATGAAATGCTTGCTCGGAGAGGGAGTGAAGGATGGGAGGTGGAAGTGGCTGAACAAAATTGACTGCGTGATGCAGTGTGAAGAGGTTGATGCATTGGATCTACTTTTCCCCCTCGTCCGCCGCTCGGTTTTCTCTGGCATGGGTGTAACACGCATGAAATTAACATAGAGTCGTCTGTAGGGCAAAGGTCCAATGCCAAAATCCTCTGCCTCTCACAGATAGAGAAACGCTTTGAATGTGAGTATGAGGAGGCATGAAAAGACTTAATTCAAGCATAATTTAAAAAACTGATTTATACCGCACACTAACTAAATCAAACACACACACACAGAAGTTTTATGTTCTTTCCAAATCTAAACAAATGGGAGCCCCCATGCACCTCCACGCTTAAAGAAATAATTTAAACCTTTAAACTGTGTGAGTGTGGCTCAGGCTGCAGTTTTCCATCCAAACCCGACCAAGTTTGGAGAGAGAACTGATCAAGTGCAACCTGAACCAGACAGACGTTCTATTTTTAGCGTCTGAACCTGACCCTTCACCGGTTACGGGCACGTGCAGTGAGAAAAACAAAGTAGATCACCCAGCCAACGTGACCCAACTCAACCCCGAACCTGAACCTGATCACTGCAGAGCCTGACTGACTCAGGCCACAGTGTTGACTTCCAACCTTTTGGTGAGTGAGTGAACAACTAAATATATTCTCATGCCAATGACTAACCTTGTGTTTTGTTTGCTGTGTTAAAATAAAAAACCTGAGGTCACAAAGTCAAAATTCTGCGGTCAGCATTTGTAGACCATAAAAAATGGCTTATAATAAATCCTTTATAGTGGTATATATGTATTGTAAGTTGTATCAGCAATGAGAAGTTTCATCCACTACACACACACACACTATTAAACTGTACTAAACACTACAATATGTCAAACATATCACTTTCTAATAACTACATGTCAACAGGCTAGTTCTGCTTTTCTTCACTGGGTTGAAACTGCAGTAAAATACATTACAATCTCCAAAGTTTTAACCATTTACATGCCTCCATTATGTTTTTGGGTTGTTCGTCCGTCCGTCCAGAATTTGGTTGACCAAGCTCCAAGGTCAACACTGACTTGAGGGAATATTTCAGTGGTCAAAGGTCACAGTGACCTTATATGAATCTGGAATAAAAACGAATGTGCCCCTTAACTGCACTTAATGGCGAAGGCACAAAACAGCAGTGTGGTAATTGTAGTTTGATAGGATTTTAAAAGTTACTGCAGAATGTCAGTCATCAGTCACTTTTTCAGAAAGCAGCAGAAGACTTGACTTGACAACAACTGCTGCCTTTTTGGTGAAATAACTGGAGGCTGCGACATCTCACAATGAAACTACAATAAGTTGCAGCTTCTGCTCCAAGATCAGGACATTTTCAATGTGTTAGATGTTCTAATGTCAGAATCATGAAATTTGTGCAGTGTGTCCAAACTCTTTTCAGAAGCGATTTATCTATTTTGAATAGACGATGGCCATAAAAAACAAGTATTCACAAGCTGTGTCTGCGTTTGCTCACTTCCCTCGTTTTCACTCATATGCATATGAGCTTGTCTACGATGACAATGAACATCTGTTGTCATTTGTTCTCCAGCTGTGTGTCTCATAACTAATGGTAGATGATTTTGCCTGCAGCCCGACAGTGTGTTTCTTTATAAGGCATTTTGAAAAACAATAAACATTTATATTTGGCAAAGTTGTGGCCGCAATGCATCTCAATCCTTAAACGCTTGTTTGGACACTTTCTAATTCATGCCCTGTTGGTTTTAGCTGAAAGTGTAAATTTGTTCATTGCTTAATTCACGTTGTACATTGTGCAACAGTTATAAATTGGAACTACAATAAAAGTACTAAGAATAATTGAATCCATCACTTTACTCAACAAATATTTGGAAATGTTAAACCCAAGTGACCTCTGATTCAGAAACAAACAGACATGTGAGGTAATCATATTTATTTTCATATTAACAGATATTTCAGATATAAATATGTATTGTCTTGATCAAAGTTATTTAAGGATTTAAAATCTGTTTAATGTCCAAACCACAAACTACATTGAACTGAAGAAATAAAGCAATACCTTCAGGGGAATCAATATAAAATTCATTAGAAGTAAATATATTTGGATTAAAATCTTCTTCCTTGAATGGTTGAAACTCTGCTGTTATTGATTCCCACTTGGCAGTAATGTATAATATTTAGACGTGTATACTTTTTAGTGGTAAACTCAACAGTACAATGTGGATGCTCAAATGTCACTATAATAACAAACTTTTTTAAAGCCACCATTGGGACACGGGGAAGAATGTCTCTATTTCCGAGCATCACATTAAATGTGTCTATATTTAAGCCTGTGCCCTGACCCAGTCTGGGCGGTGGTGCTGATTGGATAATGAACACTGAGAAGTGTATCAGCTCAACAGATTTCTCACTCATAGACACTAGCAGGAGAGATTCCAGTCTCAGTTATAAATGCCATTTTCACCCCGGAGCTAACAAGTACAGGCCACCGGAGACCAGAAGCCTTTCAGCCAATTTCTGTCACTTCCAGGAGTTCCTATGAACTTTTAATAACATGTAAACTACTATTTGATTGGCGGTCATGGGGCTTTGGGCAGCTAGTCTCTAATTGGCTCATTTTCTCTCTTCTTTGTGGTGATATTTTGGGTCTTCACATGTCTGTCACTCTGCCCCCCCCCCCCCACCCCCGCCCCCACCTCCCCACTGAGTACAGTCAACTCTTCCAACTACAGAGGCGCAGCCCCGACCGAGGAAGAGCATTATGCCCTTTTGAACTCAGATGTCATTATCATCCCCACTGACACTGAATTATTTACATTGCAGTAAATTAGCTTTCTTGCTTTTGCTGCGTAGACAATGAATTATTTGTGACTTTTTTCTTTACATAAAAGTTCAGTTGATCTAATTAGTCAATGACGAGGACGACCGGCTACAGACAAAAGCTATTCCCGTGCATTGGTTACAGACGCAACCGAGAGGAGAGACACACTGAGTGCTGAATAGAGTGAATGACAGAATAAAAGAGTCTTATTACCAGGCAGACAAGTAGCAGCCTACACGTCAGTGACGAAATGTCTTGTCCATGATTGTAATTAGCTGAAGAATAAACACAGTATCTGACGGAAAATCCACCCACATCTGTCTGATCTGCATTGGGCCGCGATGGCTTTCCAGTAAAATGGTGTCAATCAGATGCTTTTCTTCCAGGGGATTATAAATTGTGCTCAACTACAGTGCGTGTATTATTTACTCCGCAGTCCCACACGGTCGAATTGTTCGAAAGGATTGCAAGCGAAACAACTCAACGTGAAAAAATGTGATGGTGCCATTATTCGCCCTATTTGAGGCTGAAAGCCACCAATCTTACATAGCATGTGTTTGTGTTTGTCAAAATTGTCATTTGTCAGTGGCCGTTTGCCATCTCTTGTTGTCCAATTGTGTATCTGGCAGGCGGCGACAGGACTTCACTGGGCTGAAGGAGGCAGTCGGCCAGACACGTCCTTGACAAAGAGCAGTAATGCGGCGCATATGGTGATAGAAAGGATGGGCACCACTGATTGCTGGAGGAGCCATCTTTGTTTGGTCTGGATGTATCACTTGGCTTTGATTTAACCAGATCTCTCTGTGTAGGTCTGTGAAAAACCCCAATCAGAGAACTGACCAGAGCTAATTTATTGGCCTGAAGCGAACTACCAAGTAAGACAGAGAAGCTTTTTTGCCAAAACTCTCCACTTCTACTGCAGAATACTTTCTAACATCACATCACATACCTCACGCTGTCCTCTCTGTTTCTTATTTTTTTCCATTTTTGTGCCATTGCTCTACCTTTCATTTATATTTCCTTTTATGGGCCAATGGAGCATTGAGCACAGAGTGTCGGCCAATTACGTGTCCAGATTAGCTCTAAATTGAGGTATTTACCGCCACTCCAATTAGTGGCCAAGAACAGAGTGAAAAGCAAAAAAGAAAGGAAGTAAAAGATTCAAATCAGTTGTAATGAGAGGTGGTTAGCAGACGGAAAAAAATGTACTGGAACTTGAGTGTGTTAATGCATAGTAGTCGAGTAGATTTTGATAAGTTTGAATATGCTAAAAGCTTGTGTCATTGTTGTGTGAAAGGTGTTCCTATTTCCATCGCAGCAAGAACTCCAAAGTGAAATACTTCTGTGGTACATTTCAAAGTTCAGACTCTATTCTATAACAAAGTTTTGCTTTGTTACTGAACTCAGCAGAAACTTTATCAAACATAAGATGTATAGTCAGCGATTCTAATCCAATAGACTCTTTGTCTGTGTATATCTCTTCACGGTCTGCTAGCTGTCCTTTCTGTGTGTGCGCTGAAAAATAAAAGTAGTTTCCACACAGCCCTGGATCTGTAAATGGGCCTGAGCCACACGACACTGTGGCGACACTACTGCAGCCAAAACTAACTGAGGGGTCGGTGCTATTTAGACAAGTCAGCTTACATTATATTTTTAAACACAGAGTCATGAAAACCTTGAAAATACGTAGCCTTAGACCTAAAGTCACATTATTGCGGAAATGAAATGTGAACACTTTCTCTCGAGGACAGGTGAGGGCTCCATCTTCCCCCTCACGCAGTTCCCGAGGGATCAGAGAAGATCCGTCACGCCAAAATCTGACACTAACAGAATTGGCCTCAGTCATATTTCTGAAACGCGTGAAAGACCCATGTGCCCCCCCCCCCTTTCAAACACTCTTGTCTGTCATCTCCGCTTTCCTTTGGACCTTTTATTTTCAATTTATATCTACGCTCCCTCATGAGTTCCCTGGATGGAATAGCTGATATCCTCCCAGCAGCCCCGTTATCAGGACATTTTCAATAGTGCGGCTGAAAATAGACAGAAGGTGGCGGGCGGGTTACCTAGCTGTCGTCACCTTTGGGTTACAGATAAAAAAATTTGTGCAGCAGCGCAGAGGACCATCACCATGAACATGAGAGACTTTGAGCACTTTATTTTTACCAACTGTTATCATCCGGAGTCAATATTTAACCAAAAGACCACGACTCCTACACGAGTAAAACAAGAAAGTGCACTCTTCACCTGTGATGGAACCAGTGAAGCACGGGCGTCTGAGCAGTGGAGCAAGTGGAGCATCGCTACTATTCAATTAAGGGAAGCTGTTACCCCAGTTTCTCTATTATAGAAAATATATTAATCATATTTAATCAAGCTATATCATCGATTATTTTACTATTTTCAGCAAAAACACGTAATGAAAACACATTTCTGAACGAAGCTTTGAGGTGGTCCAGTCTGATCAATCATCAATCGATTGGCTCAGACTCAAAGTCCAGTGACGCACTGAGGACAAAGCTTTCTCCTGAATCAACAAACCCCCTCAATTGGACTAACAGTCACATATTTAGCAATGGAAGGCGACTTCTTTAAACCACAGACTGCTGATTTATTTTTTCTCAGAGTGTATTTTGCAAAATGAGGATGTCAAGTTCTGTCCTTTTATCCGGCTGCGCTGCGCCGCGCTGTCATTATTATAATCATTCTCTCATCTTCTCATCAGGGTGAATGCACTCCGAGGGGCGGTTTCACAGTGAGGTCTAGTCTTCAAATGAAATGGAACTTTTAAGTCTGGAGGAGCAATAGTCATCTCCTAAATTGTGCATTAAAGATGTCTTTGATATGCGATAATGTAGGTTAAAATGATGTGCTTTTGAAGTATGAGTTTTTCTAGTGGTGCTGTGAGAATCGCTGCCACTAGAGTCTATTTGTGAAACAATCTGGAATTGGAATTAGATGGGGCTTGTTATTGTTGGGCTATTTCTCTCATTCATACTCAAACTGGGGGGGCTAGATTTTTGATACCTGGATATTTAATGTTTTATTACTATAAAGTTTGTATCATATGTGATTATGGTCACTCTATATTGAGACATTATGTCATTTGTTATATCTCAAAAGGTCACACACCCTGTTTCTGATGAGGAAATCTGCTCTCTCTCATTTGTGGCCTGTTACAGATTCCATACATTGACAAAGCAGAGAAAGTGAAACATCCACATAGAAGAGATCAGCTCTGTGAACTGTAATTTATTCAGCGTCTCTTCCGTTTGAGTAACAACTTTCAACTCATTATGCAGCTCAAATTAATTCTTCTGACTCATAAACAGGAACTTTGGAAGATGTAGAGTTAGAGAGCGGAATTATATTCTCTCTTCAAAGTCCACATGGTTGTGGGAAGTTAAATTCTGTCTTTTTTCTTTTGCTGTGTCAAAACGAACACAGCCTGACAGGTCCTGCATATGTCAGCAGTGTGAATATTTAGCGGTGAAACCCTGTCAGAGGGAGAATGGAAAAAACATAGTCGTCAACAACAACAACACACTGTCATCAGCCCAAAAAAAGGGACACATCTGGGGAGGCTAGAATTTAACATCAAAAGCATAAAGGGTTCAAATACCAAATTTAATTAGAACTTTTAATAAGTTTAAATTGTGAAGTGTGACTGCAGATTAACACGCTGAGCGCTCACACTTCATTTCAGCTGAAGGAAAGAGGAAATGTATAATCAATTTGGGTGTGAGGAACCTATTTGAGCTCTTGACTTTTTGATTACATGCACAGCAGGTTCACATTATAGTGTTTACATCTACTAAAATTGAACATGAGTCTAGACTGTACTGTTAATATATATATTTAATATATTATGGAATACTATAAAGGAAAGCAAAACTATGGTATTGTGAGTAGAGCTAGTAAATGTACTGCATTTATCCGTTGTTTTCAACCAAAGCGCTTTACAACACAAGTTGCCTTCACCCAATACTTCTATATACAGTATTTTTCTCTACCACACAACTTGCACCGTTGGAACAGCCAGGTTCATTAAGTGGAGGAGCCAGGGATCAAAGCAGCGTGGGCGACCCTCTCTACCCCCTGAGCCACAGCCACCCTTGTGCAATAACAACAACACAAAGGTTATGGCTGTGTTTATTTTTCTATTTCTTATACTCCCATTGTAGAAGACACAACCCCGATCCAACTTCCTTCCTGAGGGAAGTCTGAGCAGAGTGGCCTTAAAATTGTAGGAGGCAGAGTCAGAAACAGTAGAAGATATGTTCAAATACAAAAATATATATAACAGTTAAGTCAGCTTCCTAGAATTAATTGATCTTTATGCATTTATCATAATTTACTGCTACATTTTACTCAACATACATAAAATAACAGTCCCAAAAACCCACCACTCCTGCCTTCACACTTGGTTGCTCCCTGTGACATCACTGCTGATGTCACCCAGGGTATAAATACAGGAAGTGTTCAGGCTCCTCCTCTTTTTGTACCTGAAGCACATGGTATCTAAGGTGAGCACCAAATAAATTAAGAATATCATCTTGTGAAAAACACCAAGCTGAACCAAAAAACATTGATTAAACGTAACTATACCTGTCTGATTTGATTTAATTATGACGGTATGAGAACTTAAACTTGAAAACAACACGGATAATGTGTGTTTCAAAGCAACAGCTCAAAGACTCTGGTTGAAACAAACAAGGAAGAAGCATGGTTAAGTTATATGTGCTGTGATAAAAGGAAAAAGGGACGAATGGCGAGTTTTCCCCGACTATGTCATGAGAGTTTGTGAGAGTTTGAGAGTTTATGAGAGTTTATGAGAGGGATGTTTGACAAACCCTCGAGGGACCGAAGGTTGAAACAAATTCGAGTCTGTAGCAGCTGCAGTGCACAGAAAGTGTGTTGCCTAATTTACATGATTATTACTCATTGTTAAATTGGTTTCATTTTTTCTTTTTTTTTTACTGGAAATGTTCCCAATGTCTAAATTTAACTATAACTTCAGAGCACCCCTGTATATGTTTGCCACATGCAACCTGATATGATTGACTGTAAATACCATAATGGTATTATGAATATTAATACATAATATGAGAAATTGCAATGACATTTACTGCAACATTCAGTTTGCTGCATATTTATAATTCATGGTGGCAACATCATTAACAACATGAGGGGGTGGTGGGGAAGGGAAAAGGTTAGAGGAAGGATTGCCAACATCGTTTCCTCTTGAGGAATAATTTGAAGTCCTTCCCTTTGCAGACTGACTGCAACTGCATACTGTTTTAATGTTGTTGTAAATACTATTTTATTTGGTTTCCATTGTCTGCCCGGTTACCACGTGTATTGAGACCTGTCCTGGAGGGTGTGATGACTGTTTCCCTGGTGTCTTGTCTGACCTGCAGGCTTATTGGAGAGTAGCATCTCTCTGTGTGCCAGTTGTTTGCTGGTCATAGGTTATAAAGAAACGCTGTGGGCATTTTCTTTCCTAATCTGTCTCGTTCTAAATCTCGGCAGATCAACACAGATTCTTTTATTTGACGTTCTCTTTGCAATTTACAGAGAATCATATCACTGCCTTTGGAAATGTGTACAAATTTAATGCAGTTCTTAAAAATGGATTTGCTATCGTAGAATCAGCGATGTATTTATATTTATAAGTGTTCACACGCTCTGCCCTGTAGGCTTCCTGAATACATTAGTCATTATTATCACATATTAATATTGGGGGAAATTTAAGCCATTTATCTCTTTGTATTGCTTTCGGACTAAGTTGTTTAAAAATGCAGACCAGCGAGCGCTGTCTCTGCTGCATGAAAACTTAATACATTTGAGGGATGTTATTCAAGTGATATTTCACTGCCTCATTGCTCCATGGTTTTAGTGTTGGATTATACCAGTCAGCTACTTTCTAGCTGTATCTTGGTGTAAATGTTCAATCTGATTGCTTAAATAAATAAATGCAGGGTTGAATCAATTCAAAAACACAGATTGACAACGAGCAGATGCTCCAACAACTTCTCTCCTCCACTGTGTTTCCCCTCAGGGCGAATACTTCATCCATCCGTCCAGCTTTAAAGAAGTTGTTTACTACAGATCAAGCACATTTGACCTTGACTTGCATTATCCTGTACCAAGTTTCCATTCCTTGGTTTATTCACACAAGCCTCACCATGTGATGGCCTGTAAACTGCGAGATTGACCAGCCTACACATGTAAAAGTGTAAAAGCACACTGGAGAAGGACACACTGAACGTGCTTATTAAAACAATATCGAGCAGGAGCACCCTGAATCTAGGACCCCTCAAGAATCCAGGTCCCCAGACCCAGCCTGAGTGTTCCAGCAGCAGAGGTGACATTTCAAAGACAATGGCAAAGTGGTACATCATTGAAAGTGTAATAATAACAATACATTTTATTTATAGGCGCCTTTCACAGCCCTCAAGGTCACAAGGCAGAGATGAAAAACAGAACATAAACAATGCATCAAAAAGATCAATAAAATGAACAGTAAATAAAACACGTAGGTATTTGAAAATGGAGAGAGTCACTGTTATGGATGTCTGGAGGGCGGGAAGCAGAGCGGCTGAATGCTCTAGATCCCATGGTGGTCAAGCGGGCAGGTGGTACAGTGAGGTGGATGGAAGAAGAAGACCTGAGAGTGTGGGAGGTGTCCTCAAGCTCTAACTCCAAACCCAACCTGCAAACACCCAGAAGACGAGAGACAGGTCGCCTGAATCTTTGAGGTAAAGATAAAAGAAGACCCAACAGCACCTCTGATGCTGGACTCACATGAATGTGTTGTGTTAACGCTTGACGGTGGGTGTGTCCGACTCATGGTGCTGACGCAATCATCATTAAGACAACAATCACTGTTAGAACACCATTTGATTGGCTGGTGCCTCCGTTGCTGCATCAGTTTAAGCCTCCAATGCATCTGTGCGAGTCCAGTGTAATTAACAAATCTTAACCAAAGTTAGCTTATCATCATATCTTGTACGTTTGAGGCGTCTCAAAATTCATGTACCAGGTATGAGAATTGTCTCTTCATCTAACTCTGGTCAAGATATATTTCCCAAACTTTCTCTTGTGGTTACAGGTTTAGTACGTTTGAACTCAAGTTGCATTGTTTGAACTCTACACAACTTTTATTTTCAGTTTAATCATCAAACTTTTCTGAGACTTCGTTTGACAAAAAAATGCGCCTCCAGGACTTGCACATGGATTTCTCCCACTGAGCGTGTGGCTCTCACTGCATTTTAACATTTGCCACAGAGTGGATCTGTTTATCGATGACACTTGATCGACTCCTGGTGCCAACAACATAACAAATTATGATGCACAGCATAAGTACACAAATTAAACACCCAGTTCACTGAATATATTCAAATTATTTCCAGTGGCACTTGTAAAATATATAAACTTTTTGAATAAATAGATTCAAATTCTCTGTCTTGATTCCAGTGTAATGAAGCAAAGGCACATTTATCCAATTAGAAAGAATAAACTAAATCACAAGGTATCTTACAATCCACAACACAGCTATTTGTACATTAAATCAGAGCAGGGATTTATCATTGTCAACCTCCAGACTTATCATTTCACTGCCTGGTCCTCGCAGACCAGATGTCAAGTAACAAGTGGCCAATAAGAAAATCCATCTTCAGGGAAAGAAGTAAAAACGGCCATTTCAGCTCATAGATTTGTAGACTATTGAAATATTGCTTCATCGTCCATTAAGGAGAAGTAAAATCAATCTGAACTTCATACCCTTCGTACGCTTCTGCAAATGTAACCATTCCCCAATTGACCAGGATATCTTCAAGTACTTATTTTGACCTAAGACTTTAGAAAATATATCTTTGATATATGGCTACATGCAACCGCAGAGACGGCACCTTTTCAGTTGTAGTGCTTTTAGAAAGAAGTGCATTTTAGTTCTGTTAATCCTGGGTACGACCTTGACAGCATTCATCCTATAATGTTGATTGACTGCGTTCATCAATGAGTTGACATGGCAGCTTCAGCACTGAGTGTAGAGACGCTGCTTCTGCATATGTAACTTTATCCCTCAAATTTTGCCATTTCTCCTCTATTTTTAATATGCTGTTCTCTTTTGTTTGCACCAGACCTCCTCCTGCCTTGTTCTCCCCATCTGCACAATGCTGGATCTTACACCAACCTGCAGAACGACCAGGGAAGAGCAGGTAGGGACAGTAGCAGAGTCTCAACTCTGGCATGCACAAGTTGATTGTCTCCTATCTAAAGGTTAGAGATGACTGTTTGCAGATGAATATTAAAATAAGACATTTTTATTCATTTTTCTTCCGTCTGGAAAAGGTCATCCACGCTGTTAGTGCATCCAGTTAGACACATGAAGCCGTCCACTGGCAGCTATAGAAAAGATTATTTTATTTTTTACTTCTTATTTTATGTCTGCAGTTCTTCCATTTCTTAATTGGTTCTCACTTGTTTAGTGATCACGTCAAAAGCTTTTGCTTGGATGTGTTGTTGTGTCTGGAGAACAAAACCAAACTAAATGTCAAAATGACTCATTGCACTTCTTACCAAAGTAAAGTTAAATTCACATTTTTCTAGTTTTCTAATTATTTTATGACAATATAACAATATATTCTGAAATCATCATCAGTTTTCCCTTTATTACAGATCACTTCTTAAATGATTATGCAAAGCACTTAAAAATATACTCACATAATCTTTCTATTATGAATGTGACTGATTATTGCTGTTGTATTATTGTTAGTTAGGTAAGTTTTAAAATAAAATGGTAATGTGAAAGATACGACTTAAAACAACTCTAATATGCAATGCTAAGGTCGGGGAAAATCAAACTCTGCAAAATACAAACCTCTGCCTTGCCTCCTTGTTGCTGTGCTACCGTACCTCATAATTAACTTGAGAGCAGTGATGGATGCTTGAAGCCAATATTTAATTTGAATCAATGTTATTCTTACACCCCCGACACTGTCAATAAGTAGCTTAGTCCATTTTCTTCTTTGAGAAGCTGTAAAAAGACTTTTTCCCATCAATACAGTCAATTTGGCCAAAATTACAATGGTTGTTTCTCCTTTTCGGATGTGCTGAAACACTGAGGATTATTATTTTTCTACAAGGCTTCAATTGCTGGTTATGTCTATGAATAGCGCCGGGTTATCTTACGGTCTTATCAGAAAATATGTTTATTGACAGGCGTAGACCTTGTTTCTTTGTACTTGTAAAATTGACACCTTCCTTTTGCTTCCTCTTCCTCGCCCGGTTTCATCCTCCTCACTTCCTCCTCCCTCTTCCTCTGGAGGAGCCCTTGATGATTTCCTCCGCCCCTCCTTTTGTTTGGCTCCTGGAGTCTTTGCAGCCTGAACCATGTTAATTGTGAGTAAATTTAGAAGGCTGGTTAGGAGTCAGGATCCTGGGCTTGTTTAAAGACCCTGTGCACATAATTCATTAAAATGAAGATCAGTTATAAGTCCTCGGGGCTATAAGCACTTTTAAATTGTCCACAGACACTCGTTCGGTCAAATTCTAGACGACATGAGACTCTGGGTTGGGAAAGAAAAGGATTTATAACTCAGTCTGCTGCTGATGCAATGTCACCGGTATCACTCAGCCTCATATATCAATGTTTCCGTGTTTACTCTCCAACTAAAACTATTTCTGCTCCGTCTTCTTTGAGCGAGAGAAACTGGGGCTTTTTTTCTTTATTTACCTTGCATGCAAATCTTAACTTCCTAGAGTCTTTCCAAGCTCCGGTGTGTAGTGTTCATCAGTTTGTCAATCTCCAGCTTTCCGTGCACATTACATTTTTATTTAACACACACACACAGACTGGTGCATCCCAAATTCATGCGCGCAAACTCTTTCCAGTTCATTTCCAAGCCCACCCGTTCATTTTCAGCAGGCTTTTTTTGCAGGCATAGTGGCATTTTCCAAACTACATTTTCCATTATCTTATATTCTCAATTCAAATAACTCGTCAAAGGTATGACGTACAGTATGAAATTGGCAGATTGACCGTGGCACAGACTTGGCTCCAGGCGGCCGCTGCACCACTTTCTTCTCGACTGATGAAACTGTTGGATGGATTGTGATGAAATGTACAGACATTCATGTTTTGGATAAATCCTACAGTTTTGGGGTTATCCTGTGAATTTTCCTCTACTCCCAACATAACATAAAGGTGTTTTTATAATGAAAGCTGTCACCAAACTTTTACGGATTGCCATGAAATTTGCCACGCGTCCCTTTTCCTTTCGCACCGTTATCGATAAAAGTATTACAATGCTGACTTAAGTCCTTTGTGGTTTGATTTGGTCACTTGCTTCCCCTCCCTGGATATTTACCCCCATGTTCATGTAATTCACACTTTTAAAGAGGCCCTCTTTCTTTATTCTGCACTATCGCTCTTGAGCGGAAATGTCGATCCACAGCAACCTGCTCGGAACTGAAATCTTCTCAAAGTTAAAGGCAGCGTTTGCTATCGCGCTCAGTTTGATCTTTGAACTTGAGAAGCAAACTTCATTCAAGTGAGAAGTTACCACTTTAAGGAAAGACCTCAGTGCAACTTTAGCCCAATAATGGTTTCGGTCCAAGAGACACTGAGATCAGGATTGGTCATTTCTTTTCATTGAGGAGTCAAATGGTGGCAGTCGGTGTAAGAGCTACACGGGATGAGGGGCGGAGGAGACGTTGCCCGGCTTGAGGAACAAGACTTTCCTCCCAAACTAAATAAGTGAAAATGTATTTACGCACAGCAGCAGTAAAGTTACATCCTCACTTTGGAACAACATAATCAATAACAGAACCCTGATGCAGTCTTATTGGCCCTGCAAGCCATCTTTCTTTGCCATTGACCAGAGATCTATGAGGTCTGTGATGTTTATGTCCTCGTTAAAATGCCCTGGCCGTAGAAAGCACAGGGTAGATATCCAATAAATCTCTCTTTCTTAGCTTGCTTTTTTATTCTTTTACTTGCTGTCCCAGTTCGGCTGCAGTGAAAGGCAACAGTCGTTCATTTAAAGCACATTTGTGGGGAAAAAACTGCATTTACTTCTGTTGTGTAGATCAACATTGATAGCTTTTACATTTTTCTTCCTCTTAGGTTCCAGTTTCAAACTTGAAAGACACAGGTTGGAGGGAATATGCCAGAAAACTGTCTGTGATTAGTGCAGAGTAAACCATTCTGACCTGAAGAAGACCGAGACGGGCAGTAGGTGTGCTTACCTTGTCTGAGGCTAACAAAAATGAAAACGAATTGTTTCTGCAGAATATCATATAAAAACGAGCCCATAGTTTGTTTTTGCATACAGCCTATTACTACCATAGAATTTGAATAAAGACAGACAATGCGTTTCTGATTGTCCTTCTTTCCAAAGATGAGGCTAAAATATCCCAGATGTCATTTGAACAAACATCATTGGAACCACCTAAAATGACAGAAACCATATTTGATTAAATATCAGTCTACCTTGACTTCTTTGTTTGGTCCCATTCACTAACATGGAGGAGGCTGGATTTATGATATATACTGCAGCCAGCCATATCTGTGATATCTGAAGGTCGGGACAAGTGCTTTCGTGGAATCATCTTCTGGAGGCTTTACATTTTCACAACAATCTGGCAACACATGCTTGTTGAACCACCAATCATCCCTTTCCTCACACCTGCCTCCACCACCGGGGGAATTAAATGGAAACGACACCAAGGTCCAGTTTCGTGGGTTGTCGAAATTCAGATTTGAGATCTTTACAACACATAATTACACAGACATGACATTTGGTAACCTGTGACATATTTCCTGTCTGTTTCTTAAAGGTGAACTTATCTCTCTAACGCTCAAAATCATCTAATAACTGTGGAGCCTTTTCACTACCTTTGATTTCCTGCTGACTTCTTTACCTCTTTCTTCCAGTCTGTGTCGCTCCACCCTCTCGCTCTCCCTGTATTTTGTATTCCCTCCAGTGCAGCTAAAGACCCCAGCGGCAGACGCCTGGAGATGAGGAGTTCTTGTGCAGAAACAGCCCATTACAAGTCATTTATCACACACAGTGTCACTGATTCCTTGCTCGTCCTGTCACTCTGAGCCCCAGACGGGTAAAACACGCATAAACACACACACACACACACGCTTACACACAGATGCACTCTTGCAAGCAATTTGCTGTGAAACACACACTCCACTTCTTCTGCTGGATTTTGCGAATTAAATTTTTATGATCTCTCTTGTGAGTGAGCTAAATCAAATAATCCTGTGTCAGCCTCTCGAAGAAGCTGAGAGAAGTTATTATTCTGAGTCAAACTCGGGCGAAAACTGCTCATTCAGGAAAGTCTTTGGCGCGTGAGTTACAGTCATCAAGGTTTATCACATTTTGTAATAGGCTCAAATGAAATTACGACTATTGAGTGACGGTTAGCTCCGCGATATCGGCGCACACCTTGAGTGCTCACTTATAATGGAATATTTTAAAAGTGGGAGAGGGCTTGAATTGGAAGCGCCTTCCCATTTAGATTCGTATTAATTATTCAGTTGTTTGTTTCCCTGTGGAAATAAGAAGGCAGTATAATCAAAGCATGCACAGATTTGCTTTATTTATTATTAGAGGCCCTGTCTTCACTCTCTTGACTACCAGCGCTCTTTCCCCCCCGCACGTCTTCCCACCCACTTGGTCTCCCTCATTTATTTCTTCATATTGCTTCATATTTCTTCAGTTGTTTCCTCTCTGGTGTGCGACTCCCCCTCCGCTGTGCACTTTAGATGTAATTGAACTATCATCAGCGCTCAGCTCACTTCACATATTTATAATGGGCGACGTCTTCCCTCCGGTTTCAATTACATCTCCGGCGCCGACTCTCTTTTTTTCTTAGGGGATAAAAGGGGCGAAAAACAACAAAGGCAACTATTTAAAATGTTGTTTACATTTCAGCAAATCAAGCAGGGCCCCTCATAAACATCTTCAGCAGAGCCTCCGGGGCCACTACGGCATCACAGTCACTCAGCTCTTTAGAGTAGCCCTGCTGATAATTGCTGCTGTCGCCATGCCGAGCAGGATCAGATAATAAACGTTTCCGATGCCAGGGAAGAAAAGCATCTCAAATCAACACAACGGCAAATTTCATCACCGGTTTCAAATTAAAGCGAAGCTCAAATGAACATCATCACAAAGACGATCAGCATCACGGAATAAAACACGACTCAGCAGTGCTTTTAATTTCCTCCTCAGTCCCTCTCCTTTATCCCTCTCACCTTTATTCCCATGATGTTATTGAATACACAGCACCATTATGCAAGGGGCTCGGTGTGGGCTGTATAGAGCGTCTCGCCATACTCTCTGCTCAGGTGCCTTTTCAACACAAATTCAAATCTGCTGTAATGGAACACTGTTAAATCAGGATGAATAGTTGCCGCTCAGAACAGCCGAATGGACGACTGTTACTCAAGATGTGTTTTCCTACTGCTCCCTGTGGTCACACTTAACCTCTGCATCACATTTGATGAAAAGACAAACGCTGGTATAGCATAAAGATGATAAAGTCTTTGAAACTTGATAGTTCAAAACTCCCTTTTTACGTTTTTGCTGAGAACTATGACAAAAACCTACTGTCATTTTTCTGTCTTCACACGATGTACGTTTTCATGCCTCAAAGTGAATCTCTAGTCCACACCAAACCCTGCCACTTAATTTCCCCCATTCCTCTTCATACCAGCCTCACCACTCACTGATTCCCTGCTCAGAAAGATTGCTCTAAAAACATTTTGAAGTACGAATGAACTTTTTAAAAAAAAACTTGAAACGATCTTTCCCTGCACCCACACCAGCCTGAACAGACCAGGTTGCTCCTGTGATGCAACAACTGTAAGAGGCCAACTTTCTGTAGCCTTCAGCTCTCGGGGATCGTTCATTTTTTTTTTATACAGTATTTATACAGAAACACTAGACTATGCAGTGTGTCAGTGCTGCATTTGTCACTGGTCAAGAGCTTTAAATCATTTCTCAGTTTGCTACCGACAGGTATTGCTCCTTGGCTTTGTGCGGCACAAGAGCGCAGCAGATTAATCTGACAGCTTTTCAGGGGCTTTTACAATCCTGCTCATAAACTCAAATCCCATTCTGTCGCAGTTCATATATTTGCCAGCATGTCGAATGTATTTCTTCATTATTAATGTACCTGCTTGACATTTCTGTGCAGCCGCTTTTCTCGTGTAAGATTCTAATCAAGCATGACACAAGGGGCGTAAAGGTCAGAGTGACAGACTCCAGCTTAGAATGAAATAACAGTCGTCAAGTTCATCTTGTTATTATGGACGAGAGGGGGAACTGATTGTTTACTCTGCAAATGAAAAAAAAAAACTTATTACACTGCAAGTTGAATAGATGATTCAATCAATCGTTCGGTCTTGAAAGGGTTTATGGGAGCTTTAATGCAATAGTCATTTGATTTCATTAGGTGTGAGTTAATGTTAATGAGTCAGGACCCACGGTTATTGTTTTAAAATGACCTTTCTCTTAATAATGTATATCAAATTTTATTTCCACACTTAAGAAACATAAATAAAATGTTATGACAGGTGTTATTGCCATAAGAGATGAAAACACAACTGCTGTACAGTCTAGGTTATTGCTGTTGCATGCTAGTTCATGTATGGCTCAGGGGGAGTAGTGGGTCATCCACTGATCGCAGGGTTGGTGGTTCGATCTCCAGCATCTCCTTGCTTCCATTAAAGCATTGTGTAAATGCAGCCATTTTTTTATGTTTTAACACTCAGTAAACATCTAACGTACTTGTTTAGCCGCACATAGTCACTTCCATGTAGAAACTTGGAATGAAATATTTTATAGACATTCATATTTACATATCTGACAATGCAAAATGTCGAGTAAATGCATCTAAAATATAGTAAATTACTTCTATCAAGAATGTAAACCATGAAATAAGTTATTATCTGTAAATGAATATAACTGTAATTTATAGATTTATTTTAAAAGAATGATTCAATTGCTTAATGGTCTTAAATGTATTGAATTCTATGTAAAAGTACAAAAAATACACATAATATTGTTGAATATGTTTTTATTCTGTAGACTAACTAAAGTTTTTTTTACCATAAGTTGATGGAAAGTGTTTGCCAACTTTCTACCATTGTTCTTTTGATTATTTATTTCACAGTTAAGTGTGTGATAGTCAGTTTGTCACAGGTCCCATCTGATTGTGCACGCAGACTGGAAAAGCCTGGGCTGACAGCATATTAATTACCGTATGTTTACCATGACTGATGTTGTTTGGTTTTGTGAACGATAAGACGCCATAGACGTTGTGGAGATGTGACACAAAGACCTTTCAACACTATTACCAACAATCTCTGCAGCAACCGTTTCCCCCACGGTGCTGAGAGGCTTCTATTAAAAACCAGAGCCCAGATATTGGACATAAAACCCAATAGTCCCGCTGCCTTCAGTCCCACACAAATGGAGGAGCAGGTGGTGGGATGCCGGGCGGAGGGAAACAGAAACAAAAGGGGGAGTGAGATGATAAAGTGGGCCACATCTAACCGGCATCATGCTAATGTTGTTCATCAAGGAAAAAAAGAAAAAAAACAGCATTAAAAATGCACGATTCCACTGGCGGTGCTGCAGAATGCTGCTGAGAAACTAACTGCCTCTAAAACAACACAACAGAGATTGATTAGGTGTCATCGCGGGAGCATCCACTTAAAACAACAGATGTAAAAACTGCAGCAAGAGACTCACAATCGCCGCTGTAGCCATTTTCAAACATGTTGAGATCCCAGACGGTGGCACCTGACCGACCCACCATCCACTTACACTCTCTGAGTCACACTCTCCTCTCCTCTGTCGTTCTCCGTCACCCCTTCCCCCCCCCTGCCCTTTATCTCTCTGTCTTTCCGGGGGTCTCGGTAACGCTGTGAGTGTGCCTTCTAATCTCTTCATCTCCTCTTCTTCACCGGTGGAACAATGTGTCCCGACAGTCGACAAGACTCCGTCCTCCCAGGGGCATAAACAGCTGTGACTGGTAACCTGATTAAGAGGTCCGAGATAACATCTCATGTGGGGACTGAAAGAGAGAGGGAACAGAGAGAGAGAGAGAGAGAGAGAGCGAGGGAGAGATTGGAACGATAGAAAGAAGAGATAACAGCCGGATTGATGAATGACCCACAGCAGTGGTCTTTGCCTCCTGACTCCTTTTGGGGAGACACCGGACTGTCATTGTCTGGTGGTACAAAAGTAAACATGCTAAGGTTAATTAACTATACCTGCAGAATGAGAGAAAATCATTACATTTGCTGTTTACATTTGAAAATCAAAGACCTGCTCATACTTTAAAGGGTCAAGGATTCTGTGCCATTTTCTTTGAGTTACACAATATTATCAAAGCTGCAGTCGCCTGAAACTGGAAAATGTTTGGAAGCTCATTTCTGCCAGTGAGAGAATTAAAAGACAAAATATGAGATAATAGGTCACAATAAGATTAAGTTGCAAAATAATGAGATAGTGAGTCGGTGAATAAAAAGATATTAAGACATCATGCAAAAATAAGGCGGAGTTATGAAATAATAAATCGAAATGGTAAGATAGTTACTCGATATTATGAGATAGTCAGAATTATGGGAAAGCAAGGCGGAGTTATGAGAGTCAGGCGGAATCATAAGGTAGTAAATCAAAATCATGACTTGGTAAGTCATTATTTTTCAGTTTGTAAATAATTGTTATTATTTTGAGATACTGAGTTGTGTTTTTGAGATACTAACTCATATTTGTGAAAGTTCCTCATTGTAATGACTTACAGGATTTTCTTTATAGCTTCCATATGTGCAACTTATGTAGCTCGCTAGAGATTTGGTTTCTTTTCAGCTTCACACTCCGACAGCGGGGTTCTGCACATTAATACGAGGTCAAAACATTGTCTTACAGTTGCAAACCTTATCTCGTCTCCGTTCTCCCTGTTTCTCCGTCCGTCTCCCCCTCCGCGGCTCCCTCAGAGATTAACCACAATCCCTCACTCCCTGCTTGGTTATCCCTTTTCTGGTCCAGGCTTTATTGGGTTCTGAAGTGTTTATTAGAGAAAAGCTTCAGAGGATAGGGGCCTAGATAAAAGACGGAGGTGGGAGACCAGTTGGAATGAAAGGTAAATCCTCTTCATTTCAGATTTATGAAGTCAACCTGCCGGGACATTTTAATTACTTAGAAAGACAAATCAAAGGAGTCCGTTGGTAAATGACAGATGCATTAATAGATATAAGACGTGCAGTAGATTTCAAGTCTATACGGAAACTAGACTTTGTAGTTTCAGTTCAGGAGGATAACATTGATGCTTGTCAATTACTCCATCATTATTATTTATAGTTAAACATCTAACATATAAACCTGCCCAAGCTCAGTGTGATTGGTGCACGAGTGAAAGTGGAGTATTTTTTTATTTGAGACAATATTATGTAAAACACTAATTGAGACAGAAGTTGAACGCAAAGCCACGAGTTCAATAATTAGAGTTTCATCCCGAACTCGATTTGGGTTCATCTCTAGTTTGTTTGGTCCACAGCCGCTACTCTAGCTCACTAGTCTTAGCTTCAAAGAACCACATCCTGCCTGACACCCTACACAAAGCAGAAAAGACAAGACACATATTCTCCGCAGATCCAAACAATACAAAATAAAATAACACAGGAACAAGATCAGTGGTTTTAGAAAATGGGATTGCAGCGGAGGCTCTTTTTAAAGTACTTTTCTAAGCTGACAGACTCTATTGAGAAATCCCTAAACTGAGGCCCCTCTCAGACAGCTGTCTGAGCCTCAACTTATACGGCGGTCCGCTGCAGTTGTTTGCATCTTATACTGAAATCTCACAGATTTGAAAAGAGCTCTGTTGTCAAAAAGTATCCCGTCCATGGATTTAGCAACTGTCTGAACAAGCAGTGACGATCAAGGGGCCCAGTTTTTTCTTCAAAACAATGGTTTCCAAATCTAATTATCCCCATTGAGCTCAAACCCTACAGTTCTTTATGACGTTTTATGTCCAGCAATGAAGCTAAGCCCTCAGTAGATCTTTGTATGATTAATATATATATTTGCGATTAGGCTCCACAGAAGTAAACAGGCAAACCCTTTTGAAAATAGTTTAAAATGGTATCTCATGTTCACTGTTTCTAAATCCCCAGGAGGATCCCCAGGGCCCCATCCTGGGCTCCATTACTATTTTCTTTCAAGTAAAGTTTATTTTACAAGTGAAAACATCTGCTTCCTCAGTTACGCTGATGACATCCCGCTGTACCTGCAATTCTAACCACTTGTGATGTGTGAGATCAACATGAAACTGGATACACACAAAACTTCATGCAGCTTAATTATGATAAAATTCTCGCACACGCTCCGGAACGATACAGAAGGATATTTATTCCCTCAGACTTGCCAATTACATAAACACCTCTATTGAAACTTCTTTATATATTTCTATCACTTAAGAAATAGCTGTCAGCCTCTGAAACATCATAGAGACGTATAGGTATCCATCAGGTATAAAACTTCTTCTGATCTCTGTTCTCCTGTCTCTGCAACAAGGTCAGAAACTTCTCTACAATGCAGCAGCCTGAGAGAAGAATATCGCATTGATCCTATTTTGGCTCGATGGCTCAACTTTTTCAAGTATTTCCGAACTTTTCAAAGCCTCATACAAACACGTTCAAAACCACACTCACCACAGTGAAGTCTTGATTTTGACTTTTTTATTTCTATATTACTTTTTTAGTTATAAATCTTCTGGACTGCTTTAGTCATTCATTTTCTGATATTACCAGTTCTATCATACTCCATGATCCATACTTTAATTTCTATTGTGTTCTGCAGCAGACACGGTGCAGACCAAGCGCTGTTGATTGTTTTTTAAATATAAAACAAACCATTGGCATTAACTCTCCCTCTATTAAAAAAACAACCAGCCAAGATGTGCCAGACTTTTACTGGCACAGAACACCACCATGCGCTGCACATTCCAAGCTCGCTCCTCTGAAGTGGCAAATCATGATTTTTCCCTTCAGTCACGGGAGGGATTTGGGACTTTTTTGCTTGATGGTGGGCCCGATAGTTACACGCCAGCCAAAGGTAATTTATAAATTAGTCAAAGCTAATTATTTCCTTGTGTTTGCACGCGATCTCCTTGGCTGTTTTTTGTCCAGACCAATGTTTTTTGGCCATTGTTTTGCTTGGGCTTTGTTTCTGGTCTGACAGTTCAATGCCGCCTCTCCCATCTCCAGGTCCTCTTGTGAGCCAACTGGAGCCTGTGATGGGCAGCGTGTTGTGTGGAAGCGAGAGAGTAAAAGCCGAGCATGAGCTTCTGTTTCTCTGCATGCCATTGTGTTAAACGCCCACTGACTGTCAGTGCTGTGGTAAGTGTAGCAAGTATCAGACCAGGCCCAGGTGCAAATCGCTCCACTCTGCTCTTTCTTTCTTTAAACCATTTTCTACATGGGTTACATTGGCACTTTGAAGCCGAGGCATGAAAATCAGTTTTAAAAAACGCAATCTCCCTCTTCAGTGTCGTCCTTCAGGAATTCATCCAAACAATCAATAAGGGCGAACAGAATCTGTGATGTGTTACCGTCAAGTGTCTTTTGAGAAACATCTGATGAATCACAGATAAACGGTAAAAGGAAACTTTAATAAAACATCACAGGCTGAAAAGTGAAATGTAAAAAAAAAAAGACTGACACACGCGGCATCTCAAACAGCAACAGGTGCTTTTATGAGCTGCAACAGACTGAGCGCTGACAGGAAACAACAGCCATATATAATTATCATGTGATGTCTCACATGATAATTATATACCGAGTGATTCATCTTCAAAAAGGTAAAAGGTTGCCACACAGTGTAGACGGTTGTAGATGTGGCCAGAGATGAAGAAGATTCTCATTTATCTTCCATTTCAACACAATACATATAAAAAAGTGGAAATGCCTCATACTCTGTATCTGCTCCAAAACTGTTTGCCACACGCTTTTTCATTCTGCACGCTAGAAACAATCAGAGAGGCTGCACACACCCTTTAAATAACTCTTCCCCCGACAGGTGTCTCTGCTGCCTGACATGGAGAACGGACGATTGTTTGTTGGATGGTCAGGTTTGTCTCAGAGGGCGTCCGTCTTCTGAAGCTCAACTCATTCATCCTCTCCAAACCTTAACTGATTCTGACAGCAACAATGTCTATCAATGTGACTGAAGCATTATGAAGGGACATTTGCATTTTTGTCCCATCTATTGCCACACCGCATCTTACTGCTCCTCTGTGGAAGGGCTGCAACAAGGTAGTCACAGCATAATCAAAAAGCATTTGAAAGCATTTAAACTCGTCTCTGTCAAGACGTCTTGGTGCTGTTTTGCTGCTGGTGTGTTTATCCAGTCAGATCCTTCACAATCACTTCAATGTACAAAGGGTTTCATATTGTGTTTGACAGACTGGTTGGTTACTTCCATGGAGATGACAGGTTGTATCCACCAGCTCTGCCTCCGATAATAACAAACATGATCTAAAGACAAAAAGAGGGAAAAGTCCCAATTAAACTAGTCAATTTAAAATTAGAACTGTTGTTGAGGGACACAGTTTATAATAATGAAACCAAAGCAGATCAGTGCATCTGATTTGTAAAAGGCTAAATTCGGACAAAATTAAAACCCAGACAAACAGTTTTATTTGAGGGTATTTGTGAAGCGGGGACAAGGAAAACAATGGCTCACATATACAAACGCACAAGAACATGACTGACATAACAGAAGGAGATTTCGATGCTTTATCAACTGGTGTTTGCATTTTGAGCAGACGAGACGCACCGTCGCCCAGAGACTTCTTAACAGAGGGAAGGCTTGTGTCTGTGTTTCTAATGAGCCGATGCCGTCTCATTTTGAAAAGTGAAAATTGAAGCTATTTGGGCTCCTTAAAAACAAATATTGACTTTCACAGTTCAGAGTGGCCATCGGAGCCTTTTTCTTTGAATCCTCCAGAAAGCAAGCGAGCCGTGTCTGAATGTTGATGTCGAAGCAGTTTTCAAACCGATCCTTACATCCCACGTGGGAGGGAAGGACATCGATACCGCCGGATTAACAGCTCTCTCTGAGTCGAGTATTTCTAACTCATGCATTGAGCGTTTCAGTCAGAGGAGCACAATTAAGATCCGTCCAACAAGCAGACGTTGTGCGTCATGAGAAATCAAAACGTACTCCAGACCGACAGAGGATAAAGGTGCCTGATGTCCAACTTGTAAACATCGTACAGTATTCAAAAAGTAATTAATTCTGCACATTTTGCTCAGATAAAGAAATAAAAAAGTAGAAAACAGCCATATGCTCTAATGATGGGAAATCGTGACTGAAGCAGCCGATGCCCGTCAGCCGCTGCTGTGCCTGAGTTAACCCTTTGCCCCATTTGTTGCTGTTTCTAACACATCATGACCTGTGTACTCCACTGAAGCAGTTCATGGTGCAGACAGCCTGAAGTCCTATGGGAACCAGTTAACAATTTTCCAACTGCTCCTTTCAGAAGTCAGAATGGATTTGTTTGAGTGGCACCTGAAGTTAACTCATCCTGGGTGGTTTTCTGACAAGAGGGCTCGGGAGGTAGAGAGGGTCGTCCACTAACCAGTGGGATGTTGGTTTGATCCCCGGCTCCTGCAGTCTGCCTTCTCCAAAGTGTTATTGGGCAAAATGCTGAACCCCAAATTATCCTTGATGGCTGTGCTGACAGTGTATGAATGTTGTGTTATAGAAAAAGAACCGGGTATAGAAGAGTCAGTGGTCGATAAGACTAAACAAAGTGCTAAATAAACACATTCCATTTACCATTCATGAGAGATTACGCAGTCCTAAACCTGTGTTTGCAAAATTCGACTTTGTTCACTTCATTACTAAGTAACAGAGCTGCTTCTGAACATTAAATCCCAGTCACATTAACATTTTACCACCTACACGTCTTAAACTGACTGCAGCTGCTGCTCTCTGGGGCAAACGTCTGAGTCCCTGAGGCGTCTCACTTGGGGACGCCACCCGCCCCGTGTCGTTTACTTTTCAATTAGATGCATATTTTGTCTTCTGGCTTCTCGAGGAGGAGAGCCCAGCAGATGCCACTTATCCCCCCCCTCCCCTCCCCTCTGATTCCTACTACATGTTGTAGTGTAAGGTGGGGTGTGAGTGTTTACATTTTACCAGCGAGTGTGGGTAGGCGTGGGTTATGGGATTTAGAATTTGTGCAGAGGGGGTTAAGTGGTTTAGAGGCGCACAGCAGAGAGTCGACAGTCTTGGTTTTTTATGAGGCTGCCAGTGACATGAATTCAGAAACGTGTCTGTGAGCATCCATTTGAAAAGGTACGGGCGGCTGCATCTGTGGACTAATGAAGAGGCTTTTTTTTTCTCCCAACACTGTCCCCTACATGATTTGTACTCACACATTTCAGCTCACTGCCATCTCCATCTCTCACTGTGGGCACCATGCAGTCTGTGGTTGTCCTAATCAGGTTCATGCCAAACATGCTGGACCACATCTGGTTTCTTCTGGCCAATGACTGTGCTGCCAATTGTCATCAAGCTTCTTTTCATTTTCTTTGGCAAAGTTGTGCCGTCATCATCGGTACAGGTTGACTTCATACATGTCCTGGTAAGCAGGTGTAAAAAGTGGATGACCATCATACCAGAGACTGGGGTAAGGGGTTCACATTATAGCAAGATTATTTAATGTTGTTATAAGTTTTTGTAATAACATATCAAAAATATCCTAATTCACCAGATGTGAATAACCTCTTAGTGAACTTCATTATATATCATGATACTAACGTGTTTAACTCTGCTATGGCAGCAACAAGCTGCTGTGCTTCCACAACCTGCTTGTTGCAACTGTGCCTTTTACAGAAACTCATTAAAAAATGAGAAAGTGAAGGGGGCTTTCTGACAACCAACTGGCTTTGATGTTTCTGACTGGGCTGGTATTTGATGCCCCGTTGTTACATCAGTGTTGGCATAGTGCCCCTCCATCAGCAGGGCTCCCGGGGAGTCATCTATTTTTGAGGGTGTGGAAACTTCATTGAGGTTCTAACTGTTGTGCACTGTGACTCCAAGTCAGACATCAGACGATAACCGTCATTTTTCTTTATCTTTCTTGTCCCGCCCCGAGCCAGCGCTCTGTTCGTTTAAAGGAACTAGCGAGTTGCAGTCTGCAGCCAAGCAGGGGACCTGAGGAGGGTCAACAACAGTGATGCTTTGCTGCCTCTAGAGTCTGTATCTATATCTATTGACAGTGTATCCCCAGCAGCCGTAGGCCTTATCTTGATATGGTGAACTGTTATATATGCCCTGCAAATACATTAACTTTCATTTGGAGTCTGTATCAACCTCATGATTTATTAGATTTGCACTCCTTTGCCTCAGTTTTGGTCTCCACCAATTCAAGAAAGAAATCTCTAGTTCTGTAGCTGCTAAATGTTTCTATTAATCTTCATTACACAGGACATTTGGTGCTGAGCTAGTAGCTCGGGTAGGTCGGTTATTAAAGCTTTTTGCAGCTGCTTGCTGTGACTAACAAAATCACTGAGGAGCTGTGAGAATGAAGCTGAATAGTAAAGCTGCAGGCTGGAAAACAAAAAGTGAAAGATGCTAGAAAACTCCATAGAAGTAAGAGGGTAAAAGCAGAGTGTGATCTGTTGTTTTTATGCAACATAGAGCAGATTTGAAAAAGGTCAGGGTTAGGCACGTACATCACTGGAAATAAAGAGACATGAGACAAGATAAAACGTGGATATTATCTGCAAATATGACTTTTAGTTGTAAATGACTGCTTTAACTTTCTGACTACCTGCATATTGTGTAAAGTGGTAGAACTGATCAGAAAATGTTTGCAGATGCTGAGCACGTCTGCAGACTCCCACTAAATTAGGAGTGGCAAGATAGAAATGTGAAGAAAACCTTAGGGAGGATGTTCCCATGGAAACAGAATAACACACATACACACACACACACACACACATACTGATGTGCTACAAAAGCTCACATGCACATTTGCATTTTAGAAGTTGTTCATGCTGTGACTTTAAGTGACACAGTTCACGGAACTGTGCTCAACGGAACAGTGATTCACTGCATTGCAAAATCCTCAACTGTATTTACATACTGTATACATCAGTTTATCAAGCTTCCTTTTCAGGGAGTAAATGTTTATGAATTCTACAAAGCGTTTCTATAGATTCACAAATCAGCGCCACAGTCGGCCACATTCAAACTGCAGAACACAAGATGTTCAGCAGCAAGGGCAACATAGACTGTGTTTATTCCAGATATTTAAAAGGGAAATTTATTCCTTTTGAATTGCTCTACTTTATGAGAACCTGGACCTGGATTCATTACCTGCAGCCAGTGCCCTGATGACACATCCTGATGTTTTAGCTACCAGTCTTTGTGAAGCAAAGAGCCAAAACTGTGGGAGCCAGAGACCCTGGGAGAAGAAGCTGCAGCAGTGGGCGAGGGCACGCTGATGGGCTAAATGAACAAGGAGCTTTGTGCTGGATCTGTAACGAACAGCGCACTGACAAAGCCTCTCTGTTCCCCAAAGTAGTACTACTGCACTTCAAGAGTTTTTTTTATAGAGAGCAGTGAAATCACAGAGGATCACTGCAAGTTCACTTTGTGTGTGTCTCTGTCTTTGTGTGTCAGAGATGGTTTCAAATATAAAGTACGGTAACCTAACTCATAACTGCCTGACTGGGAAAAAACATAACTTTTTCCTTTTTATGCAAAAGCCTGTAAAACACTGTCAGTCCTCTGGGGTTGCTCCACTCCTGTACACACACACACACACACACACACATGCAGTTTGGATTCCAGCGCACTTGAGATATGTTGTCATGAATTCTTTAGAATTATATAATGAATATGAAATACCAAAGATGCTATGGAATGATGTTTGGAGGTTAGAATAATTCATATATATATAATACTCAGAAGTAGAAGTAGCACATATACAAAGGTAGAGGAGATGCAGTCATGGAAAAACTCCACTTGCTTAAAGGGCAGCACTTTAAAGTTTTATTTCCCTTAAAGTATAGAAAACTTGTCAGAAAACTACATAAGCAATAATAGATATAGAATACACACACATACACACACGTTTTTGCAGCTATTATTTACAGGATTTGGCATTGACTTCCATTCTTTGTGGACAGTTTAACCAAAACCATGTCTCATGCCTAACCCCAACCTTAACCAGGACCTCAGAAATGAAGTTGTACCTCATTAGGACCGGGCTTTGGTCCCCATGAGGTCCACTGGTCCTGCCAAGGTCAGTGTTTGTACTGGAGAAGGTCCTAAGAGGCAGCTTCTCTGATTTCGTTTGGATTTTGGATGGATCTGTGGTGTTTGAAGCAAAGTGAGTGGAAACATCTGTAGTTACAGTTTATATATACAATAAGATATATATATACTATAATTTCACCTGGGCAGACAATGTGTTCAATTATTCAATACATGAAAATATATTTTAAGGGCTGTGTGGTTGTTTGTCTTTAGGGCTTACAAAACTTTTACAAAGTTCAATTCAAAATCATTGTTTATTGATTTTCAGTATGGTCGCAGGACATTTTTCCAAGTTAATAATTCAACATTTTGAATAAGCACCCAAAATAATTCTAATCAGAAGCAGTATATCTGGTTATACAGATAGTTTTCACACATTTTCTCATATTTGGAGGGTTTGATATTTCAAACCACAACAAGTGACGGCGAGGGTTCGTCTACTTCTGCTCTCATTTGGGATTAAAATCAGTTCATCATTAAACTTTGCCGTATCTTTTTCAAGTTTTTGTCCAAACAAACAGAAAATGCGTTGCCGTGTATTTACGTTTCCAGAACGCGTGACAAGATTGAGCTGTTTATGAGACTTAATTACTCTATCAAAACAAATTAAAATCCCGCTCTCCATCTCCGGCGCTGAGAGGTGTGTGTGCCTTCCAGGAATGCATTAATGACAACAGAAGGAACAAACTGACTCATAAATCAGCTTCTGTTTTGGGGGGGGGGGCGACAGCAGCTGCCAGGTCCGGCTTAAGGGAAGATGATAAAAATATATAAACGAAAAAAGAAACAACAGGTGCTACAAGAGGCCTGTGTTTTCAGTTGTGACAGAAATGAAGGAGGATGAGATTCTATCTTCACATACATGTTTCCTCTGGATCCTCTTGAATATTTAATTTCAAAAATCGTGAGCGCAAAGCCATACTCACGCTCATTTATGCTCCGTGTGCACATCTGCATTTCCACGTGCATTGGGCTGACATGACCGCTCAACACCACCCGACAGTTATGAATTTTAAGATTTTGGGGGCGGGGACAGTGGCTGTTGCTCCCTTCCTTTGATTGGTCACGTTGGAAACTCCAGTCTCCAGCCTTTCTTTGATCTTCTAACCCCCCTCCCTGTCATTTCTCTGTTGCAGTAGTAAACTTCGTGGATCATTTATACCACAGTTGTCAACAACAAACTTTATGTCACATGTTGTGCACGCGGAGGAGAAATGCTAGCTCGTGAGAAGGCCTCTGCTCGCGGACACTCTTGCTCCCTCGCGAGTAAGGTTTCGCCATTACATCGGCATAATTCTTACGTGCATGAATCCTGAGACTAAACAAACGCCATGATCCTCGGAGCAGTCTGGAGAACATCAGACTCGACACACCTGGCTGGAAACATTTTCTCTCCGTGCACCATCTATCAGATCTCAGTCTCTGTAGGTGTCGGATACAGCAGCGCTTTATCATCACAGCTAGTCTTGTTTTCTTTGTGTCGTTGTGACAAATGGAAAGAGGAAAAAAATGCAGACCTGACTTTTCCAGGTGATTAATTCCACTATTGTTGCTTATTCCAGGCTCAGGGATTTACTGACTGATTGACTCCCTGTAGGCGCCCTAGTGATTACAGTATTTCCCCCTTTTTGCTCACTTATTACATGCACACGCTCCATTTCTCAAACTATTTATCACAGTGAAACGGAAACAAAGGTAAGAATTAATGATGCCCACACAAAGAGAAATAAGATATTTTTGCTGAGTTGCTGGAGTGTCCAGTGCCAATTCACTGCTAATTGGTGAGGTGTTTTATTTTTATTTTTTTTAAAGCAAACAGCAAATAGAATGTGTGTATCTCAAATTCCCTACTGTAGAAAACAGATGATGCAGGGAAATGGAGCTGCTCCTTGTAAATCTTGCAGCCCTGACCAGATGCTGCTTCTGTTGCCTGGGTCCAGACCTTAGGTCCAGATGGAGCCTGGAGACCATGTTAGTTTCCGACAAACACCATCAGTTATTCTCCTCTCCTCTCCTCTCTGCCAAGCCTTTCCAGCCAAGGTGGTGGACTGTAGAGTCATATCCTCATTACTGGCCTGTCTGTAGAACACCTATGAGAATCACACAAGTTATAACTTCTCACAAACTGGTCAACAATGAGAAGAACACCATAGAAAGAGAAGGATGGGATGTTGAAGCCTGGTAACATTTCTTTATCAGAACACAATTAATTACAAAGTGGTTAGAGTCAGAAAGACTAAACACAAAGTAAAATTTACGTAGTTCCACTTTACTTCAATTTCATTAAGTTTTGCAGGAGTTAAGTGGCAATTTGCCAATTTTTTTAACTTTTTATAATCTTTCATTTAAAAAAAACTTCTCCATTTTAATTGTAAGTTTTCTTTTATGAGCACTAAAACCCACGTGCACGAACCTTGTCTACATCAGCTGACAGTTATTTCCTCTCCTTTTATTGGTGAATAAATCAAACCTTTCACAAGTCATCGCTGCCAGCAGCTGTCGACGGGCAGTATGCCCTCTGCAGTCACAGACATACATACCACATGCATGTAACACATGATTTAAACCTCTGATTACTATATAATGTTTTGCAAGTGGGGATAAAATACTCCAAAAGGTTAGAGGACATATTTTTATGTCTTTAATGCCCTGCAGTCAATCAGAATAATGTCCAAAGTGCCAGTCGAACCCGTTCAATTATTCAAAATCCAATCACTGACTAACTGAAGACATGATCATGTATAATAAAGTATGTTCCCTGAGCAGACTGGGGTCTGAAAGAGATGTAATAAATTATCCAGAAACAACCGTCTTCAATAGAAGGAAAACAAAAGGAAATATAGGAGGAAAGGGACTCGTTGGACACAGAGCAATCGGCTCCCAATTGATTGGCTCAGAACTGGGACCTCATTACATCTCATACCTGATCAATGTGCAAGAAATACATTGCATCCAATCAATAGTGGCTTTGTTGAATCTTTTACACCCGGGCACAAAACCAGCTCCATGGCTTGTCACGGGGAGTTGAACCAAAGTGGTAAATGAATTCTTCAGCTAAATACTCCCCACACCAGCAGCTGTGCAAAGACACCATATGCTCACTGCTTAATACAAACAGTGTAATAGAGCGTGGGTAGAAGATGAATCATTGTGGCACTTTCCACAGGTAGCCATGTTTCCTGTTGTTTGAGGAGGAGGCTGTTTCTCACACCAGTTGTGTGACCTCAGAATGATTCGTGCAACCACCTCCACACTGTTTCAGTCAATTAGCCAGAAAGTCTTGTTAAGCAGATTCAGAAAATGTTTACTGGCAGTTTTGTTATCCATGGTGATTATAACTTAGTTTTTTATTCACAGGAATAGCCACATCTCTGATTAGTTCACAGCTTTGAGTAAGTTCTGGTGTTGTGCCCATTGAAGGCTGGTTCCTCCTATTGAGAAAAAAGCCAATCAATTACTGTTTGGTCAGCGGGATTAGAAAGGGGAACGTTAACGTTAGTTAGAATTAGAGGAGTCAACGTATTTCTGATACTTCTTGCATATTTACGTGTGCTTAAAATCAGTCTAAAGGAACATGGATTTTACAGAATCTCCTGCAGGAAGCAATACTTTGGAACAATGAAATTAAGTGGAAACATGAAGCTGTGTGAATTAAATGAAAAGGCAAGGCGAGTATATTTATATTCAAATTTCTTTACATGAAATGTAAATGGCATCAACTTTTGAATGTGACATAAAACAATACAAAAAGGAGGGATTTAAAATTAATTTTAAAAGAGTAACAATTCAAACTGAATATTGTACTATCATTGAGTTCTTCATGATGAAGATACACCAAATACACAGGGAAAAACCCAGAGCACATTTGACTCCCTTTAACCACCAATAATGTACTACACAGTATCACTATATGTCAAAACTAATAAGAGATGTACCTTTGGTTGCTTAGTAATGCTTCCACTCTGTGAGCACCACTGCCTCAGACTGGCTGAGCAGGTCTGCAGTCTGTGATGTGCAGCTTTGCCACGACCTGCATATGTTGATTAGGAGGCAAACGAAGTGACCGAATTACCCTCATTGATGTCCAGTATTTGAAAAATGCCACCGCGCTGCCCTCCCCTGCTCCCTCTGTCAAAGACTGTCAGGCTGCCATTCCATTAGACTCCAACCAGGCCAAGATGAAGAATGAGCTCCTCGATGTGCGCTGACCACGGCCCCGTCACTGCCACTGAGTCGTCCTGTTCATCATTTGTGCAGCGTGAGTCTCGGAGCATTCACAGATTTTCCCACCAGAAATACTCAGGCACATCTGGAAAGAAGCAAATTTCAGCAGTATCTGTCTGCTGGCTGTTTGTTTGCCTCTATCTATTTATTGGTTTGTCCCATCTGGTGATTACCTTTTGACTTGTTCCTTCTCAGCTCTGTTTCTCTCTTTTTATTCCATTGTCTTGGCCACAAATTTCCATTTCCAATATCCTATTTTGGCAAATGTAGTATGGGCATAAAGGTTATTTTCCTCTCTTGCTCTTTTTTCTATATGCTGTACATGTGTGTCTGTCTTTGAAACATTGTGATAAAAAAACAATTATCAAGTACACAGCAATTATCCCTCACGGTCATATATCATGGGGTTAATATTACAACTCACACTTTAAAGAGACTGCACCCTAAAGAATAAATGAAGGATAAACATGATACGTCCGAGCTAGCCTCTGCTACTCAGTGTTAATCTGACATTTACTTTTGCTCTTTCTGAAAAATTTAAGAATTAGGAATATTCCAGATTTTTACTTTGCAAATGATTTACTCTGTGATCAGTAACAGTTGAGAATATGGGGTCTCCTCTGCCGTCACAGATGCTTCATGTGATTAAATGTCTTGGACCTCCAGCTCAATGAGTGAAATGTCTTGGCTTCACGGAATCATCTATATTCTGAGTGGTCGGGATAAAACAGGTTTTTGCTCTGGACTAATTCAATCCTGCCAAGAGATGCTGTCACCCACCATTTCAATTAGTTATCGGAGAAGGCCACAGGCAAAGGTCAATTTAGTAGAAGAAAGTTGATTATTGATACAATAACAAGTTTTGATCAGTTCCTTTCGTCCTGTTGTTGTGTCGCTTGCTGGTCGTGGCTCCTGGTTTCAGCCAATCAACTTATCACCCCTGAAGCAGTATTTAATTCTGGTTTGAAAACTCCTTTAGTCTCCCTGTGTCTCCGGAAACCTGCATCGCTGTCCGACGCCCCATCACGCCCAGCCTGGTCTTCATCTGCACTTTGGATCTGGATCCATCACCGAACCTTCATCTGCCTGCCCTGTCCGGTACCTGGAAATCAGTCGTCCAGGAAAACCTCAGGCTGTCCTGTTAGGTTATCAGAAACCTCAGTCTGCCAGCCCGCTCAGCTCAACCCCTTTTTTAACGTTTTAATAACACACTCTCCCCGCCTCTGTCTCTGTGTCTGCAATTAGAGTCCACAAATTACTTAACCTTTACACCCGCTGTCGAATGCGATTTAGGTGGAGGCCAAACTACTTGTGTGGATTAAGTTGTTATTTGATTGACTTTGACTGCGGAGGCTGGAAGAGACATGATAATTCCGAGACACAGAGACCAGACGTCCTGAAGGAAATTCTAACTTTTTTTTAATACAACCCGCTATAACTCTTTCAGTGTATAATGTTAATCTATTAAGAAAATGTGACATTCATGGGAATGTAAATCATTAGCATTACTTAAGTGTCTCTACAAAAGTAATGGCCACTGCTTTCCATAAGTTAATTGAAGTGCAAATACCTCTTCGTAAAAATTAAAATAACTGCATGACAATGGTACCCTTGCAGATTCTGAGCCTATAGGACTCTGCAATGACCTGATTCTTTACTGAGGGGGGGAGGGGGGGGGGGGGGGGGGGGGGCAGGCCTGAGAACCCAATTAGGAGCAAGAAACTACTGCAGTTTATTACCATCAACTTGTAGAATCAATAAATTACCATAAAATGACAATTTATGGTAATTTATAAGCAAACAGACTTATTTTATTCATAAATAAAAAAAGGATAAAAACTGCTTGAAGTTGTTTCAAAGTTAGAGGTGAACGTGAGAAAGTTGGAGAAAAGAGACAAATACACAAAACTGAAGCAGCAGTCCAGTGTGTAGGAGAAAAATAGACGGGCTGATAAAAAACACAACACCTACACGAACAGAAACATTCATCAATTTAAAATATACAAGGTTAACTAAGCCATTTTGATCAAACACACACACACACGCTCCCTTCGTTTAATGTGACAATTGCTTTGTGACTGAAAACGAGACGGTTCAATTCAAAATGTCACATTTTCCCTTCAAGCCACATGAACCTAATCACAACAGAGATCACATGGGGAACGCATTAAAGTGGATTTGCACAGCGCTCAGCTTGATGGTGACCTAATTCACATCAATCTGCCCATTACTCCTCACTGGAAACTCATTTCAATTTCATGCCTGCAGACAGACGGCGTGTCACACTGTGTAGAAAGTGAATTGTTGAATGTATATATATTTAAGAAACTGTATACATTGAGGCTTGTGTGTATGAAGGCCTGAATTTACATTATACACACACACACTCTCACTGTGGCAGGACACACACATTTAAGCAGCTGACACACACTAGGGTTGGAAGATATGGCCTAGAATTATATCAAGATAAAAAGGTTTGACATTATCAAGATAAATGTCACATTATTATTTCTTTTAGGTTTAAAGACCAAGTTTTTTCTCCTGATAAAGGATCATGAATATATTTTTCTCTCCCTGTAGCCAGAACATAAGAAGTTGAAATAAAACAGGAGATAAAATATGAAACCAAAAAAACATGAAACACTTCTCGGTCTCAATATATTAAAATCACGATAGATTATTTAATAACCCAGTGGCAGCTGGGACAAATTAATTCTTTGTATCCATTGAGATAAACTGTCTCAATTGCATGATTTAAGTGAAGAGCTATGATTTTAAATTCTTCTTTATGACAAACATTTTACGAATCTGAGGAAGATCAATGTGTTATACCTCCTCACTGTGTTTGCATAGATACATAGTGAATCTTTATTATATTGATATTGATGAAGATTTGATTCTGATCATTACTGATATTGTTTTATTGCTCACAAACTCATCAATCGTCTATATTTCAATACTCTTCATCTTCTGTGTGATTGTGTGCATCCTGAATCACTTGAGGTCAAACCATAAACACCTTGAAAACCAATAAAAACCTGTCATCTGTCTTTCACTATCACAATCACTCAGAGCCCCTTATGGTGGAAAGCTCAAAATATCTCATCGACACAATCATCACAATAAACATTCCAACGAGAGCAACATGAATATTCATTTATTAATTTCACACTTTGTTTAACCTGCACCTGGAAAGGTTTGCTCTGTGTGAAATAATGATAAAAGCCCAGGGGTCCCATTAGGCTGCTGACTAAACCCAATAAATCCACTCTTCTCTGTGCAGTACGATCCAACTTGACTTGTCACGCGCCCAAACACAAACAGTGACAGCTGCGACACGGAGACATTTGTCCTTGTTGGCTCACGGCCTGTCCAACCTGTCAGTCACAGGAAGGATCGCCTGGATTTATACCACAGACCTTGACGTGAGTGTGTGATAATGCAAAGAGGCAGGTAAGGAAACTGGAAGACTCATTCGGAACAGTGACATCTGACTGTGGAGAGAGAGAAAAGCCAGCTGAGCTCTCAGCAGTCACCTACGATCACTGTGTCGATAAAAACAATCCATGCTTAGAATTTGTTCAACACACCCCTGGATGCACGAATTCAAATTTCATAAAAAGCCCTTTTATGCAGCAAAGTAGATTTTCCCTTTCCTGTCGCCTTTGTGAGTTTTGACATATTGTGTGAAGCATAACAAGGAAAGAAACGAAGTGTCCAAGCGTGGAGAGATTTGCATTTTGCAGCCACGCCGCTGTGTACAGTCGCTTGATGCTAAAGGTTTCTGATCTCGCTGTGGGAAAGTGGAAGATTTATATTACTCTCCACGGAGGCAAATCTATCTAATATGACAGCCTAATCCTCTCAGAGAAATTATGCGGCGAGATCAAAGAATAGACTCGGAGCATTCAAAGTTTCCTCGTGTCCTGATTCTGAGCTGATTGCTGAGGCATCTTGTAAAATGACATTGACGTGGAATTGAAGGTTCTGTCTAAATGCAGGATGAAGCCAAAAGTCCTATTTGCGATTAAAGCGGGAGATGCTTTATAATAAATCCAATAATTTTAATGGTCAAAGTAATGAACCTCTGTCTGACCCTGTTTCTGTCTTCAGTAGGAATACTGGGGCAGAATTAAAAAAAAGTACAACATAGACATCTTTTGACTGCATCATTTCAGGAAATGAGACCTGTAAAGAGAATTTTTTAGACGGTTTTCTTTTAAATTCCCTCTTCTCACCATTGACGCACTGCAAAGCCTTGTTATCAAGGCTCTTATTCACTGACTATAAAGAAGAGCAGCTTGGCTGGATCCTGACATCTTAAAATAACTCCTGCTTTTTGATGATACCACAGATTCTAACAAGAAACAATGGAGGGAGTGACGCTTTCTAAAAACCTTATTTAGACAAATGAGACAAGCCAATCCCAAAACGTGTGTGTGTTAGAGAATGAAAACAAATACAATAAAACTAAACTAACTAAACAAATATTAGAATATATTATAAGTATATTACAGAAGGAAGGGAAACATTAAATTATCCACATTAATGCATGACGTGCATTTAATTACCATCTGGTCATTAAGATTGTGGGTTAATGCAAAAACAAGTATGAAGAAAAACCCAGTGTAACTTCTACAGTATCAGCCCATGTTCATGTAAATTTACATGTTTACATAAAAAGTCAAGTTCTGCAAAACTTGCAGCCTTTTAATTGGTGCTAAAGTAAAAACAAACAATGTACAATTTCTAAACTCTAACAGGAGAGAACCACAACAATCAATTAGCCTATATTCCTATACTGTGTGTAAGAAGTTCTAGTTATAGATGTGAGCATTTTGCATATCAACACTTCACCCACATACACTATTTGTTTTTCTAGCCACACTAATGTTTCCCTCGCAGGACGACAAACTATTGACTTCATGCTCTCATTTCTCGATCTCTCTTGCTCTCTGCCCCGCTCGTTTCTCCCTCTGCTTTCATGAGTGGGTTTATCTGAACCTGAGCACTCATTTTAATAAAACACATTCAGAGGTTGTAAATAAAAGAAGGGGTGAGGTGGGTTTGTGTGTGTGGAGGGTAAAGGCTACAAATCCTTCGTCTGTCCTAATGTGTGCTGCTGCAGTGCACCAGGTCAGCTGTGTATTTCATTAGGCTTAAAGAGTTACTCAGATTTACGCCTATAAATAATTCATCATAGCCATTGTTTGGCAGAATCACAAATATTTGCATCATTATTACCGCATGGAGGTCGTGTTTTCATCAGCGTTTGCTGGATTATGTAAAATCGACCAAACCAATTTCCATTCAATTTTGTGGACCACATACATGGGCGGATCCAGTCATTTATTTTTTACTTCCTTTGCAGTCTCTCAACCGTCGAGAACATATTGTAACATGCAAACATTTTCCTGTTAGTACAACTCACTCCTCTCTTCTGTCTGTGCCGGACCAGAGCTTTTTGCAAATGAGAGAACAGAGGAAAAGTAATTCCATCTAAATCTCATATCAGGAACTGGTCCGATCAAGTTTTCTCCAGTTTCCTATTCATTCCCAAACATTTTTGGCCACATTGCCGTCATCAAAGAAAACAATTGACAGTGGCTTCTTCCATTCCACCATCTGTCCTGTCACATTCGTAGAAGAGAATACTTCTACAGAGGTAAACTTAAAAAGAGGTAGAACTGGGAAGGCTGAAAAATGTTTTTTTTCCCCCATTGATCTATGTTTAACTGTCTAAAAATAAAACTGGAAATGAAACATCATTATTAAAACCAGATGGTGGGACACAACTACATCACCACTCAGCAAATGTAGAACTTCTCTACATCCATCTCTGTTGAAGAAATAAAATTAATAAAAAGCCACTTCTGCAAGGTGTCTGTTTTTAAGGTCACTTCTTTCGGTGCAGTCAGAGATTCTCTTTTCTAAATCATTTAGTTTGCATTTTCAAATCTCGCTGCTCTTCAACAGTCGGAGAAAGTGCCAATCCAAGCTGATTCGTCTTTTCCTCACTGCTCCATCACCCACTCGTATCTTTTCTCCTCCCAAATGCTGAAATAATCTTCCAAACTAAGGATTAAAAAAAAAAAAGGTGCCCTGTATTATCTAAAAACCATTTCCAGGCATACAGTAATGTACTGTGTACCTGACCGTGACCTGCTTCATGGATTTAGGCCTCAAAGGGAAGGGCATCAACTCAAGAAAATACAGATTCTTACTTTATAGCTCTTTTTTTAATAGAAGTTTTAAAACCTCACAGTCCATTCCCTCCATTTAAAACTGCTCAATGGCGCACAAGGCAGTAATATATTGCGTTTTAATGTTCCCTGAAAGTCTGTAATAAACCACAAAAATCGACTTATTCTCCAGGAATACTTGCTGTACATTCTCATTTATCATCTGTGTGTGAAAATAGTTGTTTTTAAAACATTCATCACACTCCAAACTAATGAAAACAACTTTAAAGTCACCTCATAGAATTAAAATGCATTTCACTTTATTATATTGTCTTCTGAACCGGAGCTAGTTGTTTAGTTCTTGTGTAACTTCATAAGAACACTGAAGGAAAACAGTCTGCTCACTGAATTAGGAGTTTTATGCATGGAGAGGCTGATTATGACTTTGTCTTTCTGTGATGACGCAAGATTGTCACATGTCATGCAGGCCTGGCATTGTCCACTTTGCCTTCTACACAAGTTCTTGTCTGTCCTGGGAAATGTATCAAGCAATCAATCAATCAAATGTTATATATTTAACACTTTTCAAACAAATCCAATGCAATAAAGACAAAATGTAGGATGTTAAAAATGAATTATAGATCTAGAGAGACTAATACATACCGAAGCAATCAACAATAGAACACGCAACAATAAAAGAAGGTTAAGAAAACAGTCTATAAAAGTAAATGAAAAATGTATAAATAAATGAATAAACAAAGTGCTACATAAAAGCCAGACTATGTAGTCGGGTTTTTAATATACGTTTAAAAAATATCAAACATCTTCAGCATGTAAGAACTGTGTTCAAAAATCTAAAACAATTTGCAATGATGATTTATTGTAAACATGCAAAACAATGTGTGTGTGTGTGTGTGTGTGTGTGTGTGTGTGTGTGTGTGTGTGTGTGTGTGTGTGTGTGTGTGTGTGTGTGTGTGTGTGTGTGTGTGTGTGTGTGTCATGTCAATAATAATACAAAGACTATTTATGGGGTTGTATAGTTTATATCGGTGGTTCAGATTATGTGGATTTATGAAAACAGAAAATAGTCATGGCCTCCACGCAAAAGAAGAAAAGGACGATTAAAAAAACTGGAGATGAGGATGTTTTTTGAATTAACCCAAAGATTAATTTCTGATATTCAACATTACCTTTGTGCATCAGCTCCTTCTTAACCAGCTTCATCTCAAACTGAGGTCATGGAGATGCTTTAAACCAAAATACAACGTGTTTGACCCTCAACACAGCAAAATCCTGAAAGATGATTTATTTATTTTATTTATTTACTTTTATAAACTGGGGTCACTTCAGTCCAGTTTTAACAGCACATTGCAAGTTCGATTCCCTCCGGCACATTCGACAGATATGAAAACGTGGGCAAAAAAAACAGTCCATGGCAAAAACACGACTCCTGTAAAGATTATCCGTTTATAATAAAACATATGATTGAATTAAAAACATCACATGATTTTAAATCTAAACGTTACGTCCTGTGGTTTAAAGAAATGTGTGTTTAATGCTGAGGAATCTGTCGTAAGTGCTGCCCGGAAAAACACGGCTGCATCTACACGCTTTCCAACATGGCGGCCGCTGGCACGTAGAACCTTGTTTTGCAGGATAACCTGACGGATTATCGTAATTTAAGGAGCACCTGCGAGCCGCCTGGTTCCCAGAAGCACCCCCACAGCCTCCCGGGGGATCCTGCACGTCAACATACTCGGTTTTCACGAGTTTCCCGGGGGGAGATGTATCGTCGCGGAGCCGCCAAGAAAGACCCCAACAACAAGCCTGCGAAGAAGGACGTGAGTGACAGTGATAAATACGCCGACCTCTTGGTGTTCGGCTACGCCTGCAAAGTGTTCCGGGACGACGACAGGGCTCTGTACCACGAGCATGGAAAGCAGCTCATCCCGTGGATGGGGGAAAAGAGCGTCACGATTGATAGGTCGGTTGAAACAAACGTAGAACCCGAAACATTCATGCTAACCATCTCTCCTCCTGTCCCGTTAGCCTGTCTCAAAAATGCAACAAAAACAAAAAAAGGGGGACCACTTGGGAGTTTTTTTTTGTCTTTGCAGAAGCTTTGGGATGAAAGAGAAACAAAAAACTGTAACCTGTCGACGAGTGTGTTTTCATTTTCCTTGTTCTGCTAACTTGTCTTCTTTGGACGTCTTGGAATCACAACACGTGGAGTTTTGAAGTTTTCTGGCACAACATGCGACGATGCAAAAGCCTAGCATCTCGTTGCTAACACTAGCCATGATGCTGAGCTGTCAGTGTGTGACCCCTTAAGGGCCGGCAGTCCTGGTTCAAACTGACAGTCCTGGTTCTAAGGCTGCATTAGTTTGAGTTAGATGCCTCTCAAACTGGCAACTGAGGGTTTTTAAATTGATATTAAAATGTCATGATCCTTAAATCAATGTGTGGCAGCTTCGAGGTGGGCTTTGCATCTTTGGCACGTTGGAGAATTTCCTCTGGAGACACATTTTACAGTTGAAAAAGTAAGACGATAAAGAATTAGTTGCAACAAAGATGACCAATTTTCAAATTTGACCTAAAGTAGGAACCCGTATTCAAATCAGATCACCTGGGATTTCATCAAGCTGCGCTGAAGTCCACGAGGCCAGAGCAAATTCTAACCAAGACTAAAGTCACTGCTGTTTAAGGTGATTCAAAATATCACTGTGCTAATGTAAACTTATTGACTTAAGATTTAAACATGCTGTTACCCTTTCTGCGAAGAATGCAGAAGTTGATGGGGTAATTCTTGTCAAATCATCAGACTTTCGGAGCCACACTCTCACAGATATTAACAAAAATTGACATTCTGATTTGGTAATATGAGAAACATTTGGAACCAAAACTTTGTGTCTTTGAACTTTTGCAGTATTTGGGACAGCATACTGTTCAGACTGATATGGAGCTGGGAAAGAGCTTGAACTATACTAAGGGAGATTTGACCAGTTCAAGTTACAGAGTCCCCCCCGAAAAAGTTAAAAATTGTATCTTACATCTCCCTTAAATGCAATCATATGCAGACACATATGATATTTAGTTTCCATAGCTCTCTCATGCGACCAAACCAGAATGCCAAATCTCATTAATATCTGTGAGTGCGCCCCAAAAGTGTAATGATTTGACCAGGAGTGGGGTAATGTAACACCCCTGCAGAATATTTGATACATTTTTCAAACCTCAGATTAGTGCCTCTGTCCTTTTTTGAATCACCTTCATCCGCAGTGACCCCAACTTGTGTTTTATTTGTACAGCTTTTGTATGTGTGTCTTTATCACATAACCCAGTTCTTTCCCCAGCAAGGTAGGCTAAGGGGTCCTGCCAAACCCCGAATGCCAACCACAGCACCCCATTTCTTTGTCTTCCTGAAGAAACTGCATCTGGGAAGTGGCGTAGAGGGACGAACCCTGGAAAATGTCGTCCATTTGGGTTCTTACGGATAGGTATTTATGTGCTCGGGTTTGTGTGTATGTAACTATCTTTGCAGATGTAGAAGTAATCATGAGTGGTACAGGGGGGGGTTGAACCCTGTAAGGTAAGAAGCCAGTTGCTTTGTTTGTTTTTCTTTCTAAGGTTCATGGTTTGTAAGACCAGCAGGACTTTTGTTAGGTATCTTAAGTTCGCTATTGACACGTAAGCCCAAAGGCTTAATCAGTATTTTGAGGAATTTTCATAACTTCAAGTATTTTACATCATGACAGACTAGAGGTAGAACATTTTAGATGTTGTAACTTTTGGGTTGTAGGTTTCCTTTCATTGGTAAGTAGGTCCATGTTGTGTTGAAAACAAAAAAGTTTGTCGAATTCCCTCTCTCTAATCCTTTTTATCATCCAACAGATACGATGGGCGTGGTCACTTACATGATCTTTCAGAGTATGACAGCGGCTCATGGAATACGTCCTACCAGCTGTCGGAGGAGGAGGCCAGGATCGAGGCGCTGTGCGACGAGGAGAGGTACCTGGCCCTGCACACGGACCTGTTGGAAGAAGAGGCCCGACAAGGTGGGCAAACTTCCTCAAACATCCACACTTAAGATACACCTCTCTACCAGAATCTACCCATATTGGATCATGCAGCAGGGTCCACAAGTAATTAATCACTCACTTAAAGTTTTCAGGCTGTAGTCAACCAATGTAAATCTCGGTTGATTGATATCATATATACTCTTCATCCAGTATATTTTGTTTGCCTTGGGGGGGGGAATCATGCATTTAACTATTTTCACCACGGTATTCTGAGAACACTATCTTGTACTCTCTTTATCCCAAATTGATTATAAATAAACAACAAAGCCTCAAGCGTTAAAAGCATAATTGATGGACAAGGTTATTGTCACAGATTATTTGTTCCTCTCACTGCCAGGAAAAATGATTTAATTCTGGAAAGCTATTGATGTAGTGCTCTTCTCCTTATGAAGGGTAACTACCACCCCATTAATTTCTCTAAGGAGACAGTGTTTTTCACACTTAATGAAAGCAAACAGCGAGCCAGCCAAAGAGGAAGTATTTCAAACAGGACACGGGATGACTTTGTTACCCACATACATGACCTGTAACTTGTACAACAACAATAAAGGATTCAAAAGCAGGTTAAAAAAAAGTGAATGTGAAATGTGTCTTTTTAAATTGAAGAAGATCTTTTGTCTGTAGAAAGGACTTTTAGGTAGAACAGCTTTTTTGGTACATGTTAGTAAACAGTCACTGCTCTGTCACTGACATAATGACACTTACAAATGGCTTGACACTCGCGTTCCACTGACAGATATTGATTCCCATCAGCAGCAGTCCTAAACCTTGTGTTTTACTGGCATTGCAGGCAGCTGTCACTTTGTGGTAGCCAAGGTTACAGGGCAAGTTACAACTAAACATAAAGGCGACCAACCAGTGGCCTGGCTGCTGTCAAACTGAAATCCTCTCAAAACTTCGACACTTTGTTGAGTTTACTACGGAGTTTATTACCTTTTATTACTGATATCACATTACACTAATTACTTGAATCCCTCGAGTCATAATTTCAGTCCGTGTCGGTGATGTCTTACTGTTTGAGGGTGACAATGTTCTCAGGCTGTCACTGTTTGAAATATTGTCCATAAAACTTTTTTATTATCAGGCGTGCGTCCTCGTTTAACACTTGGGCTAATATGACAATCCCGTCAGTGCAAATAGAAAAGCGACAACTTTGCTGCTCTTTAATCTTGGCATCGTAAAATCAGATTTTCCTGACTGATATTTCTTTTATTGAGGCATTTTCTCTAGTCTCTCTCTATCTCTTCAAGAGCTGGCATTTCTAAGGAAATCACTTTTGACTCATCGAGTGTATTTGCATCTCAGTCATTTCACATTGTAATGAAACCGGCTGTTTTGATGACACAGCACCCTTCTGAAAGACAGACTTAATGACTGTAATGGAATTCATAGCCAGATTTTTAAGTGAAATATGGTGTCTTATGCCACAACTGACAGCACAGAATGTGTCAGCTAATGATGTGTCTCTCTCTCACACACACACACACACACACACACACACACACTCACACTCACACTCACTGCCGTGGGTTCATCCCCCAGACTAGTTTGTCCTTGAATTTGAAAGCCTGACCCCATTCACTGAGGGTATTACCCATCTGTCCAGTGAGAGATCAGTGGGGAAGCACTGGAAATATTGAGTTATAGTGGAATTTTTGCCTTTGCTTCTTTAACAAAGATACACATTAGTTTGAAATGAACTTCAATTGAAAATTGTTGGGGTTTGGGGCCAAGTAACTACTATAGTACTGTTACTATCTTTTTTTTATTGATAGGTTGTAGAGCTAATGCAATATTTGTAGGATAGAATGTCCAAGTAAGATTCAGTAATATTTGTTGCATTTATAACATAAGTGTTATCAGTAGTACAAATGGTGAAAGTCAAGTGTTGATTGTCAGCTTGTGGTTATGTATGGTTCGTCTAATAAATGCGTTGCTATTAATAGCTGGATGTACTTTGTTATCCAGGACTCTACCAGAAAACCTCTGTGAATAGTTTGTGGAGTCTGATAAGAATGATCAATCAGTAGTAAAATGCTGTCTGTTGCTTGTATTTTTGTTTTCCACAGAGGAGGAGTACAAACGTCTGAGTGAGGCTCTGGCTGATGAAGGCACCTACACTGCAGTGGCTTTCAAATACAGCGCTGACTACTACGATCCCTCTCAGCCCACGGAGGAGGAGGAAGCTAACAAGGAAGCTGGTGAGAATTCACTTCATTTACACACATTAGAGTTTGTCACTCCATTGGATAGAAATGAAAATGCACAAACAGGATGGCAAAACACGCAGCAACAACCTCTCAACTACTCTCCTCTCCTCTCCTTAAAAAAAATCAGCAGTTGTCATATTCCAGCAGTGGTGTAATGCCGCTGTTAGATGCTTATATGGGAAAACTGAAATCTGGAATCATTGACATACCCCTTGTGTCTCTTGACACATTGCTTGTGGTGGGCTCTGTGTCATGTCCAAGTTTTCGCTGCTTGAATTTTTTTTCGCTGCTGCAGACTGCCGTGAAGAACACAGCAGGTCTGTCTAATCCATTTCTTCTTTTTTTTAAATTATTCTTATCCAAGCAACCATCTGCAGATACATATCCACCAGGGGGTTGCTGACGCTGAGTTTTTTGCCTGCAGAGCTCACAGTGAACATGTCGACTGTATGTGAAATTACACAACATTACTTTAACATCAAGGTTTTTCATGGCAGTAATAACAAACCCCGAGTGGAGGCCCTCAAAACGTTTTGCTGGAAGTATGACATTTAGACGAGTAATCATCTGTGAACATCACTGTCAACTTTGGTCGTCGGCCGTCACTCGTCACTCATCCATATCTGAATACACGCACACACGCACACACACACACACTTGTACTTCCATCTTTGTGAGGACGCTAATTGACATTATGTTTTCCCAAGCTCCTGACCCTAACCTAAACTATCCCAACTAAGTACCTACCCCAACGTTTACCTGACTTCTAACCAAATTATATCCCAAACCATACAACCCAAGTTTAACCCCGGATAAGCTCTGTGCAGAAATGTTTTAGAAGGTGAGGACTGGCCAAAATGTCCGTGCTTTCACAAACTGTCCTCGCGCCATAAGGTCCAAGTCAAACTGGTCCTCACAAAAATACAAGTACACACACACATACTCACTCCTGCAACGTTAAATATTTGATGTGGACTTTGCTGGAAGCACTTTGTCCCAGCCACTGGCCTAACAGTTAAGCAGCCTAGATGCCTCTCTCTGGGGAGGTTGTAGAATTGAGTCAAGGGTATGAATACATTTGCTAAAGCTCCCAAATGCCAGAGAAAAAAAGTCAGTAACGTCTCACCTCACAGTGGCCATTAACATTTTAAGCAATTTGACTTAACGCCCTTTTTTTCCCAATTGTCTTTTGTCTCTCCCTTCACTTCATTAAAGACTGACATGGTCACAATACAAATTAATTGAACAGTTTAAAACCTCCACCATGAAATGCATATGAGAGCCACGATGGGAGAGTTTTAGGTCTGATGGATACAGTGACAAATTATCACAATATAAAACAAATGCTCATCACTATTAATTGTTCATGAGTGAAAAGCAAGATGGTTAATTTCACTATGATTTGTTTTCTGCTCTCTGTCGAAACCTCCACACTAATTGTGACTAAGTAGTTTCATAATATACCCGTTAATAAGGAACTTAATTTGATCATGCAGTATATTCATTACTTGAATTTATTTATATCTGCACACTTCACCGTCACTGAAGTAACCAAAATTCATAAAGTTGCTACGTTACATTATTAAAAATGTTAATTCAGTTTCCCTCTGACCTGTAAGCAGCAGATGATACAGGATGAATAGTGTTGTATATTTATCTACTGGGGAGAAGGCATTAGGCTTGTAGTTTCCCTCCATTTAAAATGCTTTCGGGAACTCACATTTTATCTGGCCGCACTGCTCAGCTGGGTATGTATCAAGCAAAGTATATTTACTTTTTTGCTGACAAATGACTAACAAAGAATTGATCACATTCTTTTTGTCCAAATATCTCATCACTTGTACAGAAGAGCCTGAGGAGAGTGAGGAACCGTTTGTGGCTCCCCCGGGGCTGGTTATCCCTCCTGATATGGAACTGGTGAGTATTTCATTCCTAGATTCCTTCCTCCAACTTTTTTTTGAAGCCTTTTATTTTGAGGTGTTATGTAATAGTTCAGATAACGGAAACAGATTGTGATTCCAGCGTCTGTCGTTATGATCACATCTCTCTCAACTGTAGACTGTGATATTATATAAAATAGGCTATATCGCCATTCAAGCATTCGCTATCACCTCTTCTCGTTTCCCCTTTAGGTTAAAAGTGTATATCATGAAAGTGCAGTCATTTTTCTTAGTCCACCTCATTGTGTCCACCCTTAATTGCATCAAATCCCTGTGGCTTTACCACACAAACCCACTGCTAGCTAGTTAGCCAGTTTCTCCTTCCACTCTTTGTATTAATTGCCGTTTGCTGCATAATTTGAATAAAACTCTTAATACATTACCTCATCCGTGATCAACATGATTTGCGCCTGTATCACTTTCAGGATGCTGTGATGCTTTACAACTGTTTCCTGTTAGTTATGTATTTTTCTGTATTTTGGTTTGCCGTCCCTGTTGCTGAGTTACAGGTGCGAGGGAGGATGCTTTCTCTGTGTATTTCACATCAACATCAAAATAATTATTACACACCCACTTTCCCTCCTAATGGCCAAGTTCTTTAATCAGAGTGAGAAGAGTCCTTGTATGTCAGGAAGTCCTTGGCAGCTCCGAATACAATAATGGTCTGTGAGGGCCGGACGCTGGCATCTTTTTGGCCAATGTCTTGAAAGGCGGTATTTATTATGACTTTCATGCCGATGAGATATGCGTGTTCTTTTGGAGATTGCTGCACTTCTCTGCGCTCTCGAAGTAATGACAATGATTAATCAGTGAAAGCACACAAGGGGAACAATAATGAATGAATAATGGACCATTTCTTGTTCCACTGATTTTCACCCCGTGTGTATTTTCAGAATTTATGTCATCACAATGAACATAAGAGTGCTTGGCATGAAAATACTTGCCAGACAAAATGGCTTCTGTAAGCTATTCATGAACTGTGCATTGAATCTTAATCTTGTCTACAGCACAGTTCACCTTCACACATGTATATATGGTAATGATGCTTGTTATTCACTGTTGAACTATTTATTTCTTCAGAAACAAGAAATTTCAGTTGCTGCATTTAGTTAAAATGATGTTTATTTTCTTGTTTCATCTTTTTTTTGTAGCCGGCAACCATAAAGACCCATAATATCGTCGAGCGGACGGCCAACTACGTGTCTAAGCAGGGCGCTCAGTTTGAGATAGTGCTGAAAGCGAAGCAGTCTGGTAACTCCCAGTTTGACTTCCTCCGTTTCGACCATTACCTGAACCCTTACTACAAACACATCTTGCGGGCCATGAAGGATGGGCGATACAACATGGTCAACAAGCAAGAGCAGCAGCAGGGTGAGTTACAGGAAGCAGTCACTGACTAGTAACATGCTCACCCAGGCACTACATTTGCAAAATCAAGAAGTGCCATGTACTCTATGTATCAATTTTATTTGTATTATCCTACTGTAGACTCAAACTCGGATTCGGATGATGATGGGGATGGCAATTACCTTCATCCTAGCCTGTTTGCCCCGAAGAAGTGCTCTCGTCTGGAGGAGCTAGTGAAGGTAATGTAAACAGGCTACCTGGTCAATAGAATATTTAACGTTGCGTTGCTGTCGTGTGAAAACAGAAGATCTTGAAAATGTTTAATATGCTAAGGAAACAGCCCGGTTTTTTTCATGTTTTTCAAACCAGTGGGGTTGTAAACTGCTTATGTAGTCTATAATCTAATCCTTTCATAAATACATGATTTTCATTGGACAGTGAAAATAAAGCTAAAGCAGTCAAACTGAAACATCCTCATTATAATGGTGCATACAAATGTGTTAATTCTTATCAGGACACCACTGCCTTTCATGCGAGTTACATTTACATCCCGTTTGTTTTCCCCCATGTCTGCAATAACTGTGGTGCAGTTTTTCTCGAGCACTTTCATGTTCCCCCTGTCAGGACAGCCATTAGTCTCTGACTGAGTAGTGAGAATGGAGGCACGTCTTTTTAAAGACACATAATGAGCTCCTTTTAATAAGAAACTGTCGAACAGTTGTCTCCCATCAGCAGGGAGTTCCTTTTCAAATCAGTCGCTCTAATATTCCTCTAAGGGCTCATATATAATATTTTATGGGGTTACCAAGGAAGATAACTGCATAGGGATACTTTCAGAGTATTGCACATTTTTCGCACTGCATTCAAATACTTTCTAATGATTTCATGGCTTCTCACTTGATAAAGCTTTTAACATGTGGTGTATGTATAAACATTTTACAGCTCTGCCTCCTATGTTATGCTCGTAGCAGGTGTCATTAACCTTTAATCTAATAAAATATAACATAATGGGGTGAAAATACTGTTTATAACAAACAGCCTTGTGGTTTTGCAGCCTCTTAAAGTCATGGACCCGGACCATCCTCTGGCCGCACTTATAAGAAAAACCCAGCAAGAAAGAAATGGCACTGCAGCAGCAGCAGCAGCAGCAGCAGCAGTGGCAGCCGCACCACTGCTGCCACCAGAGGAAGTAGCAGAAACGCCTGCTCCCACCACACAAGCGCACTACACAGCTGACCGTGAGTATTGTGGTGTTTTTTTGGGGGGGGCTCTAAGAACAAAAGACCACACAAGTGAAATGCAATAAGACCTTTATTGTTTTCCTCATATGTTGGGGCTGCTCCATTTTATTTTGTGCCATCTTGACTTTTTCATTTCCTCGGCCAAGGAGAGATCTTCTTGTTCGTCTACCACTGAGCACATAAATGGTCTGTTTGTTCTGCCACTGCTGGTTGTTCAGTTCCACTTCTCACTTCTTAATGCCGACCACAGTCTGCAAAGTAATATTAAGCTTAGTGGTGTTCTGGGACAGAGTAGAAGACCAGGATGCCAGCTAACCTGTTCTTGGCTAGATTGGACTTTTAAAGATGTTTTTATTTTGATTGGGCTTCACTGTTATATTCTGACAGCACGCAGTTGTAAGTCAGCCAAGTCGGCTAAGCTGTTCTCTACAGTTTTGATGTGATTTGCCAAACTTGCTGTGGATTTATGATCTGCCAGTTTCCTTTATCATGTCCGTCACTTGACTTTTGGGGGTCATCTTCATAAATTTAGAAGTTACTCAGGATGCGTGACTTTTTTTGACGTTTTGATAGAGGTGTCGTAACTTATTCCGGTGTCAGTGCACATCAGGCAGACTTTATTTGTACAGCACTTTTCATACAAACAATGGAGCACAAAATGCTTTACAGAATAAAAGCAATAAAAACAATACCCCAACCCTCATCCATGCGTGGAGCAAAACAATATTAACAAGAATTGAGGAAATGCAATTGTAAATCTCATGAGGAAACACCAAAGGCGGGTAAACAGCGATAAAATTATATAGAAATGATAATAAAATACTATATCAGGAAAAGATAAAGAGAAAATAATAAAATCTTGAAAAGGATGTGAACAGGATAAAATACAGATCAAAAGATAAAATGCTAAAGGAGATGTGCGGAGGCCGGCCCAAAATAACAAACTTGAAAGTCTTAACATAAAACTCAAAAGCTTTTATGTGCATCTTCTTATTTATGATCTTTTTTCATTTCATTGCTGTCTTACAATCTTTCTTCATTGATACTGAGTCAACAAAGAGGTAAATATTCAAATAACTACGGGCTTGAAATATTAAAACCAGATAAGCTCTTAATCCACAGACACTTGTTTGCTGCTATCGTGACCCTCTCACAGATGAACAGGATCATAAAGAGCTGCTTTAAATAAATCACTGTGGATATAACTAACACTATTGAGGCTAATGTAGTACCTTGATCTTTCCCATATATGAAATGTATATAATATTTTTACGAAAATCCTTCCAATATATAAATATAAATTAAATGAAAATGAAAGTAATCACTTTCATTGACAAACAAATGGCTGGCTCCTGCACATACTGTATAAAAGGGTTATCTGCATATCCCTTCACGATAAGTCCCACCCACCCCTTCGCGTCTTTATTGACCGCACCGCTGCTGAAGTAATCGCACCATGCATGTGTCCACCCTCCCCTGAAACAGTTTGTTTAAATAAACTCATGGTCGCTGGCCACGCTTGACCCGTGAGAGTTAACTTGGCCATTACTGCAATTTATTCATCTCGCAGACAGCTGTGGAGGGCGTCCTCTGATCTGATCTCCGCTGCAGATATAAAACTGTTAATGTTAGTAAATTGGTTGTGGATGACCTGGCTGCTTAATGCTGTTGATAAGCGCCGGAGCTCAGAAACAGGCTATTAATTTGCCCATCCATGTATCTATTCTTGGCTTGGGTACAACAATACAGCCTTCTCCTGGGTTTTAAACATTTAGATGTTATTATAGGGTGTCAATTAGAAGTTGCTCCATTACCTCTTTTATACTAGATTGCCTCCCTTTAGTGTAATGTATGCAATCACTCCCTCTCAGCATAATGGATGCTGTAAGCTGAATGTATGAGCTATTCCCAAAATACCAGCTAACTTCAACATCAATGTCAGTCTGTGAAATGTATGAAGAGATCTAATCATCTATCTAAACAGTGGATTTTGAATTTTCTTTCCGGCCTTCCACTAACACATCTTACGTTTTTATCTCAGCGCTGGCACATGTCAGGTTTGTAAATGATTCTGCTCGGTTTCCCATTTTCCTGACAAGAGAAAATTGGATGTGTGATCAAAGTCAAACAGCTCAGTGACTAATGTGTTAATATCACAGTTCCCACTTTGACACTGACCATTTATTTTGTCCTTGTCCCTGTACTGCCCCCCCCTCTCTTCTTGGGAAATGTTCTTTTTGTAATACAGCCTCACTGATAGACGAGATGACCTTTTTGTAGATCGGTCACTTGATTTCTGTTTACTTCCTTCTGATGTAAATGAATTACTGCGGTGGACATGTTAAACATTTATCATAGCTTGATGTTAAACAGGAAAGTACTTAACATCAGCAAACTTGAGAAACCGCAGGTGCATCACAACATTATCATGAACACATGCTGCTTGCACATTGCCTCCACTTTTACTAATGACACAGTTTAAAATGTTCCTGATAGCAGGATATGTTTAAAGCAATAACACTTAATTAACTCAGTTTTGTTCTGTTTTTTTTTTACTTGTTCTTTACATGTGTACAATTTGTAGATTGCAACCCGGTTTATATAAAGCACCCACATAGAGCTCATATTTATATTAACAATAAACAGACTAAGGGTTTGGTGTCACCTTCAAACCACAGAAAATGTATTGTGGTCACAAATGACTATTTCTATTGTAAATACCTTAAAGGGTCAAAGTGGCAGAGAACTTGTGATGTTGAAAGAGAAAGATTATAAAGACCCTGACATTATTTATTTAATCTTCTCTTAATGCACCACCATGTCTCATATCTCAAAATAATAGTTTCTCTTTACTTTCCACCTTCCTGCACAGAGGCATCCACCACACCATAGAGCAATGGATATGAAAATGGATGGAATTATACTGTGCAGTTTGTGTTCACATTCAAAACCTGTTCATCCGTGAACCAAAGGGAACAGTTCCACACATACATCCTAAATATCGATGCGCAGCTATTTATTCATCCATATATCCCACATGAAGTAACATAACTGTTTGTCCTTCATCTGGCACAGCTGAAGCATATATGAACGGTGCTCCATTTAATTCAATTGCTCCTCATTTGTTTGCATGAAATCCAACAGCAATGTACTATGGGTACTACATGCTGCCTGATGGAACGTTCTGCCTGGCCCCGCCACCCCCAGGGATTGATGCAACCGCCTACTATAACAGTATGCCGACAGCTGGAGTGACTGCTCCCCCCGCTGCTTCTGGGGCTGGGGCTCAGTTGGCGACAACACCCACCCCTCCTGAAACTGTCCCCGTGGCACCACCAGCTACAGCCTCCCCTCAGATCACCAGCTCTGCTGCTCCAACAAGTGCAGCAGAAACCAGGTAGGACATTTAACAGACTTCAACACTGTTAAGGCCCTTGACAACCCTTGATGGCTTTAGTGGCATTTTAAAATGCTAAATGCCACTCAGAGGTGTTTTTTCTGCCTTGTCTGTCTACAAGATATTTTAGGAATTATTACTTTGGATTAAATCATTACAAAGAGTAAGGTGACACAACTAACACAGTTTCAAAAAGTTTAACAACTTTGATTTTCCCTGAAAACAGTTCTAAAGAAGAAGCTCCAGTGTCAGCACCAGCACCACAAGCCATCATCCCCCCACCACCTGACACCCAGCCAGTCATAGACAAGCTGGCTGAGTATGTTGCTAGAAACGGAGTAAAGTTTGAGGCCAGTGTCCGTGCCAAGAATGACCCACGGTGAGTGTCCCTACCACAAATAAATCTGTGAGTCATATCATGGCTCAGGTTTAGAAGCTCAGTAACTTTTCCCTCATGTGCTGCAGAATCTCTTTCATCAACTTGTGGCTCGTTATTTTTACAAGTGCTTACCACTGATCTTAAACAATATTTGTTCTTCTTTCTATCTACTAAAGGTTTGACTTCCTGCAGTCTTGGAATCAGTACAACAGCTATTATGAGTTTAAGAAGAATTACTTCATGCAGAGGGAAGGAAGAAGCACAGCAGAGGTAAGATTTGTGTGTGGGCTCCGAACGACAAATTTCCCTGCCGATTTTAAATTTAAATCAAAACTTCTCGTCTAACAATCAAAATTGAGCACAATTTAATCATAATCACAACAACCGCAGGCAAATCATGTCATTGTGTGGCCAACGTTAGCAAAGATAGCACCTACATTCTTCTTTCCTTGCAGATTAATGTCCTATGTGCTGTATGTGATTTTGCATTGCTGCTGTTTGCTGGCTGGCAGCTGCGTAACATCTTAGACGCAACAGTTGATAAGCGTCGTACGTTAATATAATATTAATAATTAGTTTAACTGACTGGTATCTCTAGTATTGACCTGCGGTAAATCATTTACTTCACTAATTGCTCACATCCTTAGTTTCTGTGAATAGGAATTTGAGTGGTAGAGCTTATCTGTCATTCTTAGCAACTTAACATGTTTGTCCCCATGTTGACATTGGATTGCCTTGGATTTGTTCGATTCAGTTGACGGTACAACTACTGCATTGCCATTAATTTGAAATGGGTACTCGTGGTTGTTAGAATTCTAATGGTTATTGTCACAACTGTTTTTTTTTATCTGCTACACAATCATAAATGACAAAAACTCCCACATAAATCTCTTAGTGCCTTAATAAAGCCGTGTCAAGTGGCACCCGAGTAATAACGTTGCCATCGTGGATGCTGGTGAAGGATTTTTTACAAAACCGGTTAAGTCAATTTTCAGAAAGGTCAAAGTAATAAGGCTCATATCAGTTAAGCAAAAACACATTCAACGCTCCCATTACAACTGGCAGACGCACAATTGCACACAGAACTGATGAAATTAAATGATAGCGAATGGAGTTCTCGCAAAGCGGTGGCAGAGTTGTCAGAGAACCAACCGTCCTGTGCAAAATCAGCAGGAATTTGTTGTTGCACAAGTAAGTGCTGTGCTGGGCCCAAACATTATTACCAGTATTAACACTGTTCTCTCTGTCTCCTGTCATGAAACTCCCTGTTCTCTGTGTAAATCTGCATCTGCAGCCAAATCTTAATCAGGGAAAAAGGTTGTCTAAGCATCCACTGCTCTCACAGTCAACCTTGAAATTAGCCGCTTGTTGCTGATATGCCTTTACCTGCTGTGCTAAAATTAGAGGTATCCAGATCAAACACCAGCATATACATTAAAACAGACGGACCCAGTCTTCTGAAGCCTCACATTTGCTCTATGTGCAGAACAAGAGCAGTAGAATTCTTACATTAGAGTCACACTTGAAAGGATCCGTTGACAGTTTCACAGAGAGAAGAGACATTTACAGCAACCAAATCCCCTTTGAATTTACATATTCGCATGTAAGTATCTTTTGAAACAGACTTAGAAAGTATGAAACTTATACTTTAAGGTTAATAATCCAGAGGACAGGAGATATATCATATATCCTCTCTGCACTTGTAATCTATCTTACATGCTGCACAAAATAAAAGCAATTATGAGCTCAACTCCCTGAAAGTACAGCCTGTTTTCCTGCCAAGGTCCCTTTAGAATATGATCTCATGACACCCTGAAGATGAATGGACTGTGCACTATAGGTTTTCACCAGGTATTTGAGTTGTAGCATGATTTTTTTAAATTGCAGCTCGTTTTCTTGGAGTTATTAACCAACAACATCCAAGGTCATAGTTTGAATATTAGGTTGATGATCGTGTGGATAATGGAAAACATCTAGAGTATGTGAATAAGTTAATGTCATTTTTGCAGTTTGCAGGCAACTACTTATTTTAAGTGGATATTTCACAAATATGCCTGGATTTAGCAACTTGAGTAAAGTGTATTTCAGGTTTCACAGCTGCGCTCTGGTGTTTCTTGATCCATTATATTTTGGGTCAATAAGTTCATTGGAGCCCACATTAAGCCGTTTTCCCTCCCAGACAAGGGAATTATGTGATTTGAACAGTAAACTATTAAGTGAATAGATGGACAAATAGATTCCATATCCACATGTCAATACAGTTCTTTCAGAAAGTTTTAAAATACCTTAACTTTTTTCCACAGATTCAATTATTTGATTTCACTGTTTCCCTCGTCAATCTTACCTGAGTACCCCGAGACGGAGAATTTTATATATAGGAAAAACTGAAAATACCACAGTGACACAAGTATTCAGACTTTTTGCTGTGAGACTTGAAACTTAACTCGGGTGACTCTCATTCTCTTGGATGTTCTTCGAGATGTTTCTGCACATTGACTGGATTCCATCTGTGGTAATTTCAATAGCTTGGACATGATTTGGAAGGGCACGCACCCGTGTTTATGATTTCTCAGAGCTGACGATGCATATCTGATCAAAAAGCCATGACTTTGACGACAACGGCCCACAGAGTCACCTAAGAACAGAGTGAAGTCTCTGAATACTTCTGTGTCTGAAGGCACTGGATGTCCATGCACTTACATACAGTCAAGAGTTGTTGAGTTTGGTGTGTCTTAAGAAAGTAGCGAGAAGTGAGCGGAAAAAGTTTTGCGAGGGGCAATTTGTCTCCTGGCGAATCAAATCCATTAGCTTGTCAGAGTGCAGAGGAGTGTGGCCCATTATGACACAGCTCAGGCTGCTCCAGCAAACAGCTGCTGTGCTTTTCTATCAAAACGCCTGCCTCGTGTTTGTGATTTGTGCTGTGCGTAATGGGATGCAGATATCACTGCTCTGTCAGTGCTATTATTTATGCTTTCAAAGTTAATGAAAAAGTGACAAAGGGGGCTGGAATCAGTCAAGGCAGACGGCAGCAGGTTGTGCGGCTGCTGTTTACGTAACGCTCAAATCTCGTACGTTTTGGGAATGATGCACTTTGGGGGTGCCTAAATAAAATTATTATCCACAAAGGCAAACTTTCTTAATAGTACAAATCATCACTGGATGATTGTTTTATGTTGATATGCAGGTTTAAAGCACCCATATGTGTGATTTAGTGCCATCTCGCTGTGAGTTGGCAGATTGTGAAAGAGGACGTGCTCCCTGTGTAGAGAGTGTAAGAAAAACTTAATTCTTAATATCAGGGGATGCATGAATGAAAAACAAATTATGAATATTACAAAAGTTCTTCTAATCCTACACACTAGTCCCTTAATACAACACACATTCTCAGTTTTAAACACTTGCATTGAACAATTAGAATTATGTTTTCTGTCTGATCTGGAATTTAAACTAGAATTCATTCCACTGCTTCTGAAATGACTTTGTTAGCTTTGAGCAGGCCCTGTATTGCTTTCACTTTGCATCTGAAGCTGAGATGTGAGCAAAAGCTTTAAAAAAAAAAGGCTCAAAAACGAAATAATTAACTTCTGTAAAGTCAGATTTAAGACTGGGAGAGGAGTTGACACATTTACAAATCTGTATGGAGTCTCAATAAGACAAATGCATTTGAGGCACAACACAGCGAGTCTATGTAGGATGCGCTGCAGCTGTCATCTCTTCTGCTGTCATAGAGGCAATTATACTCTGTACTTTGTTATATATTTCGCTAGAGATACTTATTACTGTTATCTGACAGTTTTTCTTTTGCGTCAAATGTATTTAGCTTTCGTAGACAAAATTGAACAATGACTTTATTGGTTGTATTTACCTTGAGAATTCAGTATCTTTTGAAATGAACCAAAGCAGACATCCTTTGCTCGACAATATAATTCAGTTGGGGAGATGTCAAGCACAGACTAAGTTTCCAAAATCTGGAGCAAGTCAAACATTTTTCATTTGCAAAAAGCATGTGTCATTTTGAATTCCTATGATATCCGACCACTTGTGTTCAGCAGTCAAGGTTTGCAAAGAGATTGTGCAGGCCTGCTGTGAAATGCTGCCTGTTCCCATTCAGCATGGAGGATTATTACCTTCTGACCTGTCCTGTGCTGTGTTACCGTAACGTGTGGAAATTAAAATCTGCAAGTATTCTAAATACTAAGCTTAAGGAGTCTATATGAGTGCTATCAAGTTTCTGCATATTGCCGCTGAGTTCCTCTCAGGACGATGAGTGAGTTTCTTCCTGCTGCGTCTCCTGTGAGCTTTGATTTGTGAGGTTTTTTTTGGAGTCATGTTCTCTGGGGCCTCTGTAAAGTGCTTTGACTGTTGAAAGCTCTGTTCAGCTACAGCAGAATAGTGGGAATCTGCCTTTGAAGCCGTCTTCAAGCATGATAAAATAAACCTCATGAGGTTCATGTTTTTTCTTCCTCCTCCCATGGAATTGGCTTCATCCCTGCTTTCCCCTCTATCAGTCGTTTATATTTGGGATAGCGGCTGAAAGCACGTGGACCACAGGTATTGGTACAGGGGGTTTCTGTTTATCTGGCCTGTGCACACGAGCCAGCTTTAACAGCTCTGTGAAGGCACTTTGTTGATGTGAGGACTAACAGACCATTTAGTAGAATATTAGAAAGCCAATTAAGATACTTACAGCAATTTAAGCCACTAAATAGACTTACACAACTAATTATACCTGTCAGAAAAAAGAAAGGAGAATGAAAAGTGTGACCAAACAAGTACCACTGATATGAATTAATCCTTCCATGAAATAAAGGAGATACTGTATTCACATGATGCAGCGACGTGCCACCTCCAGAAACTGTTAAAACTACCTGATGTAGGTATGAATGCTCGTATCATTCTGTTATTGAATTGGCCAAGGCCCCTTATTTCAGATTTATTCCGATTCTTAGTTTCTTGTTCATGTTCATTTTTCATCAGAGTTTACCTTGTGATGAGAACAGCTTGGCAAATAAAAGTAACAACAACTAAACTTAGCTGCCAATTATATAACTAAGTAATTGAAATGTGGACATGTTAAATTGCACAGCCTTGGCTAGATACATTATTTTGGCTGTTTGAATATAAGTATGTTTGGATTTCTATCAATCTGTCTGGCCCATTCTTGTAAAAGAGATATGATCACAACACCTTGAGGGAATTTCTTCTAATTTGGCGCATCATTTGTCAACATCCTTTTTGACTCAAAGATGAATAGATTATATTTCGGTGGTTAAATGTCAAGGTCGCTGTGACTTTTGGCAATAACTCTACTCAAACACTAATTATGACAAATCTTAATACAAATATCTAATAGAATACAAAGTTGAAGTGATGACATTTTATATTGTATGTTACACTTTGCTGGCAATTATTAAATTGCATAACTCTGGTATAAACGTGTACATGACTATATTTCTTGCAACCTGACTGGTTGGTGGAGGAAATATATATATTCCAGTTCAAACCAGAAAGTGTGATTCGTATCCACGGCCAGTTTCTTGCTTAAATCTTCCTTTTTTATTCTTATTCTTTCCTTTTATTGGATTCAAAGAGCAGTGACAGTCCAGTGAGCTGTGTGTTTGTCCATTCATGTGTAAGAGGAGTTCATGTTTGTGTGTGAGTGAAGGAGAGAACTGTCAGTCAGCTGTTGCACAGCCAACCTGAAATGCAAAGTAATAGAGGCAAAAATGTGAGCTTTCCTTGAGACGCTTCTCTACACAATTTAATAAATTACACTGTTTGCTTTTTTGGCTTCTCTTTATTTTACCTGCTGTGCAGTAACAGTGGTTCACAATCACTTGTTTTCATCTGACTAGATTGGCTTGAGTTTTTCTGCTTTTGTTAATCCCCTCGCGACCTTTCCTATTCTGCTCATCATCACCACATGCTGCCACGGGCAGGAATTTAAAAGTACTAAAGAATATACATTGGGCTGGAGCCAGAATTTAGTTCTACACAGTTACTTTTATTTGTTTCTAAGCAACATTTCCAGTAGCACCGCAGGGAGACATCTTAAAGAAGAGTGAACCTTGACCGTGGATTGCACCCTGCAGATGACTAATTACAATAATTAAATGCAACAGTTAAAGTTTCATCGGTAAGCGATGCAGACGAGGAAAGAGGTGACTCATCTAAACATTTTTTAAACTAACTGACAGACGACTGGCATTTCTGAATGCTTGCTTTAAAACTTTTAAACACCAACTTTTCGCACATATTGCTGCTCTGCTTCCTTCCAGTCATAAAGGTACCTAATGTAAAAATTAAGCGGAGCAGGTTTCGACAAAATCTCATTTTCACCACCATCTGTCTCTTGTCAAAGTCGAACTGGTTTACCCACAATGTGGAGTCGTTTTAGGAGAATACAATTTTGTGGCGTTTACAGTAATTTCACTGGTTTGCTGTATAGAGATTCAGACTAAGTTCAAGTTTATATCTTCTTTTCTTTTTCTCTCTCTGTATTTTCTTTCATCCAGACTGTGACAGTAGATGATGAAGATGATGATAAGCTTCAGGCAGACAAGTTACTCAAGGACTCGATGCTGAATAAAGGTAATTATTATTCTCCCACATTAAATGAGATTGAAAATATGTGTATAGGAGTTAGCATGCACATATTTACTCTTGTGTGTGTGTGTGTGTGTGTGTGTGTGTGTGTGTGTGTGTGTGTGTGTGTGTGTGTGTGTGTGTGTGTGTGTGTGTGTGTGTGTGTGTGTGTGTGTGTGTGTGTGTGTGTGTGTGTGTGTGTGTGTCGTATTCTTATGCACAGCTGCCTGTGAGTCTTTTGGTATTTATGCTAGCAATTTCATTTTGCGATATCAGGCTGGAAAAGTCTATGCATGAGATGAAAGCGTCTGCTCACCACAACACTGGAGGGACCAATAAACATGCACATATATGCAAATGAAGGCGTGCATTCACACGGGCTATTTGGAAGCGACAGGTCACGGAGCAGGGCTGGGAAAACTGATAACTAGCTGGAGTATCGCTCAAGTAAACCATATAGCCTTCCGCAATAAGAATCAAGGTCCTATATTAAGGTTATTTCTTTAGAGAACGAGGCGCACGGTCGGCTCTTTCATCTCAATGGTAATGCATGTGATTACAAAAAATAAATCAATGTGACACACCATTGCTGCTTCATATCAGTTTTGTGGTTAGATCTCTGTTTGCCTCTCTGTCAGACTGTTTCTATTTCATTCGGCATCTTGTCCAGCCTGTTAGTTTTCCTGTCTGTGCGTCGGTGTATAACTTACTCTGACATTCTCAGCTCCTTTTTTTTTTATTGTTTCTCCTCTGTCCTCCAGCCCTTCCTTTATTCCTTTACCTGCTCTTTTTTCTGTAGTTCTCATTCATTTTTATTTTACTATAAATTTGTCAATTAAAAGAATACCAGGATTCAGTAGTCTACATGCACATACACTCTTCTGAATCATTTTTGTTCTTTATAAATCATAGTTTTACTCTCTGTCTGTCTGTCTAGCCTCCTTTGCCCCCATCTGTTTCGCCATCAAGGCGAAGGAAAATGATTTGCTGCCGCTGGAGAAGAACAGAGTTCGACTGGATGATGACTCGGACGACGACAAGGTCAGGTTCAGATTTGTCTGTTCAATGCACGTGCAGTAGAGCTAGGGGTAATTTGCGGTGGGTATGAAACCTGATCCTCGATGCGTGTGGGCGGCTGTGGATCAGGACATTGAAGGAGTCGTCCACTAACCAGAAGGTCGTGGTTCGATCCTCAAGTCCACATGCAGAGGTGTCCTTGGACCAGACACTAGACAATAGTGCTTTCACTGTGTGAATAATGTCTGATGGAAAAGCATTGCATAAAGGAGCACAGTATAGACGTGTATCAATGGGGTTTGCATCCTATAAGTGATTAAGACTAGAAAAGTGCTGTATACTGTCCATTTACCATTTTTGAAAATATATCTTGGCACATTTTGAGGTTAACAATTTTCACACACATTTGATTGAAGTTGCTGGATGATGCGGGACTGGAGGCCATAATAGGTGGAGCGGAGATGACCGTCAAGGAGCCTCCTCCAATCAGTGCATCAGAGGAGAAGAAACCCCCGCTCAGTTTGGAAGAGTTGGAAGCAAAACAAGGTAACAAGTTCAGAAATATTAACTCCAGTTTTGATGGAGCCTTTTTCTGTCCCTCTGTCCGAACTCCCCCCCCCCCCTTTTCCCTATCAGCTCCGTGGCTTAAATGTGGGTGGGCAAAATTTAATTGTGGTGTCACAGCTTCAACAAATAAGTCACACCCACTGGCTGCTGCTACTTTCTGGGAGGGTTGGAAAACTGGAGGAAAAACAAAAGAGGAGGAGAGGAGATGAATAAATCCACTGAGTCTGAATTATGCATTTCTTTTCACCAGGCTTCCCCGCGGTAAGATACATGCAGTGTAGTACAGTAAACTACCGTCATATATCTCTCCAAAGACCTAATGGAGATGTATTCTCTCCTTAGTTGTCTCTCTCTCTCTTGTTCAGCCGTTGATAAAGAATACTGCATGCTGGGTCAATTCAGTCTGTGCTAAAGTAATTCATGTCAAAAACAATGTGCTGCAATAGGTTTATTTACTACTTGTACTATACTTGTATGGATTACGAAAGCTCCTGCAAAAGAGGTGGGAAAATTATATTTTAGGTTTTCATACATTCTTATTTCATTGACAATCAATTTGAAAATCAATAACCGTTTTTATTGGTAACTGGAAGCTACTATACTTAAATATTATTTATTGCATCTTGTTAGACTTTCATCCCCTCCAAAATATGCTGCTGCTCACCTTTTAGATTTAAAAAGCTGGACAGAGTCATCATCCTCTGTTTTTAAATACCATTTAAAAACTAAGTGGTTTGCTTTTCCATATTAGCAATCATTATGTGGGATGAGTGTAAGCTATTTTGCTTTATACAACTAAAATGATCTTTAACCTTAGAGTAGCTGTCTGGCAGGATGGTGAATTCAATTTACTGAATTTCCATGAAACCATATCTGTTTTGGAAGAAACACAAGAACCATTTTTATGCCATAAAATCTCATTTTCAGATGTCTGATATTTTTTTATAGCAATTAATAAAAAAAAATGTTGTGCTTTGGATTTGCATGGGGAACATATCCAAGGTACAAAATCCTGCAAGAGCTTTTGCTACTAAATGTCCTTCTCTCGTCTTATGCTTGAGATAATTCCTACCATTACGTACCAGACTGTACTCTGATGGAATAGAATGAGGTTGCTTGTCAGACACATGATTGAGGTACCAGTCCGTCAGTCAATTGTTCACACAAAACCCCTAAAGACACTGCAGGCTTTTTGGACACTGATTTTAGGATTTTATAAGGTCTGGAAGGACGGAACAAAGGTGTTTTATTCTCCCTTATCGACCGCTCTAAAATAGATCCTGAAAGGAAGGACAGACAGACGGATGGTCAAAGACGAATATGCTACTTTACAGCAACAAGGGATCTGACAGGTCCTATTTAGGTTCAGTGGACCCGTGTTCGAGTATAATGGTGTCTCACTGACCTGAAAGATGGCCCAAGAAAGTGGCTGGAGAAGCCTAATAAATAGCTGACCGATGTGCTGTGTGGTAAAGTGGTTGTCAGTCAGCAGGCCAAACTTGATCAGATAGCAGGAGAATCAGTGGCAGACTGCAGAACACTAATCTCTACTGATGGGCTGGAAAACTGCGGCACACGCTAAATACGGCTCCCAGTGATAAGTACATGAATAGTTTAGGCTGCAAACATTTCCTAGTGGCTGTGCATGTTGAATAGAAGTGGTACAAGACTTTGTTTTTATGCCTCTACGTCAACGAAGACCAGGGGCCAGAGGCATTATGTGTTTGTTGTCCCTCCATCCGTCTGTTTCATTTTTATGAACACGATACCTTGAGGGGGTTTCTTCATATTTGGTTCAAACGTTCAGTTTAATTCAAGGATGATCAGAGTCGATTTGTGTGGTCAAAGGTCATGTTCGCTGTGACCCTGTGAACGCAATATCCCAGAAACACCTGCAGGGTATCCTTTCAAATTTGGTACAAACGTTCCCTTGGACTCAAATATGACCTGATTAGACCTTGGTGGTTAAAGGTCAAGGTCAACGTGATTCATGAATGCGTCATCTTAAGAACGCGGACAGGGCAGTAATTCTACTTTCAATAAATGTGGAGATGATGTTAAATACACTATATTTAACACCTAAAGCGTATTAAATTCATTGAAGGGAATACTAAAACTTTAATAATTTTGTGTTTGCTGTATAAATCCATATATTAGGCTGCAACTAATAATTATTTTCTTTATCTCTGTTACTTTTCCACAGTGGCTTAATCGTTAAAGTCTTAAGCTGTTACCTCTGCAAAAAATATACTAAAGGACAAAATCAGCCAATTCTCACATATGAGAAGAAATAGGAACCTTTCAGCTCTTTTCAAATCGAATGTAAATGTATATACATTAAATTGCTTCCTGTATAAATCCACTGGACAAAAAAGTACATCAGGATTTTGCTGCATGATGAGTTACGCCAAATGAGCCTGTGTATACAGTAGTGTGACTCAGACTGGCCAGGACTGTGTATTGTGTCACTGTCTAGGGTGCAGAGGGATTCTGCTCCACTTGCCTGTTGTTCACTCTACACTCAAATATGATTTGCTCTGGCATCCAGCCTATTTTTAACCCTGACGAGATAAGAGTAGCCCCAGCGGTTGTGTAACTTAAAACAACTTGTTTTCCACGAGCACTTGCTTTGTACGTCACTGTCCTGTCTCCTCTGTCCCTCTCGTCCTCTTGTTCTCTGCGCCCCATTTTGTTCCTGTGCTCCCCTAACCTCTCTATCCCCCCCACCCATCCCTGTCGCTTCATATCCTTTTCTCATCTCTCAGAAAAACTGTGCATATTTTCCACCCCCATTGTCACGAAGATGTCTGTCTCCTCTTCTCTACCCACGTTTCCTCCTACTTTCCTTTGTCTGTATTCCATGAAATTATGTATCACCAGAGACTGCAAGCCTCATCATTTAGCGCAGGAACTCGACAGCAGTGGGGAAACTCCAGAAAATGCCAGTCATTACCTTATTTAGATGTGATGGATCAAGTGAAAATTACTCTTATTATCATGTTCTTCTTGTCTTTCTCTTTTTGTCCTGTTATATTTTTTTCCCCCCACATTCAATTTTCTGTCTTTGAGCCTCCGTCTCCTTAAACCCTCTTTCTGTGCTTTTTTCTTTTTAAAGCAGAACGCAACTTCTCTTTCCCTCGTCGTTGTCTTTCTTTTCAATCATGTTTTCCTCCTTGATCACCATTTAGAAGAAGTAAAGTATATCTAGCTGCAGCAAAAGCTAAAAAAAGTGCCATTACCATTTTTTTTTCATCTTCATCCAACCATCGCTCTCCTGCTTTTTACACTCATCTTTTTTTTTTTGTTGTCCTTAGCCAAGCAGAAACTGGAGGATCGTCTAGCAGCTGCAGCCAGAGAGAAGCTGGCCCAGGCGTCTAAGGAGTCCAAAGAGAAACAGCTACAGGCGGAGAGGAAGAGGAAGGCAGCGCTCTTCCTACAGACCCTCCGCGGCCCCTATTCTGGAGAGCCCGAGGCCAAGAGAGCCGAGCTCGACTCATCAACACAGCTTGAGGTAGGTTACTGCTGGGTCGGTGTTTGTAATTGTTGTATCTAAAATATTGACTTAACACTGTAAGTATTTCCATTTGTACTAGTAAAGAGTTCAAGTTGTAGTGAATGTGCTCTTGAGTATGAGACAATACAGTCCAGGATCTCCAGCATCACAAATCTCTTGTGTTTGCATTTATTAAACCAATGGCTTATTTCTTAGTTTGTTACTTCTGAGCTACTGTAGAAATGTGGTGGTACAACATGGCGGGCTCCATTGAAGAGGACCCACTCCCTATGTAGACGTGAAGGGTTTAATCTAAAGTAACGAAAACACTGCAATTCTCAATTTCAGAGGATTTTACATATACGTACACAACATAACTGAGTATTTTATTCAGTTTCTGCAATAAGATTCCTCTAAATTTTACCCACTGGATAGACCTGGATAGACATGTCCACACTCAGGCCTGAGGTCAGTGGCACATTGTTGGGGGGGCCGTGGCTCAGGAGGTGGAGCGGGGCATCCACTAATCAGAAGGCCAATGGTCCAATTCCCAACTCAGCGTGTCGGAAGTGTCCTCGGTCAAGACTCTGAACCCCAAACGCCCCTGTGGATGTTTGATGTATGAGTGATAGAAAGCACTGTGTGAATGTGTCTGTGAATGTGAACTGTAATGTAAAGTGCTGTGAGTAGTAGATAAGACTCCAAAAGCAAGATAAAGATACGGTCTATTTACCATTTAACATTTTTTGTTGGCCCTGGATTCTGTTTTTGTCCTCTTAGTTTTTTCACAAGGCTCAATAAGAGAAAAATCAAATTTTCTACAGTTGGTTCAGTATCTCTTTACTGAAACGGCCTCGACTCATATGTCTGAGTAGGATTTTAACGTGCTGACGCCAGATGTCATTCTATGTTTTCCAATCCTGTGATGGTTTTTATTGGCTCTGCACGACACTGTGTGAATCCTGGTAAACACTGTACATCCATCCGGTAAAGCACGTCACATATTTTTATTGAGCTGTTACTGTCGAGCTGAGTCTGTGCTTATCTCAGTGGAAAGGTCAGTTCTGACTGCTTTTCATGTACAGTTATGTGCCAGTTAGTCATTAGAGGGCGGATTGTTATGATGAGGAAATTGATCGCTCTTTAGCTGCTGGCTGTGATTATTAAACGCTGCATCTTCTCCTTGACCTGTAGTGTTGTAAACAAGAGAGTCTGACCCTGAGATGGAGTTCTGACTTGTGCTGAATATTAAAAAAGCTAATTTCGATGTTGGTATAATTTTTCTTTTTCCCATAGTGCGATTTTTATTATTTCATATAAAGTCTGTCCATGCACATGCTTGCACGTTACGAGTTTTCTTAACATCAAGCTGTAAAGAAAACTCAAAAACCTGTTTTGAAAAATGAATCTGTCTGAGCTATTCTATTCATCGACTTCACATACATGTACACAAACTGGCACCAGGGACAGAAACTCGTTGTTTTCACTATGGAACATTTTAATATGATTCTAAATTGTTTATTGCATTTAATTATAATAAAACAATGCCGTGCACCAAGACCACTTCGGCAAATATAATTATTCTGTAAAATGCCCAGAGCGCACACCGAGGAGATGGAAAACTAACCACCATGTCACCCACTTATTCACCAGCTCCTCTGTTCTCTGTTTCGGTCTTTGAGATAATTCAGGGTGTCTCCATCTTAAAATTTATAATGCATAATGCCAAACTGCCATAATGCAAATTTTAAAAGCCTTTGTCCGTCATATTAAACATAATCAGGATTGGTAACAATACTTTATAGTGCAAATAGGCCTCGTGATGGTCATTTGATGTGTAGATTGCCTATAAATTTGATGGATGTTGATTGTCATCTCCTCATGTGAGCCCGACGGATGCTTGGTGAACTGGCTTGTTGCCCGTTAGGCCAGGTGGCACTGGGCCCGCTCCCATCACTGTTGCACCAGTTGTGTCACTCTTTCCCAGATATTCAGTGACTTCTGTGTCAGATAAACACGACCGTGCAAGCCTGCGTAATGATTCATTCATTAGGAGAAACACTTTGAAGAACAGATGTTACCTGGATTTGGAGTGAAGGGAGGTCCGAATAGATTCAAGGTGATTAAAACTTGAAGTTGCAGTGAAAGTTCTGGCAGCAGCACGCTGGAAGTTAGTGCCGTATTTTGGAAGGCCAGAAAATTAGTGGTGCAGCTAAAGGGATGTTTGATGAGACGTGTGAATGCTGATGCCAGGTCTTTGTGGGGTTGGCAAAATGAGCTGACTTGGATCTGTTGATGCAAGAGCTCCATATATCCCATATAGCGCATCATGCTGTTTATGCGACAACGACATAGGAGCAAGTGTAACTTTCATTTTTTTTACACCATCATGATATAGTGATGATGCTGCAAGACTTGTGCATTGCAGGGGTTGTAAACTGCTTGCGTTTGCTTCAGATTGTCCATTTGGCCCAATTTTAGGCTTCATCCAAACTACTTCACTTCAGTTTTAAAGTTTACCACTGTCCTAACCTTAACCCTAAATTCACGTCTGCTGTCCACATGATTTAGGTGATTTGTATTGCCTCAAAAGCTGCTGGCTCCATTTTATTTGGTTAACTCCAGGGCTGCTTTAAGTGTGGACAGACAGAAACTCAGACTTTTGGAAACAATAATGCAGGAATCCGCATTTGCTTCCTAATTGGTTCTTATTGTCGTCGGTCCAAGAAAGGAAACCCTTGCTCTTTCTTTTGGTAATCGGTGTTTTTTCGTTTGCAATCTTTTTTGCAACTAAGCAACCTACTGCAAAGCAGATAATCTTCTTCCTGTTGTCACTGTGTATGTATGTGATTGTGTTTGCATGTGTAGGTTAGCCATGTATTAGCATGGATGCATCCTTAAATTCCTTTAAAATTCCGACATGGACTTCGCTGGATTCATCTGTTAGAGTGATGATCTTGTGTCAGTCAGACACGGTAACTTCAACATAAATATTTCTCACCTGTTCATTCAGACATGACAGAACAGAGAAGGTGGTAGTGTCACTGCTGAGAAGTGCTGTTAACTGGAAAGTAATGATGTGACGGAGCATGAAAAAACCCCAGCCTCTCGCCTCGTGTCAGGTGGGATTGGTTCCAGCCCCTCGCGACCCTCAAAAGATAAGCGGTATAGATAGATAATGGACGGATGGATGAGCATGAAAGAATGTTCTCAGTTCTTTCACAGGCTGCCATCAATGATGGATTCTAAAAATTATATTGCAGTTGAAGCCATTATTAATGACCATTGTGAGCATGAGGGAAGCTCGCCTATTTCTCAGTGACTTTTCTAATAAATTTACTCATCAGTTTCCTCATTTATTATAGATTTCTGCTGCCTAAACCACTTCATAATATCTGTCATAGACGTAGAATGAAAAGAAGTAAGGACTCATTTATTCCTATTAACTCACATTCTGTAGGCAAAGTTTTTTCCTGATTCGTCTTCCATGGCCTTGGCTTTGGTAGAAAATAAAGTAGAATAGAGGAGTGTGTGAGTAGTTTTACTTTGCTATTCTTATCCGACATGAGAAAAAGTTCCTTATCACTGTAAAATAGCTCATTTGCAGAGTCTCATCAGACTGGTTTTATTTCTATGAGCGTAGGAGATGGTCATTAAGTGATGATGATTTATTGCTGTGTTTTACTTAGGTCAAAAATATGTGTTTAGTCTCTATAAATTTAATCAGTTTTAACCTTCTGCCTGAACTCTACATGTTAATCTGAGGAATTCACTTCAGACTTGTAAAAGTGTTATGGAAATGTTACTGTGTATAAATATGGACGACGCGTTTCCATTTCCTCCCACTACTTGAAAAATGAAGCCGAGATATTCCAGATGCAGGTGCTGCTATCGTAATAATAACAATAATAATAACACATTTCATTTATACGGTGCTTTCAACAATTATTATCAAAGACACTGAACATGAGTTAAAAAACAGACAAAGCAAATGACCAGAAATATAAATTATACTTTAAAAGCAGTTCTGTTCAACCAAACTGTCAATCATGACACTTCACAATTTTTTCATATCATATAAGAAAAAATAATAAATGAACATACTTGCTTTAAAATAACAGATACCCTGTATGTGACGTGAACTTAGATTTTTTTTTTTGCCCATGTCCCCTTCTCTTACATTGAAAGGGGTGGGGTTAATGGCCTATACTGCTGCCAGCCAGCAGGGGGGCTCTTATGCTGTCCATCTTAATATACAGTCATTGGGTCCAACCCAGTTTGACGGGTGTTGTGACTAACATATAACATCATGTCTGTCCAAAAAGCAGCTCTGGCCCCACCCCCTCAACAATACACAAATGTTTGTATTTTCAGCTTTAAGACTCTTGATGTTTCTGCTTCCTCCCCCTCCTCCCCCTCCTCTCTTAACCCGGGAACTTTTTATTGTTACTGTCCAAACTTCCGTATCTCGCCACAGCAGGTGTGTGACGGGGCGCCCATTTTCTTGGCCCGGTGTTGGGATAAGCTTCCCATGTGTCAGTCCTAATTTTAAACCAAACCTTGCTCCCTATCATTTCATTATCTCAGCCTCAGCCCAGACAGCAGATAGGGTGCAAACAGAATGGTGTAATAAATATTCTTCCCTTTCTCTATTTCCCTGCCTGTTTTTAGATACCTGTTGTTTTGTCTTCCGTCGTGAGCATTTCTTTCTCCTTCCTTTCCAGGCTCTGCCTCTTAACCTCTTAACCGCTCACTTGTTAAGCTAGGAGAGTTACATTTTAATTGAGCTAGACGATGACACACAACCACACACTCCCTTCATGGCTTCCATGTGCATCACTCATCTCTTTGTCAGACGTGCCATTCATGTCAAATTTGGCTTTTAAATTAGGCCATTAATTATCCGTCTCCCTTACAGCACCATGAATGCCTCCCTATACTTTGTATCATGGGGGGGCCCCAGGAGCGAGCTAAGGCCTAATCCTAGAAGATGACATGTGACCTTGAAAGATTTAGCATCATGTTTAATCTGCTGATGGAGCGGGCCCCATCTTTCCAGTGTGAATCCAGCAGCAGAACAATCTAATACGAGCCGACAGACCCACACTGGGGTAATTAGAGGCACTTTGCCACTGACAGTTGTAACTCAGTGTGTAGCCAGATGGCTGCACTGTGTTGTATAACCCGCACCATCTTTTAATCAGCTGAGTAAGGAAAGAATATGAGTAATAATTTCCCATGAGAGCAAGGGACTTTGACTCTCCCTGAGCCATCCACTTATGATCCCATCCCTCTTTTAGCACTTTTAATATCGTCTTAAAAAGAAGTTCTCCTGATGTACATTTTTTTCCACCACCTTTACCTCTTTTCTACTCCGTATCGAAAATACATCACAGATAACTTTTATATTTCGTTCTCTTAAATTATTAATCAAAGTATGGAAATATGTGTGACAATTATTTATATTTGCTGAGGTTTAGGAGTGAATGTGTCACCGGAAATCACAAGTCAGTTATTCTTTGAACCATATCAAGGAAATTTTGTGTTATTTAACTTTTTCTACACCAGGTTAGTTGGATTATTCTGTATTATTCTGTAACAAGGGACCCGGGGGATTTTGCATGAACACATCTCTTTATTCACTCAACCTTGTGCATCACCTGCGTCTCCTTAAGTGGTCAGGCCCCCATATTGATTGTCCACAGATGCACAGAGATAATAAGCATTTGGGAAAGTGTGCAATGTCCCTAATGGCAAAACAGGGCGACACTGACTGTTTAATTCAATCAATGCATTATTTATGTTCTTTTTATCTTTGAACCAATTAAAGCAGAGAAGATCCAGCATCCATATGTGTCTGTAAAAACGATGCCATCACTGATGTTTCTTTGTTGTGTCCTCTTCATTCTCCCATTGTCTCTAGATGCAAGAAGCCCTTTCTGTTCTGTCTGACCTTGCGCTGCCTCATCTTTCCTCCACACCACCTGCGTATCTTCAGGATCAAAAGCCTCCCACGGAGATCCATGGATCCCATCGCAGCAGGGAGGCGCCGACCTCCTCATCCTCCCATAGAGGATCAGACCGAGATAGAGATAGAGATAGAGACAGGGACAGGGACAGTCACAGAGATAGGGACAGTCACAGAGATAGGGAAAGGGACAGAGAGAGGGAAAGGGATCGGGACAGAGAGCGGGAAAGGGATCGAGATAGGAATAGAGATCGAGACAGGAACAAAGGCAGGGACAAAGAGAAAAAGAAGAAAAAACACAAGCGGAGGTCAAGGTCGAGGTCAAAGAACCGACACGCCCTCCCCACTGCCTACAGGAAAGGCCGCCGGTCCCGGTAAGACATCATGCACACTCCCCTTTCTCACTCATTCACAACTGTCAGTGGAAGAGCTGAGAATCTCTCTCAGGTTTTTGTTTCACATATTTTTGGTCCTACATGACAATACATTCACAATACCATATTTATTTACGTCCATCTCGAAAAAGTTAGGTTGGATATTAATTATATCTGAACTCTTTTTCAGATTTTGTTTAAGAGATGAGGTGCAGCTGCTCAGTTTAGATCTTTACTGGTCTCTGCTGCTGGTCGCTAAAGACACAGCAGGCTGGAGGGAGTACGATGAGGAGGAGGATTACTCCTCTATTGTGTTTATTCATTTATTTCTCCAGAGAAATTTCCTTCTGTTGGAAAGTAAAAGGATGAACTGTAGAGGAGGATCTCAATAAAATGAGGAGGGAAAATAGTTACACAAGTTAATATTCTTCTTGTTTTGCATAAATATTCAGAGAAATAATATCACAATTTTCTCACAATAGTAGTTTATAAACTAATCATCAATTAATGCAACATGTAAATATAACAGCCAGTGTTGCAAGTGAACCGAACTGAATCAAATTTTCCTCCTAAAGACTCACTCACTTCACATATCCATGGTTGTGCTGAAAGATAAAATTCTGCTTCTTTCTGTATGTGAATCCAAGGCTTTCAATTTCCACAGAAAATAAAAGAAATCTTAATGTCCTACTTAAAGAAGCCTGTCTGTGATTGCTGCTGTTAAAGGTTTGAGACGTGTAATGTGACAGGCTGAGAACATGATTATGAATCACCCTCTGTTTGAAATTCCACTTCAGCTGAACATTTAGTGCATAACGCACTTCAATCATAGGGAAAAAAAATATTAATGGAAATAAATGTATCCTTCTGACCTTGCGCTTGTTTCTATTTTTGCTGCTATGCTTTCTTTCTAATGCACAGAAGGAATACACAGCCTAAAGAGGAAGAAAAGAATATATGAGAAAGAACATTTAAAGAAATAATTTAAAAGGGTCGAGAGACAGTTATTAAGCAGGAAGTGCTTTATTTTTGCCATTTACCTGTCAGGCGGAATTGAACAATATCGACCAGACAGCTTTGTTTTGCCTCCACAGCGCTGACTGATTTTCCTTCGCTTGTTTGTCTTTTGCTGGGTTGGTTTCTATAAAATAAATAGAATTTCCTTAGCTAACCCACTTTTTCACGTTTTTTAAATTGCATGCATGCTCTGCACATGAGCCAGTGGGAGAAATTAATTTAGCTGAGCCCTTTCTGGAAGGAAATCTGAGAAGTGCATTAATCTCTTACATAACCATTAATATTTAATAGTTTTCTTTTCAGGTTCATTTAGAAAAACACTATTTACATATTAAGAGCCTGTGTGATGTAGTTATAATACAAAGTAATTCACGGACGTATGGCCTAGTTGCTTAGTACTTGGACTTTCTTATATACTCACTTTTATATTATACAAACTAAGTGCTCTTATAACTGCCTTAATGTGAACTGTGCCACATTGAGGTACTTAGACAGTCCAATTGAACTTATTCACACTTTCCTTTAATCCTCATTGGCTCTTTGGTTTCTCTTCCATACCATCTCTGTTCTCTTCTCATTCTCTTTCCATCATCTTCTCTTCTTTTTCATTTCAAATGCATCTTCCGAGGTTTGCCCCCTTGTAATTGAATGGCTTCCCTCCCGTCTCACACCTCCTCTGTCTGTTCTCGTCTGGCCAGGTCCCGTTCACACTCCCCGGGGAGAAAGGAAAAGAAGGGCAGCTCATCAGAGAGGAGACGTGAGGAGAAGGAGCGGGAGCGCTATCATCCCAGCAGCAGCAGCTCCGGCGTACCCAGGGGGCATTCGAAATCCAGGTAAAGCTAACAGCAGGTGTCACCAGCCTGTGATCAGAGGGGGAGTCACGGGTCGTCGCATACAGCACCAAATGTGGTTTTTCTACACCTGTCAAGGCAAAGAGGGGCTTTGGTATTTGTCACAGTCTTTAATGTTAGATTTTTTTCTTTCACTAAACTAGTGGAAAACTGCTGATACTATGTGTGTATTTGCTTCGGCTTTACAACATATGACAAGATACTTAAACCCAAATGACCTCTGAAGGAAGCTGCGACGGACAGCTTCCACTTGGATGAATTCAAATCCAATCAGAGCTTTGCTGCCTTCAGAACATGTCCCCTTGATACACTGTGTATTGCGTAGTGTCGCTGTCTGAATATGAAATATTTCAACTCCTGCTTACTCCTGTCTTGCTTTTTTTTATCTCTCAGGTCCCCTTCTGAAAAGAAGAAGCGCTTCTTGTCGTCCTCGGGACAGATGCAGGCTTTGGGTTCCTCTCTCTCTCCGTGTTCCTCACCCGGCAGAGTTTTATCCCCATCAGCTAGCCCCGCCTCCAGCCTGACCCACTCCAGGTAACCCCGTTATATATTTTCTGGTTGCCTTTGGTTTGCCTTTCACATATGAAGTATGTAGAAGGTGATTGTCTGGGTGAGACGTGTCTGTGTAGAGCATGGAGGAGGCAGGATATGATGATATATATTCCACTCCACAAGGCACAGTGTCAAAATCCCCCAAACTCTTGGATCTGGTATTTCCAAGTTGATCTTTTCGAAAAAACCGAAGCCAGACTGACTCCAATTAATATCCTTTCTTTTACGGTTTGTGGAAAAACAAACTTTCGCTCTAAACAAAGAACAATCGCTCTTTGGATTCCTCCACGTTTTCCACTTGCTCATGAAGCTGTATTAGCGATAATTCCAAGCATTTGAAGTGTTTAAGGGGAGGTTTTAGATCAGAAGTGTTAAGACCGGTTTAGAGTGTTTTGGGGGGGGGGGGGGGGGGGTTGTGTCTGCTTTTACAAGAGCTGCTTGGTGCTACTACATCAGAGTGTCAGGAAACAAAGCAGCTCTGTCCTGCTCTTTATTGGATTTGGGGAAATTTACACTCCAGTAACCTCAGCCAAACACGTTACCCAAGGTAACATTCACCGAAGACATTAAGCCTTAAAGGAGAACATACTGTTTGAAAATAAGAACAGTATGAACTAAATCTAACCTCATTCAGATCTCAGCCAAGTACAAACAAACCGTCTCAGCCACAGCCCTGTAGCTTGCGATTTAGTATATAGCATCATCTTAAGACCCTTTTAAAAGGTTTCTCCTTTTATAAAATTTAATCCAGCCAGAGAGGCAGTATAATTTGTATCCATTTGTAATGTGTGCCATCAGTATAAACTGCCGCATCATCCACAAGATGTGCAGAAAACAACTGTAATTCCATCTTTGTGAATATGAAAGTGGGTAAAACAAAGCTTGGGTCCTGTCACCGGCGTCGGAGGAATTCTAAATCCAGTAAGGATGGAAGATACTTATTTTAAAGAGCCAGTGATAGATTGGCCTGGAGCCAACGTCTTTCAGCTTCAAGGTCTTAAAGCACTAAGGCATTCGTAACGACCGACATAATCTCCTCTGATGTCTGGGCGTTGTTGGTTTGCTGTTTCAAATATATCCAAAAAGGAAATAAAGATTAATACATCAATGTTTGAATGGTGCAGGGCACAATGCAGAGTCACGTGGACACAAAGAATGAAGTCATGGTTTATTCATTCCTCGCCCTCCTCTCCCGTTCGGTCCCCTGATAAAACATACATCCATTGTACAAATGGATTCATAAGTAGAGCGGACCATTTGTTACACCAGAACCATTATGAATAAAAAACACAATTTTCCATTTGTATGAATCCACAAAGAAATCACTGTCATGTCGACAAACATGACAAGAAAAACGGTGCCTGGTTTACTGAAGGAGATGAGCTGTAATTAAATTTTTTCACTTTCTGCTTTTTTTTATAATGTAAAAGCATTTTCTTAGGAAAAGGAACTTTTATTTTCCCTCTGCACCGTCATGTCCAAAGCCATTTACGTTTTTTAACTTGTCGATTCTTCCTCCCTCATTATCGTGAGTCTCAGAAGGTAAAAGCTGAACTTGCAGTCAAAGTAAAACTGAATAGATTTCGGTGGTCAGAGTTCAAGGTCACTGACTTCACGTCTGTCCCATTATTTCCCACACGTCCATTTGCCGTTCCTCTTATTCCTCTGAGAGTCTGGAGGCAATCCCAGCTGACACTGGGCGAGAGGCGGGTGCAACCCGAGCAGATGTCACAGGTGCTGACACATAAAGACAAACAACCACTCGCACTCACATTCACAGCTACAGGCAATTTAGATCCACCAGGTAAAATCACCACCTCTTGTAAGTGCATGTCTTTGAGAAGCCCAGAGGAAACCGACAGTCACGTTAAGAACATGCAAATCCCACACGGAGCAGTGCTAATGACTGCAGGGACACCTGGAGCAGATTTCATCGTCCACTGGGACTCGAGGGTTTTGTGGTCAAAGGTCACTGTGACCCTGCAAAACACATTTTTGGCCTTAGTTCAGTAATATATACACGAGCTACACATTTCACACAATTGTCTAATAGGATAAATATCATGAGGTGATGATGTTTTATATCCAAAAGGTCAAAGGCCAGCTTCATGGTCATTACTCATCGCCATGACTCAGGAGCATTAGGGGAGATTGTGACTTTACATCCTGAAACTTGACGTTTGCCGTCTGCATACAACAGCAATCCGATAATTCCAGTGGGGTTCTTTTGCTTTTCTGTTACTTGTATGTATTGAATTATCTTTTCCCTCAGGTGCCAGATAAGCGGAACCATTCCTGGAGATTTATTTTTGTGCGTTTACTGTGTTAACAGAAGTTCTGCATCACCTGCGTAGGCGGCGCACAAATAAACTGTGAATGGATGTGAGCTGGTTTGTGGCAGTTTCAGGTTTTGCTGTTGACTTTCTGCAAAGAATGGAGCCACAGGAGCATAATATAATAATCCCATATTTTATTTTTACACAAAATTGCCTGACGGAGACGCACGAAGATATTTTCCTGTGTAGGAGTGATGCCTGAAAACTCTGCAGCATCTGCAGCTGCCTGTTCTGCAGTTTCCTTTCACCTGTTGTGTTCAATCAACTTGATGCACACGCGTTTGTCTATTTTAAAGGTCCTTTTGATAAATAATGAAATGTTAGATGCTGGTGAGATTAAAAGCTTTAGACAGAATCATGAAGTTGAATTTGAGGCCAGCAATTTTGGCACTTTCCGCAGTTTGTCTACATGATTACACGCTCGGCTGCGTCTGACAGTGTTGACGTGATAGTTGGGGTTTTCGTTTGTATATTTTGAGTTTTCACGGGTCCGGTTTCTCTCTTACCTCTCGCTCCTTTCTCTCTTCCCTCCTCCGCTCCCCATGCCTGTCCAGCTTTGAACTTTTCAGAAGACATCATGAATACTGTATGTCCTCTTCTGTTTTCATGATTGGCTTTCTGCCTCCTCTCCCTTTTTTTTTTTGTCTCCTCCTCACAGGGATGGTTCTCAGGAGAAAGACAAGACGGTGTCCTCATCCATAGTATCCTCTGTTCAGTCCAAAATAACTCAGGTACTTTCTTTTCTCTTTTTATCCCAGATGCGTCTGCTGTCAAATTTAACAGCCGAGCCGGTAAAAGCAAAGAGTGGTGTTCTGTTTCCAGCATGCAAATGGGAAGGACACAGAAAAAATACCTGCTTAAGTAGCATTTACTTCATTTTTATCCTATCAAGATATTCTTCATCATGTAATATAGATTTGTATAATAAACTCAGACCTTGAAGCTTCTTCAGATCTCAAACTTTACAACGAAAAAATTACAGTCGCATGTGTTTCTTCAACATCTCGTTCCAAAACCGTGAGCATCACTGTACAGCAGCAACCGGCTCCGTTTCTTTTTGCTTTCGGAGCCCGTCCACGGGGATTTGCTCCCGTTCAGCCACGAGAGCGTGAGCGAGGTCGGCTGCTGATGAAGGTGGGCGATGAGGTCTCGCTCACAGTCACTGTTCCCGAAATTAAATCTAAAGGTGTTCAAGGGGGTTGAGGCCATGTTGAAACAGGAAAGGGCCCTTCACTAACTGTTGCCATAAAGTTGGAAGGACACTTTGGCTGAAAAGTGTTTTCACGCCTATAGTTTGTTTGATGAATTTGTAAACAGGTTTTTATTTGGTTTCGCTTTGTTTTCACACAGAAACACAAATACTGCAAACACTGCAAACCCCATGAGAACGTCTACTCTTCTTATTGTTTATATGTGTGTGGGCAGGAGCAAGAAATTAATTAAGGAAGAAGGTTCTGTGTTCTGGACGTGTGAGAGAAACGTTGCATCAAGATTTAAAGAAATGGAACAATGGAGTGTTTATTCGCTCATAACCGTGGTTGTTATCTGGGCAACATCCAAGGGTCTGGGTTGAGGGCGGTTGTACCTGATTTAACAAGACTAGAAACTAGAAATTATTCCAGTATCTGAATGTTTAAGCTTTACGAATTCCTTTAAAAAGGTTATTCCAGTATTTCTAACCTGGTGTAGTGTTGCTTGAATCTTAGCAAAGACCCAGAATAACAATTTGAGCCTTTCTTGGTGGAAAAAATCTCTTTAAGTAAACACAGTAAACGCAGTTGCCCCTTAAGATTACATTGAAGCCACAGCTGCTGTGTCGCAGCTGGTGGAGACGATCCATTGAGCCGATTCCAGTTTTTGTAATTACTTTACTCAGCCACATTCACAAACACGGGGCCCAGGTTGAGAAACACGAAATATAAAATAAAAAATATTCCCCTTTAATAGAAACTAAGATATCAGACCCAAACGATGAGAAACCGCTCCAGACCAAAAGTACTCAAAAGCATTCAAGCCTGTCCACATACTTTTGGCCTTTATCGTGTATTGTAATGTAATGACCGGGTTGTACGAATGTGACAGTTTAAATGAAGCTAAGTGGTATGTTGAACACCGTGTTCCCCATTTGGCTCACAATGGCTGAAATAATGTGTCTGAATAAATGTTACACACTCATTAGTCTCACTGTAACCTCGCACACACCTCACCAATGAAGTCTGACCCGCGGTGCACGTTCTCCCCGGTTACATCCGCGATGTCCAATTCATCACTGCTTTCACAAATGCGCCACAATCACATGCATGCACACGCACACGCTCTGTGAGGAGAAGCTGCAGAACGACTAGAAAAAGGCTAAAACACCGAATGGATTCAAGGGAGAGAGAGAAAACACTGGATCATTAGAGTCTTAACAACTGCTTGTCTTTATTTTTCTTTGTTGGTGTTTGTGTCACTAAAAGATGTCAATACTAATCTGAGCTGCAAGTCAATGCTCCAGCAGATAACAATCACAAACTCTTTTTTTTTTTTAAATGTATTTTAAACTGCTGTGGAAACACGGAGAAAACATTCCGCTTAATTTTCAAAATCAATTACCTTGATTTTTTTAACGCCTTTAATCAGTTGGAAGTAGAAAGGCATTTCCCGCGGCCGTCTCGACTTTACATTTTCCATTAGTGTAATTGATAAATTATTCCGAAATATCTGAGCTCTTCATTTCCACCATCATGGCATCGCGTGGAGTGATGCAATATTTTTTAGCTGCTATCGATTCTCATGCAACCAGTCTGCAACTGCATGCGGGTGTAGAGCCCAGTGTGTCGGTGTACACAGCAAATGTGACTTCAGTAATATTCTGCAAGTAAATATTTTATAAACATGTAGCGTAGGAGCATTTAGAAGTACAAAAAAACACCAAGACGCCGAATGTGGAGAGGCTGCAGCGAATCCAAGAAGCTAATGGAGGTCAACAGAGTGGGAATGCAGAGGCAACACGAGCTGAAACACAGGATCTGGATCATAGTTTCTCGTCTGGCCCTTTGTGTGTTTGTTTGTGTGTGTGTGAGAGTGACTGAGTCCCGGTGAGTTTCCCTCCCGACGCTTCTCTCAAACCAAAAACATCTTGATTTCTTTCTCTTTCTCATTATCGCTCACAAACAAACAATCTCAAAGCTCTTCTCTTCTCCCGCCTTCATCCCTACAAACCAACAAAAGCAGCCCCCCCCCGAAAAACACTGTGTTCGCCCGCCGTCGCAACACTCGCACAGCTTCACAACCACTAACTTCTTATACCCCATCTGTGATGTTTTACAAACACATCTTGAATAATTCAGCACATCCTCATCTGCCTAATGGTCTCTTCTTTCCTGAGGGTGCTCGGTCGCCATTTGCTTCATCCCGTCTCTTATTTTCCTAATGTTTGTCTTTGTTCCTCTGTTTTCTGTCTCCTCTCCTTCTCCGCAGTGTGTTTGATGTGGTGTGCTCTGTTTGGTGCACACCTAGTGCTCTTTGAGAGGAGCTGTTAGACCTGTAACGGGGCTAGAAAGAGAACATTTGAGGAGAACTTATCCGAAGCGAGAGTGCGATATGTGTGTGAGTTGTAGACGGAGAGAAGGCTCCAGGTGTTGCATAGCTCACTCGGGACATTCCTAACAGTATAGTGAAGTGTAATCCTGTGAAGTCGAGTGTGGGGATGTTTGCAACTAGCAGCGAATGTGTGAAATTGCTTCCCAAGTGTGTTCGATGCAGTTTGCTTTCAAACTGGTTAGGAACTCCTGTAATTTTAGCCTGGGATAAGACAATTTAAGTATCAGTAAGAGTTGGAGGAAGTGGGGGTAGAAGCTGCACAAATTACTCATGAGGTTAATTGCATTTCCTTCTCAGGCCATCACTGGTGCCTGGGTCTCCATGATAAGCCCTTCCTTTTTTTTTACTGGATCTAAAGTTTCCTACGTTGCTACACGAGTTTCTAAATTGCATGACTACCAGCGTGTCATCTTCTAAGTGACACTGCTGCTCAATTTGAAAACCCAAAAGCTGCCAGTGAGTAAAGCTGCAGAGAAGACGCAGGTGGACTTCCTGTTGTCACGGGCTTTTCATATCCAGCACTCAGTTTGTTCATGTCTGTGACAGAGTTGGTCATTTCAAATAAGTAGAGCAGCACTCGGTGGAGCGCGTTCCTCCTCCGCTAGGGCCCAGCAGTCCGATTTAAATTTAATCAAACCTGATAGCTAACGCAACAATGCAGATAATGAAATCTTAATCTCCATTGTGGGAGAATGGTACGTTGATGAAAAGACAAACCAAATTAATTCACATTATCTCAGCGAAGCATTGTTGGTGGCTTAAGCTTCGGAGCCTTGTTTTTCACCATATAATGGCTGGAAAAACCCTACTCCCCAATGAAACCTTATTTAAATCTGCTGGAGACAGATTTATATTTGGATCGGCACCAAATTGCACAAATGTATAGATGGCAGCCCCCTAAATATGCATGATTCTTCTCTTATCAAGTTCCATGCATTATTTCCTGGGATATCTGTAAATAACGTCCAAAAAAATGCTTTCAATGTTAGAATAGAGTGAAAAACAAATCCTGGATCCATCTCTTCGTCCAAAATGTAATCAGTTCTTTCCTGGCTCATGTCCCCTGCTTCCAAGTTTGGGGTAAAGGGTTTTTGGGGTAATTCTGCTAAGAAACAAACCAATGGAAACCTTGGTGGTGATAATAAGTAAACATTTCAATTACAGGACCTTTTAGGAGTGAAATGCACCACATCTGATTTAATTACTCTGTATCTGATTGGTGCAGAGTAAGTAGTTTACTCTTCAAATCTAAACCTTATTTAATGTTTTACAGACGGTTGAATGATATAAAGAATATTTAGTTTTACATCCTTTTTGTTTTTGAACTCTGTAAATGAGCCTCACCCTCTTTCAGATTCATGATGTAACCATCTCTGGCTTCCCTGTGTGTGAGACAGCTGTAATGTAACTCTTTCATTTGCCACTTGGCGCTAACAAGAATTCAGCTGTTCTTTGAGCTTCTGTCCACTGAGTTGATGATAATCTGGAGTATTGTTTGTCACAGTGTGTGTGTGTTTTCAGTAATAACAATGGTTTGAGAGGGAAACCGCCTCTGAGTGATTTGATGTGACAGCCCCCTTCCCTCTGTGATTACAGCTGTTAATTTGTCTCATCTGTCAGTGAAGCTCAAGGGTGAATATTTGTCCACGCGTGTTTGAATCACTCTTGGGAGGCAAATTAATTCTTCCCATTCAGCAGTGTAAGCGATCGCCCCCTGGTCAGCAATTTGTACCTCCAGAGGGAGGGAGAGGAAAGTGAAAACCTTAATCTGCACTTAATACATTTAAAAACAGCTTTAATTTGAATGACAGAGCACAAACTTACACCAATGTCATGCAATCCTACTCGTTGGTTCTGTTAGTGGAAAGGAAGTGGTCTGAAATATGTCAACTAGAAAGGAAACACTGGTGGAACAAATCATTTTAAATGGTCTGAAAATATGCGACAGTCGACTTTTTGCAAATAAAATATCTTCCGTTATAATAAAAGTATCAAGGAAAACACAAATCAATATAATGGGTTATTCCCAGGCCCCATCCCTCCACCAAGTCAGGATGAGATTGGTTTTGTAGAGGGTTGTTTGGAGAGCGCAGAGCTCAGCCAAGGCTAATGCTCCATCTCACCATGTTAGTTTCTTCCAAAAACTTTCAATCTCTTCAGTAGTTTTTGCGTAACTTTGCTCACTAACAAACACAGATTAGATCAGATCCTCCGTGGTTGATGTAAAGATCCTTCAGGAGTCGACACAACAGCTGAAACAAAGAGCTAGCAGCTGAATAGTGAAGTGCACATTGGGGAGTTGAAGCAGCTTTACCAACAGATCTTTGACACGACAGGGAGTAATTAGACTTAATCATAAGGGACATCTTTATTAATTGCGCAGCAGCAATACACTTGGAATAATAAGAGAGAGTGAACCACATCACTTTCATTTCATTTGTTATTTCAATAAATAACAATAAGATCGAAGGTTTTCCCTCGATAATTTCCACTGGACTTTTTCGTGGCTGTGCTTTGTTGCTTTTTTTAAGAAGAATAAATAGATGATTTTGAGTTGAACCAGGACTCAGAGAACCATCACCAGCTTCTGCAGGATTCAGAGCCAACAACACACGGCCTGATGTAAACACCCCTCAGGGCCTCATCAGGTTGGCAGCCGCTCTCCTTCCCCAGCCGGTGGTGGTGTTTTACCCTCAGGCGCTCGACAACATGCCAGTGTTATCGGTTCTTAACACCCACGTTCCTCACACCCGTGATGCTCCAAACCCAGAGCGCTTATATTCTACTTGAGGTTCATTTAGTGTCACACATTCCTACAACTTGTTTCTCCTCTGTTTTCAGGATCTGATGGCCAAAGTGAGAGCTATGCTGGCCACCTCCAAGACCTTCCAAGCCCCCAACTCCTAAAGAGGACACGGCTTCTAATTCGTCACGGCAACCTCGGCCAATCAGCGAGCGGCGTTCTCCGGCTTCTTGGGAGACTAACGTGATCTGGATCTGTTTCCGCCGTGTTCCTGGATTCATAATTTAATCTTGATTTGAGCACCGACAGATTCGGGTTTGGCTGTGTCTCATGCGGCGTCGCGCGAGTGCAGCGAAGGAGCTCGTCCAGGTGAAACATCTGGTTCAACAGCTGGGAGATCACGTCGACAGCGCTTTGAGGGGAGGCTTAAATAATACTGATGTTATTTTGCATCCCGTTTGAAGACGCGGTGCCTTCCTCCCACGTGCTGACAGCCATTCTTTGCAGCATTAGCTAAAGCTGCTGGAGGTCTGTACTCTCTCCTTCTATGAAGGGCTGCGTTGTTTTGATCATTTCATTTCCATCCACCCTCATCTGCTATTCTCCGCTGCTGTCTCCCCTCTTATTTTCCTCCCCCAGCTGTCGTCTCTCTCCAGCACCTCACCCGTCTCACTCCGAGAAGCTGTTTTAAATTTTTATTCTGCCCCTCAAACTGTCTAGTACGTGGCCTTCTATTTTTGTTCCCGGTTTGTACTGTAATGAATTTATTGCAGAGCTACTTTCTAATGCGAACGGTAAATAAAGTTTCAAACGTGATTTACCCGTGGCTCCGTCTCCTTGTTTTCTTCTTCACCTTGATGGACTCCTCTGCATCGTAATGTTCAAATCTCACCCCCACACGCCTTCTCCTCACTGTCCTTCACTGATAAGATAGAAGAAATGATGTTTACTGGCCCCAAACCTTCACCTCCATTGACGGCGCCAAGTTGAGTGTCCCAGCCGATAAACCTGACAAATATAACATTTGATCGCCTGATATCCTGCAGGTGTCCACTGATGCTGCTGAGCTGGTGCCTGCGACGCTGCACAGTCAAACCGGGGGAACAGAACTTGTCAGTAGATTCCTGCTCGATGACCTCAGGCAGAGAACAAGCTCATAAAAGATTAAATGTTCAGAAAGATAACACTTTTAAAGCCATACAGAGCCTTGAAGGAATCAATAAAGTGCCAAAATCAATTAGAAATAAACAGGCAACCGATGAAAGACACTAAAGGAGGTGAAATGTGTTTTTCGGGGGATGGAGCCTCGGTAACAAAGTCCCGTCTGTGCTCTCGACCAATCACAAGTCAGTCTCAGCTGTCAATCATGACAATTCACCCTGTCTTTAAAGCATCAAATAACTAAAACCAAACTTACTGGGAAAACTTGCACTTGAACAAACATCTGTGGAATAAGCATCACCTAAAATGACAGAAACCATCTTTGTGGAAAATGTATTCGTTTTGGTTCGGCCCATTTCCCTTCCACTAACATACACCTACACTGCAGCCAGCCGTCAGACACTAATCTCCATGGTAACCTGACTCCACCCATCAGACTCCTGCAGCGAGCGTGTCACACGGAGCTCAACAGTCTCCTCTCTTCTCTTCACTGTAAGATATTCCACTGTAGCTCTTTGCTCTCCACCGTTAACGAAACCATTAGAGCGTCTCCTGCTGCTCTGCTGACCTGGAGGCCTCGTTCGCACCTCCTCCTCTGCAGCTGTAGTAAATCCTGCCTCCTCCACCGTCAGGGAAACTCGACAAGATTAGACACCGACAAAATAAAGAAGTGCTCCGAGCCTCGGGCCACGAGAACGCTGAATATCTCTTCCCTCCTGACAAACGTCAACAGCTGACGCACACACTGTTTACAACTGATGTTATTCATTATTTATACATTATATTTCTTGAATATATTGAGGTTTGGAAATTATGAATCTATATACGCATTTATACAGCAGCAAACAAAACGTGGACTTTCTGTATCAAACCGTCAGTGCTCACATGTCTCCACCTTCGTTTGTGTTGTTCAAGAATATTTATCAATTATCTTACAGATATTTTATAATAATATAAAACTGTTGCCACGAATTTAAGGTCAATGCAAAACTTAAACGTTAACATCCCTCATAACACAATCATTGAATTAAGAAAAATAATAATCAACTTTATTTTTATAGCTAGCACCAAAAAAAACAGACGGGAAAATTAATAGTAAAGAATTAAAAGCCATGTAGAGATCACAACATTAGGGCAGAAATGTTCGAATAAAACATTTATATGATTATATATGTTTTGTCCAACATTAAGTGAGTTTGCGAAAACCAGGAAACACGAAACTCCTGCAGTGAAACCCCCACGGGCTGTTTGTCAGCATCGATGGAGCCAGGTCAACAAAATAACTTGAGCTAATAACATTACCTCCATTCCGCCTGCAGCAGGTTTCTCCTCTCAGGATAAAAAGTGCTTTGTGTAGGATTTACTCCGTTTGAGTGGCAGCGGTCGTCCCGGTCAACGTGGCCCCTGCAAACACGACGGCCCACGAGGTTCAGGAGGGTTTTTTATTCATTTGTAGCACAACTTCAGCACATCTCTGTCTGCACGCACTCATATTTACACCTTTGTCGTCTTGCAACAACTCACCTCACGATTACATTTCAGAGAGAGGTTACTGTTAAAAACATGTCTACCTCGGTAACTTGCTCTGGTTTGGTCTCCACCATCTCCTGAGGGAAAAGCTATTTGAATCTGTGAACCGGCAAAAACATGGAAATATGAGAATTTACTGTATGTTGGGTGCAGTTCGGGCTCGATTAAGTTTGCAGTCAGAGCTACACTCTGGTGGAAAAATGCCTCATGGAATAACATTGCAGCCATTTTGACGTAGTCGGTAAAAGTGTTGAGACTCAAAAATGTGGGACAATAAGGCCCACGTTTGGAAAAAACAATGAATTATCAGCCACCACAAACATAAACTGATATTTATCACAAGTCAAACCATCAGAAGATGTTTTCAGGCACTTCACATGTTGTAACTTTTGAACGTCGGCCCCATTAAAGCACTCAGACATCGATTCCTGCACAGATTTCCGCCTGTATTCATGCTGCGTCGTCCAAAGAGAGCGAGAGCAGACGGGGAAAAATTAGGCTCGGATTGGTTTCTGTTAAATTCGTCTCCAGGGGTCAAAGTACTTTGTGTCCTCTGGCAACGGCAGCAAAGGACACGACAACACGAGCAGCAGAGGAATATGATTCACATGAGAAAACATGTCTGAGACGTGTTGATTCAACTCAAAGCTTCATTGAGAGAAAAACTGAAATATAACAACACTCACACTAGTATCATGTTTTATTGTATTTAATCAAAAATGATCTTAAATGATCGATTACAACAATTCTCACTTGAGTATTTATCCAGTTATGTAACTGATGTTTTAAAATGACATAAAATCGCCTACTTAAACTAAAGGTCAATTCAGAAAATGTTTTTTTAAGTCGAGAATTTTATACAGAACCTTTCAAAACAGTAACAAGTCGCTTTACAAGTTAAAAATGAAGAATTGAAGGCGAAAGGAAACAAATTACACAATATTATGGTAGAAATATGAGAATCAAAACGTACAGACGACAAAAGAGTAAAAACCAAATGAAATAAAACATTTTAAAACTCTTCAAATAGCCGGTAAGATGTATGAAGAACATGTTTTGTATAGTGAAGGGTTAACCTCAAGTTCTGAGAAAAAATAAAAAAAGTTGAAAAGAGAAAAATAAAGAGGTAAAGCTGATAGTTTGGCATTTGTCAGCCGACATCACCACACACATACAGACACACACTCTGAGGTTCCCACTTTACAATAGTGACATTTTCTTTCTGCTGGTAACATTAGAGTCCTCGCTGTACTTTCATTCCTCTGTTTCTTCACTTGAGAGCGCGGGAGCCCAACATCTCTCAGAGAAAAGGTCAGAGCGAGGTGCAGCTACACTGGTGCGCGCCGACAACAGTCTTACATCTGACAGCACTTTTGCTTTTGTGCGCGGGTTCTTCAGGGCAGAGCTGAGAGATTCTTTATTGATTCCACTCTGGCCTGTTAGATAACTGCCCGAGCTGCTTCGGAGGATTTTCGGAGAGGCTCCATGTGAAGTGAGAGGAGGCCAAGATGTCGACTGAAGCATCTCAAGTTAAGTTATGAGTCCTTGAGGCCAAGTCACGAGTCAAGATTGAGGCTTTTCATTCTGAGATGAAAGTCTTGAAATCAAAAAGAAACTTGTGTGAGGTGAAAGTATTTACCCACCAGGTTGTTACAAATCTTATTCACTAAAAAAATGTGTCTATCTATTTATACTCATCATAGTTTCATAGTATTACTTCAAAATACCTATTTTATTCTAGAACTATGCGTTTTTCTTTGTTTATTGTTATGTTCTTACTTTAATTATTTACTGAACTAGTTTACTTTTGCTACAGATCTTCCCTGCAAAGGTTTTTCACACAATTATACAATAAACATCATGAATATTGAATCTTCAACAACTGCAAATGTTATATTAAATTTTTTAGCACAGGCATCGTAAGCCTGTCATCTTGTGCAAATTTAATAAAGCAGAGCAAGCTGAACAAGATCTATGACTTTCTGTGAAATCTGGGACAATTTAAAAATACATATTTATATTTATTCATCACAATGGTAAAGAAAGTGATGAAAAGTTCCTGGATCTGCCCTCTTCGTCCAGATTGGTGCCAAAATGTGATTCTGTTCCATCCTTCCACAAAGTTTCGTGGAATTATGTTTTGTAGTTTCTTTGCGTAATCGTGCTGACAAACCACCAAACCACCAAACGGACGTGACAACCTCTTGCCTGAGGTAGAAGAACAGTTGTTAAGATTGTTGTTAAGTGCCACAAACAACCTTTAGCCCCATTTCCAAGGAACGCTCTGTACAGACCTCCCCAGGTGCGATTTTAAAATGAACAACCTGCTTTTTACGCAACAGGTTTTGATACTAATTCTGCAGAAGCCATGAACATTTCAGCAGAAAATAGAAAGAACAAATTCTTTTTCCCTACGATTCATCTCATCATCACATTTAATGAACTGCTCTCTACAAGGTCCCCCTGTTGCAGATCACAGATTGATTATTTTATCACATTTGGGCAAAAGGCCGTGAATAATGCAAAGTTTCTCATGGTTCCCGGTGTAATGTAAAGACATTAAAAGTGCAGAAGTGACGAGCAGCTCTGTGGATAACGACAAGGTGCAGATAAATAAGGAATCCATTCATTTGTACATGTCAGACTCAGTGTCTGGAGTTGGTCACGTCTCCACTGTGCTGTGGCGCATGACAAGTAAAACTGCTCCCAACTTAGACAAGGGGAAATTCATCATTTGTTTATGAGCTAATAAATTTAAAAAAGGTTGGCATCCCTTCCTCTTATCAGCCGGGATTCTGTACGGGTCAAAAAAAGCAGCAGGCGGTTCATCTGTCCGATCCGGGGTGCGCCGAAAAGACACTTCCATCATTACTTTTGCCCTTTATCTGTCTGTACAGCTGCACTGGCTTTGATAAGACGGGCGGGTGATGCCCGATGCAGCATTTTTCAGCGGATAATTGTGCGCTATCACTGAGGAATAAATAAGTACGAGTCAAACAGAAGTCTAGTGCGGAAGGATTCGAATGAGCGATGAGCCCGGATCCCTTTATTACCCGTCTCATACTCCTTCCAAGCACGTCTGAAGATTATGCAACATCCAGCTCCTTTGGCCCAGATTCCAGATGTCAAGGGGAGACAAGACAAAGGTCACTGGCGCAGCGGTCTGGCGTTTGCCTCAGCAGATCTCACACCCCTTACTCCTTTTATTAGTTTAGCATCTCACTTGGCAACTGGTGCCGTGCTGATTATTCTTTTGTAGCTGTCACCCTAAATCAGGGCTAAGGCCAACGAGGTTAAAACATGCTTGTAGAGTTGATTGTAATACGTTGGCAAAACGCTGTAGAAACTGAAATGGAGCAGCGGACAAACAAGTTAGTTTTCTTCGCTTCTTGTCATGGAGATAAAATTGACACACGACTGAGTTTTGTGCCGCGTTCCTGCGTCTTTCAGCTCGTTGTTTTGGTGCGGCATCATCATATTCGGAATTTCCAACAAAAGCAAGGAAGTGATTTCAGCCTTAAACCATTAAAAGTTTGTTTATCTGTATAAAACCAAACCAGTCTCTTCTCCAAACATTAACCAAAGTACTTCTGTTGCCCAAACCGAACCAGAGATAAGACAAATACAAATGTCAACCCCAGTCTGTGGTGGGTCACTCACAGAGCGGTAAACAGTGAGTTAAAATCGTGACGTCTGTATCGTGACAAGTCGATAACGCGTTCGCCAGGAACCGAATTACTGAGAGCAAACATCAAAAAGAACCGAACCAATTACTGCAATTCGTTTGATCCTGACACCCGAGAAAAGTCAAACATCAAAGATCACGCTGGTCATCTCCCAAACGGCTGACGTTCACTTCGAGATCACAGAAAATATATAGAAAATATCAGGTTTAAATGTTGTGGTAGATCATTGAACACGTAAACACAGAAGACAGAAGTAACAAACTCCTCTAACGCTTTGGATTCGCCATCGTTTTTTTAAGGAAATACTTTAGAACTTATTACCCTGACCCAACAGTGCCAATAGCCCATCAATAGGTCATGTGATAATAGCCACTTCAGCCTTCATACCCTCTTCAATAGGGGCCATAATAACAACAAGGCCCCGGCCAAACATTAAATCACAATTTTATATGTAATCAAATCGAGCTCATCACATCTGCACTGATTGATTCTGGAATAAATTGCTGGCATGCGCAGTTTCATTAACTCCTGCTGGCAGGGACAGATTTGCGAGTGTGTGCGAGTGAGACTCTGACTGGGTCGGGGGGGGAAACACGAGGGCAGGCGAGTGATTTGTTGGTTTTACGGGACCTGAACGCGTCGTAACTCAGTGCGACATGTGAGGAGATGGCGGGGGGGGGTGGGTAAAAGAATTGGGCGATAAAGACAAAGGGTTCCGCTGCGAGACACGATTCACGTTTATCAAAAATAATAACGCTCTATTTTCGTGACTTTATGGCCAAACATTAGGATGATTCAGTCCTCGGGGGGTTTGTGAGTAAGTGTCGAGCTTATGCTTTAATTGAAGTGGCAGATCCGTGACGTAACATGTGACGTGATTTGGATTCCACCACCGGATCTCCAGCTCGTGTCCGCCTCTGTTTCCTCATGATGAGACGCCGCCGTGCCGGAGTGTAATCATGGTTCACGGTTCCAATTTATTTCTCCCGATCGCCAGTAGTGGCTTTGACAGATGTGGTCTGACCACCGACTCGGACGAGCAGGGGCTGCTGCTTGTGGAGCGGGGACTCGGGGCACCTTGGCCGCAGACGCAGACAGAGACACAGTGCTCTAATTAAGACTTGTGGCAAGAGGAGAGGGAGTCCCGGTGGTAAACAGAGGTTCGGATGCGATGGATGTGGAGATCTCTCCTGTGTTCATATATCTATTTATCTCCTGTATCTATTGTGTTGCCTGCTGCATGGCGCCGATATCTTGTCATCAAAAGGGTTTATTAAATAAAACTCCACCTCACTGGTTTAAAAACAACAAGGTCTGGAAAACACACATGGTCTAAAACATATGGAACATGGAGTTAATATAAAGATGGACGACACGTCTCTACTTCCTGCTGCTATCCAGAAATGAAGTGAAAAAATATCCTGGATACGAACTCGGCCATCTTGTTTGAAGCCATGGCATCAAAGTCCCGCCGTTAGACACTGTCGACCAATCACGAGTCAGTCTCAGCTGTCAATCAAGACGTTTCACCCTTTTTTTAAAGCATCAAATAACTATTTAAATTAGACTTACCGGAAAAATTAACACTTTAAAAATACATGAGTGTGAAATGTGTACGTGTACTTTAACTTTTTTACTTTGGTCCATGTCCCATCTACTAACATGGAGGAGGCGGGATTTATGACCTACACTTCAGCCAACCACCAGGGGGCGATCAAGACTCTTTGGCCTCCACTTTAGCTATCACTTAAAAAAGAACATTTGTTACCAACTTAAAAAAAAACTTAAATTGGAAACACACAAATTAAAGTTTGGAGTTGTATTAGTTTAATCTGTTTAATTGAATTATTTTGTGTGCTACCCACTGAAGTAATTACTTTAACAGCAGAAATCGTTGCAGCATGTCAGGCACATGGATCCAAAGGGTGGAACGTAATCTCTTAATTAATCATTGGTATGTTTTGGGTGTAATCAGCAATCCACCAATCACAGTGTCGTCTTCCATTCCCTTTAAGAGCCAGATACACCATCGTGAGTTGATGTAATCGATGCTATTGGTTTATTAGAGCTGAAATAATAAAGGAATGTACCGCAGAGGAAACGGCTCCGTTCAAATACAGTTTATTGCTATGATTGGTCAAATAATTACAATGATAGCAACAATACACCTGATCTGTGTGTATCAGAGGTTATTATGATCAGACTTGTGTTTGCAGGACACGCCCGGCTTCACTTGGGCATCCGTGTCCCCGGTGTGATTGGCCACTCATTACTGGAGTTGTTTGCAGTCTGCTCAGTTTAATTCCTCTGCCCGTCACCTTCTTTCAGATTCTCTCCGGCTGTGTTTGCCGGCTCATCCTCTCTCCTCTCTTTGCTCTTCCTTCTCTGGCGAATACGCAAACATACTTCATGTTGTAACGTGTCACCCTGTGTTACCTGCTTCTTCTGTGCGTGTGCTCTACTGGCATCAGGGTCCAATTTATAAATGGACAAAGAACCTTACAATGTTTTTTTGACGAAATTCAGGGGCCACATCCTCAGGGTGGAAGGCTGAAAACAAAAGGAGACAGTCTTTCCTATTTTGTGTCACTTACTCTTCCTGCCCTCATTGTTGCATCATGACTTTGGGCCTTTACACTTACTGCAGCTCAGCCACCTGCATTGTTTGCTTGTTAGCTTTGTCACCATCGCACAATGAATTAGATCGGAGAAGGACACGCCCATTTAAACCTTCATTGCATTTGTCGGCCATGTTTGAAGAGACCTTTGAAATTAGACAGCTAAGTCGTGCTGCTGTTACGAAATTAGTCGTTGAAGGGTGTGCCCTCTGGATTTGGACACAGCTTGTGTTGTATGTAGACATAATAATTTACGCCACTCCTGTCTGCGTCCTGTTGCTCTTCTGAAACCTGTTTTTGTTTTCCCCTGATTAGATTTTAATGTCCAGCTCATACCTGCTGATTCTGACCTTTCTGTGTAAAGTGTAAAGTCTGTTAAGTGCCTCTAAAATCCTCCTGCTGTGTATATGAGGGTCAAACCACCTGTGGTCAGTTGACCTGAAGTGACCCGAGTCACAGAGACATTTTCCATTTTATAAAATTCAGGAGGATTTCTTTCTGGCGATCTTTCAGTTATATTAAAAAATGCTTCAATCCAAGAGAGCAGAACCTTTATTTAATAAAGACTTTGGCATTGAATCCGTCGATTAAGGAGATCTACGGCGGATAGACCTGTGAATAGCAGCCAATCTGAAATCCCTGAGGAAGCCTCAGATGGGGCCTTGACACCGGCGCCGGTGGAGGGGCGAAGTTACGAGCGGCGCAGACTGCAATGACAGCACGGAGAGGCGGTTTAAAGATTCCTCAGCGAAAAGAGGTGAGGCCTCGGCGAGACGTGATGCAGATAAGACCGGCTGACGGTTGTCTTCCTGTTTGAACTCGCACCAAAAGCTTCATTTCTTTTTTATTTAAATGTCGCGGAATAGAATGCGGCCGCAGCGTGTCAGAGTAAAATATTTATCGCCGTGGTGAATATGTTGGGATTTAAAAATAACAAGACACTGAGACAAAGGGGCTGAAAAAGCACGGAGCAAGAAAGAATTAACACAGGGAAGGAATTTATATTTATATTTATACGAACATTTTCCATCATAAGCTTTTAAAAGAAGCTGTAATGTCACGTAAAACAATTAGGGGTTTTAATACTTTGCATTAGTGTCTGATACTTTACTGTCTTCTCTGATTTGTCTTGTTGTAACAGAAATATTTAAGAAAACTGCACAACAAAGGGGGGTTTTGTAAAAGTGTGTATAATTTGTACTGTAGAAAGGCTGAGGGTTAAATCTGCACCCGAACTTGGGATGTTGGACATGTAATTGGCCCCCTGGTATAAATTGTGGCCCCTTCATGGCCCATTATTTTGAAAAATCCTCCATCTGCCTCTGGCCTTTTATGAAGTTCAGATTCTTTGTGTGGACCTGGTTTGGATTTGTGTTTCTATTTACCTCAGTTTTCATTTTATGTTTTTTATCCTTTTTGAACTGGTGGAATTTAGATTTTGTCCTTGGAAATCTTCTTGTGTTTAGACTTTGGTTTTGTATTTATGTCTCTGTTTGCATTTTGGATTTGTAAGTTTACTTTGGAAGCTTCTTTCCTTTGTGTGTCTTTCTCTTTCTTTCCTTCCTGTCTTTGCACCAATGTGACACATTGGTGCAAAGACAGGAAGGAAAGAAAGAGAAAGACACCTGGTGTCACACCTGAGTTCAGTTATTCTCCTCCCTTGGTCTCTGTTTGTTTGTTAAAATCCCAGGAATCCCTGCTGCTTTCAGTGGTTTGTCCACATGCTTGGATTTCCTGCTGTTTCCAGATCTGCTCCATGCTGCTTCTTTGTTTGGTTCCTCCACCTGCCAACTTAACCGAGAGTCCGTTTCTTCTTTATGAAATCCACCGTCATCGATTCCAAAACATGACAACTATTGTCTGTGACTGTTACAGTAAGAATCCCGGCAAAGCCTTTCCCAAACATGCAATTGTGTTTGTGTGCACAACACTTCAGTGACCTCTTTGTGTCGCATTCGTCAGAAAAGAAATAACATTTGTTAGAAGTCATTCAACTCGAAGATTTGTGGAGCCGCAGACGCTTGTGCAGATTATTTATTCCACTGCTGGCAGTGTGACAAACACTCACACACACACACACCTGTCGTTATTCCATTTATATTTAGTCGCATCACATCCTCCCTGCAACAACAACAGGATAATAACCCACGGGATCTGAAAGTCAACACGTTTTCTTTTTGTTAGATTGAAGAGAGAAAATAGACGGGAAACCATAATGTGGTGGGAAAAAACAAGTGTGTGCCAAGAATGTAAGACAAACGTTGTTCTGAGCTTTGAACAGTGGATCTGGACTCACACTTGATTGGATGGTGTAATTACTACAAGTTGAATTGTTTCCTGAATCCTGTGATCTGTTCTTGGCTCCTCTGGTGATTTACAGTCAACAGACACTGTCTGTGGTGACGACTGTTATCATTACAGCTCACTTGTCTGTCTGAGCTGTCATCGTCCCACGGTTATGGTTCTACCTCAGTTTATGACGAACTGTTTTATTGACTGCAAGAGGCATTGAACAGGACGTGCTGTACATGGGAAATACAGCAGCTCATAAAAATTAAGGGAACACTTAATCGTCACAGTATAAGTCAGTTAAACTTAAGGGAAATAAATCTGTCCAGTTAAGAAGCACAAGTGATCCCCCCCCCCCCCCAGAACAGGGAACAGTTCTGCATCTGGTGGCCACAGACAGTTGCTCCCTCCTTATCCTTCCTTCTCTAGCTTTGTGTTCTGCTGGTGTCCTTGTCACTACTGGCAGCATGAGGCCGGTACCTGCAGCCCAATCAGGTTGCACAGGTAGTCCAGCTCCTCCAGGAAGGCACATCCATATGTGCAGTCACATGAAGGTTTGCTGTGTCTCCAAACACAGTGTTAAGAGCATGGAGGAGGTACCAGGAGACCGGTGGTTAGAGAGCTGGACAGGGGTCGCAGAAGGGCATCAACCCAGCAGGACCTGTGTCTGCTCCTTTGGGCGAGGAGGAACAGTTGGAGCACTGCCAGAGCCTCCAGCAGGCTACTGGTGTGCATGTTTCTCACCAAACTGTCAGAAACAGACCCTTTTTAAAAACAGCAGGCAAATAAATAGTTATAATAAAGTAGCATGCATAAAGCTGTTTCCGCAGGGTGTACACCATACACACATTTATGAGGCAAGCTTTTTATTTTAGAAGCTGCAAATCGTGCAGAGAATCCCGACCCAACGTCAGCGACACAGACAGGAAAACAGATCTGTGTAGACGGTGTTGGAGAAGAAATCGAAACTTCCACTCGGAAATCCATCTGTACATATTCATATTCATCATCAATTAAAAAAAAGTTCTCTATTATCAAAGTGAATAAATTTAGGCTGCAAAAATAAATATAAATGTTGATTTATGGTTATTTCCTTTTATGTTTAAACAGCTGCAGCTCTTCTTTGAATTGTTTTTCTGGACTGTTTGTTTGAATCATGTTTCATCTGAAGAGTCGAGTGGTCACCTCCCCCTCGGTGGCTTGTTCTCTGTGTGTTCCACCTCCGCTCGTCCCAAATCCACTGGGAGATGTGATCTCTTGTCTATGCAGATGTCGCTTGGCACAGCTGCTGCACACACGATGCTGCTGTGTCCTCTCTCCGGCTCCGTCCTGATGTCACTGTGCAAGCAGAGGAATCCAAAAGACAATGGGTGTGTGTAAACATTAGCCGTGCACCACTCGGAACGTTACTCTAATAACTTGTGGTGATAAGTCGTCGATTAATTCAAATAATTCCGCCCTGCAGACAGAAAATCTCTCAATAAGTCCTCTATCTATACACTGTCTGTCCAGAGGATTTCCGTTGTCCCTCAGTTCTCTGTGATGCTGAAATCCTGCTGATCATGCAGTTTGTACGGCATCTTAAAAAGTTTGTTGAAAAGTTTCAACCTCAACTTTAAAAGCTCAGAGGAGTGGAACTGGACGAGCTCTGATTGTGTGATACTGACAAAATCCCTCGAAAGCCTATTTCTCCTGAGGTGTGATTGTTTTGTCAACTCTCATTACAGAGTTTTACAGTAAACGTATTATTTCCTCATAGTCATGTTCATAGTTTTACTTTGTTCTATTACTTAAAACAGTTTTCATGCTCTAATGTTCAGTAAACACATCACTCCCCTCATAGTGCCCTTTGCTGCAGCTCCTCTGTCAGCCTCTGTCTGAAACAGTTTTAGCTCCTGTCTCTTTAAGGCCCCCACTTTACTTTTTAACTTTACAGAGCTTTTATAACTTTAACAAACTATATAACCCCCCAGGGGAAAGAAATCTGAAAAAGCATAATATTTCTCCTTTAGCTGATCCTAAAATAACTCCATAGTAACCATGTAGGAGTCAAACAGTCACTGAAACATTTCATACTGAAACTGCACAGTGTCAGATATCTGTAAAAAAGAAAAACAAGTCCCTAACCAGTGTTATAGAGACTCTGTGTGTGTGGGAGAGAGAGAATGAAAAAAACGACCAGTGAAAAATCGGACTTTTAGCAAATTGAATTTCTGAAAGGCCACAGTCGGTCAACTGCTTTTTGTTTTCTGGGCCAGATTTATATTTCAATGTGTTTGGCCGAGGTTGAAGTTTCACCGAGGTGAGAGCGTGTTCGGCGCTGACGAGGAAGATCACCGGAGACGCACTCCTTCTCCCCTCTGCCTACATTTTATTGACAGCCTGAGAGAAACCTACGAGGATTCATTTTGTTCAGCCGCCGTTTGACCTTTTTCCTGTAACTTAAGTCTGCAAAGAAGCAGCGTTTTCTGACACACACACACTCTCTCACGCTCGTACACCAGGCCTTGCCTCCGTATGTGAGACAAATCATGGATACACAACAGATACAGGACGGTTTCTCTCTGCTGGTCATCAATCAATCCCCATCTGCCACGGGAAAAAGTTAGACTTGTAGAGAGACATTAGAGGATTTCAGTCCCATCCCCACTAGAGAGGCAGTCTAGTGTTTACCGAGGACAAAGGTTGGTCTCGGTAATGATGCTTGTGTGGAGAGGAAGCAAATTCTAGTTGACAGACGATGGAAGCTGTCAATGAATATATAGTAGCCTGTTATTTGGGAGTGGAGGATGGCACAATGAGGGAGGTTTGAGCTTGGTCTGTTTCTTATTGACTCGCTGTGACTCACTGAAATGATGGTATGGATTTTGTTATAATAGGTCATCTGCTTTTGTCTGCGCTCTCGATGAAGGTCGCTGCCGAGATTATCCTCGAATGAACTCCATTCTCAGCTTCCCCTTTTCAGCTGTGCCCTGATTTGAGCCACGTCCTCGTTAGAACTTGGGTGGAACGTTGCTGTGGAAGGTTTGACACGGACATGGACTTTTTAAGATTGTGTTGTAGAAGAACTCCTAAAAAGGAAACCCCAAACAGAAAGACAGAAAGTTCTAGACCTGAAGGCACATTAATGATCAACGTTACATTCAAACGTGAACAAAATCTGAGCCTTATATCCAGACTATGCTCTCATTTCGTCCGTATGTGTGCACATCTTATGAAAGCTTGCGGTTACGGACAAAACAGACGGAACGGAAAAGTACCACAGGAAACCACAGGGGAGCAGTGTAGCTAATAGTTAAAGAGACGATCATAGGACACAAGGAAATTTCAACATTGGCAGAACTTCTTTTACATGTTTGTTGTCAGAAACTCGACTCTGCACTGCCCTCTAGTGCATGCATTGCTTGACAATCATTTACATAAAGGTCGTATGGAAGTATATGATCATTGATGGCTACATCGTTTGAAACGGACATATTTTATTTGTATTTAAAAGCAGCATAAATAAGTTTAGGTACAATATTTTTCCTAGAGTAGAAATATCTGATATAAACCTTCCATCCTGCTAAATCAAAGTGCAAATTCCTTCAACTTCAACTATCCTTTTCAACAACACTGAATAAGAGCGGGAGCGAGCCGCATTCCCGAACCAATTCTTGGCCTGATTTCAGAAAGGACTGCTGATTGCAATCCGGAGTGGCATCTGAAAAATGCATAGCATTGTGTTTTGGCATTGATTTCCCCTTCCCGCAGTCACAAGCCAAGATTGTAGGAAAGGAAAGGAAAAGTGAAGGATGAGGAAAGTACAAGAAAGGCAGGGGGGGGGGGGGGGGGGGTGGGGGGGGTTGAGGAGGAGGGGGGTGCAGCACATGGAGAGACATTCCTAAAGGAAATAAATCCCTCATTAGTGTAACATTTGGCTCATGTTCCGTAACTTATTAGTCGGAATCAGCTTAATGTCCAGCAAATGTACAGTAATTTGTCTTGATGTCTCTGCTGCAGTGACTTTAATCATACGGCCACTGAAGTAGTTCCATGGAGAGAGTAGCAGACTCTCTATGTGTTCACAGTAAGAGCTGGACACAATAACGCAAACAGCCCAATAAATTAGATCCATGGATTATAAACTGTGACAAACAAACAATGTGAGCTATGCAAAGTAGAATTTGTTGTATTGGTTTTTGCATTTCAGTGAAGAATGATGGGATCTTACTCTGATTAATTCTGTTGTTTTAGGAAGTCAGGTGATATATCGTCTTTATCGGAGAAACGTGACACATTTGGTCATATTTTCATTTTTAGAAAGTGGAGAAAGGGGAAGAAAGGTCGACTATTTTTACTCTTCTTGACAAGACGTCTGTGCAAATATTGACTGTTCTCTTGAAGCCAGAAGTAGCGTAATATTGTCACGCAGCCAAGAAAACCTTCAGATAGGAGTTGAGAGAGGATGGGTGGGCAAATATGTGACTCCGAAGCATGTCCAGGTCACGGTATCTGCAGGAGTTGTACAAGTGCACATAGAACAACAAGACTTACTTGTGTTTCTTGACGTTTCACCTCTCATCAAAGAGGCTTCTCCATTTCTTACTCGACTCCTTCCAACTCCTAAAACACCGACACCATAACATGCTGTTATGAGTTATTCTGACGCAGCCGTAATGTTTATTTTGGAGGGCAACAAAGACCTGTTCTGTTGTTTAAATTTAGGTTTTTTTAACGATTTATCCAGACTTGTTTGTCGCTCCATAGTTTTTTAAATAAGGGGCCGTGTGAAGCTGCCAGTGCATCTTCCTCACCTGCATTCTTTTCTTTTTTCCACACACTCTTGCCAAGACTTGGCATCTTTACCTGCCCCCCGTTTGAAAGACCTCGGCTCGGTTCCCACTCCTCCACACGTTGCCAAATTACCACCGAGAAATCGCAGGGAACATATTGATGCTGAAATGGCGTTGACACAGCTGCGTGCAGAAAAGCCATACTCGGTGTCGGGGGTTTCGCAGAAAAGGGACCGAAGACTCAAGGGGGCGGATGTAAAAAAGTCTTTACAAGTAAAATAAGCAGGCAAAGGGCCAGGCTGAGGAAAACATCCAGAAAACACATGTGCCAAGTGAAGAACACGATCAGGATCAGAACAGGAAGGTAGGAGGAGTGAGGTGAGGGCACATGGTCCACAGACAGATGTGACAGAGGAAGAGGAACTGGATCAGTATGTATCCTGATGAAGAGGAGGTCAGGTGACTCCACAGGTGGGAAAGAGAGGCAGGTGGGTGGGGGTGTCAGGGTCCGATTAGAACATGAATAATCAAATAGACTGAATAAATGAATGAGACGATTGAAACTTAAATGATACATAGTGATTAATCAATGTCACTTTGCAATAATGTGACTTTTTTTGTATAATCATTCTTTGAATTGTTATTTAAGGTTCCTGCAAACGCTCTGCACATCTGAACTATCCCCAAAATTGTTTTCACACAGCAAATGAACCAAACCATTGTTCAGATGGAGACCACCTCTTTTGGTCGGACTAAACTTTGGTCCGTTTTCCGAGCTGTGGTCCGAGGAACCTTTCACACCTGTTATTTTGGATTGAACCAAAAAGACGGAAGACCCGAACCAAACAAGGTGGAATCATGTTGAACCTGTGTTGAACCGCATGCGGGGAAAACACGATACACCCAAGACAATCATGCGATGCCGTCATACATTAAACATAGACATCCTTACACCCCCTGATACCCTGACACATGTGAGTACAGCTGTGAACAATGCTCTCGACTTTCTCCAATTTTTTTTTAACCTTCTCTCTCTTCAGCGTCTGTTTTGCAGCTGAAAATATCTGAGTGCCCTGAAGTGCACGCTTCAACTGTTCCGCTCCTCTTAGCGGAGCGAGCGCAGCAGGGAGACGTCCTCCCCGGTGCTTTTAAAACCACTTACCAACTCCTGCACTCTGTACACACAACTTTTTTCGCCATTAGATTTAGTCCTTCACATGTGCACTTTTAACTCCTCATTATGAATGAACTTTTCTTTGTCTCATCATGTTCAATACCTTCCTAACTTTATTATTTATTTTTTCCTGCTCCTCTCCTTTGTCTTCCTGACGACTTGTCTCTTTGTGGCACTTTGTCCGTCTTTGTATTTTCCTGTTTTCTCCGCTCACGCTCTCTGTTTGTTGTCGTCACTCCTTTGTATTCTAAAGGGAGATGCTAAATGCGGGTTCTCGATGGATGCATTGTGTTTTTATCTGAAAGCATTTTCAAACCCGTTTCAGCTTGATGGCATCTCGCTGCGCATCCTATTTTTGGGCCTTTTGTTCTCTTTTCTCATCCCGTCTTTCCCCTCTCATGCGAGAAGGCCATTCAGACTGTGGGAGGTTTTTGCCTGAGTGCGAGGACATCATCATCAGCAGCAGCAGCATCCACGGCGCCGCTCCTGTTTCCAGCCCACTTCTATTCACCCTCCCGGTGTCTGTTGCACTCTCTTGGCCTGTTCTCACAGACTAAACAGCCCCGCTTCCCTGAACCCCACTCGGTGCGCTGCGGCCATTGTTCCCCCAAAACATTAACTCCCTCATATCCATCCTCCCGGGCTCCAAACTCTGGAACATGGACAGAGCCCCTCGAAAACAATGGCGCCTGAATAACCGTGACATTGGGCTCCGCGGACAGTTCCACCGTAATTGGAAAAGATCTCTAATGAGTGAGGCTGAATGGCCAGCGAGCCTGGAGCCTGGGAGTTTGCATTGTCTGTCTCCTCTGAAGGCTATGGATGGCACCACTTTGGCATCGTCTGTGTGTGTGTGTGTGTGTGTGTGTGTGTGTGTGTGTGTGTGTGTGTGTGTGTGTGTGTGTGTGTGTGTGTGTGTGTGTGTGTGTGTGTGTGTGTGTGTGTGTGTGTGTGTGTGTGTGTGTGTGTGTGTGTGTGTGTGTGTGCTCGCATGTGAGGATTTACTGGGAGAATATTCATTTCGGGGGGGCGGGTCATTCCCACAGTACACATCCCATCCGTTGGTCTTGGCCTATTTGCTTTCAGGCTAAAGGCTCCTATTCACCGGTCTCTCACATCCTAACTACCTCCCTCGGAACATGCATGTGAATCTTTTTATTCTTTCTTCCAGTTCTCTCTCTCCGTGAACAGACGCGGTTGAGGACAGCTTGCTGAGGTAACGCCGCTTTTTAAAATAATGAGCTTCCAGTCAGCGGAACAGCCCAGTCACATCTAATATCCCCTAATAAAGGAAGAGTGGTTGCTTCCTTCTGCGGCGAGGGCCGCTCGAAGAGGAATGCCTCTTAATTAAGGGGATTATTACTCCTGAGGGACCAATAAGGAGCCCATGGGTCCCATGGGTCCCATGTGTTCATGTCTCCTGTTGACCTCTGACCCCAAATACCGCGTCATCTCGTAAACTTTGTCTTGGCTACCAAGCGATAAACCCATTTCGTATGCATGTGTATGCTTTTGAGAGCGGGTACGACGTCTCCATGCTTCTCCCTTTAGAGCGGGAATAAATATGTGCGATGTTGTCGTAATGAGCAGCAGTGATTCACTGACGAAGACAATGAAAATAACAATGATGAAGATGCAGACGATGATCCAGTGTTCATAAAGGAGGAGGAAGAAAAGCGGGCGATCTCTGTGAATTTGTTGGATTTATTGGTTTTTCTAAATATTTTTCCAAAGCTCAGGGAAACTGATTTACAATGAAAGACAAATGTTTAAGCGATCAAATATCTCTATCTGCTTTAGAGGCTGAGAAATAAAAAGATTTTTAGCAATTCTTTCAGCTCCTCAGAAGACCCTCAGGATTCAGGCTTTGGTTTTATTTGGTTTTATTCGGTTTTATTGGGTCAAAGCAACCTTCCCTCTTCCTGGCAACATAATTCCATGTTCTATGTTTTTGCTTCTTTCTTCCGCAGCAGCATCTGTCTCCTGCTTCAGCTCTGATATTGCACGCCAGCCTCTCCACGCTCAAAAAAATAAGAAAACAGTGAGGTCGCGACCTGTCTGAGCTTCATTCTGCCTGGCAGGCGCTGCTGGGTTTCCTCTTAATCTAAGTAGCGTGCATTCGATCTGGCTTTTGACCGAGCGGCCATGTGTGTGCGTCTGTCACGGCCAAAACCTGCACCACCAACCAAACAGCAAGTCAAAGCATATTACATCTTTTAAGTGGTGACACATTTTATTCTAGATGTTAAGTTGTGTAAAACATCTAACATGTAAAACTGATACTTTTATCAGTGATTGTTGCCATGTACAAATACAATCCAGTTTGATATGAGCATGGAAAGTGCAACAAATCCAAAAATGGAAAGTGCAACAAATCCACTGCTCTGTGAAAAAAAGAATATATATATATTTAGAGAGAGAGAGAGAGAGAAAAAAAAATTTAAATAAAGGAAACAATACTGCGGTCAACGAACACAATTTATTAAGAACAAAATGACAATGCTCAGGAAAATACTAGGGAATGCGTGTGTTTAATAATCCCCTTCCTCCTCATCATCCTCTCCCAAACTATCAGCTCCGACCTCTTCGTAATCTTTCTCCAGAGCTGCCATATCCTCTCTGGCCTCAGAGAACTCTCCCTCCTCCATACCCTCACCCACATACCAGTGAACGAAGGCACGCTTGGCGTACATCAGATCAAACTTGTGGTCAAGGCGAGCCCAGGCCTCAGCGATGGCGGTGGTGTTGCTCAGCATGCACACAGCCCTCTGGACCTTGGCCAGGTCTCCACCAGGAACCACAGTGGGCGGCTGGTAGTTGATGCCGACCTTGAAACCAGTGGGGCACCAGTCCACAAACTGGATGGTGCGTTTGGTCTTGATGGTGCCGATGGCAGCGTTGACATCTTTGGGCACCACATCTCCACGGTACAGGAGGCAGCAGGCCATGTACTTACCGTGGCGAGGGTCACATTTCACCATCTGATTGGCTGGCTCGAAGCAGGCATTTGTGATCTCAGACACCGTTAATTGCTCATGGTAGGCCTTCTCAGCAGAGATGACCGGAGCGTAGGTGACCATAGGGAAGTGGATACGGGGATATGGCACCAAGTTGGTCTGGAACTCGGTCAGATCAACATTGAGGGCACCATCGAAACGGAGGGAAGCAGTGATGGAGGACACAATCTGACTGATCAGCCTGTTCAGGTTGGTGTAGGAGGGATGCTCGATATCGAGGTTCCTGCGGCAGATATCGTAGATGGCCTCGTTATCTACCATGAAGGCACAGTCAGAGTGCTCCAGGGTGGTGTGGGTGGTCAGGATGGCATTGTAGGGCTCCACCACAGCGGTGGACACCTGGGGGGCTGGGTAGATGGAGAACTCCAGCTTGGACTTCTTACCGTAGTCGACGGACAGACGCTCCATCAGCAGTGAGGTGAAGCCAGAGCCGGTGCCACCTCCGAAGCTGTGGAAAACCAGGAAGCCTTGAAGACCAGTGCACTGGTCAGCCTGAAGACAGAGAGGTTGACGGATTAAATATGAGAGACAATATTATGATTTAGTCTGACGTTTGTCGAAATGAATAAAAGTTTAACTCCTGATGTAAAGTTACCCACCAGTTTGCGGATCCTGTCCAGCACCAGGTCAATGATCTCTTTGCCAATGGTGTAGTGTCCACGGGCGTAGTTGTTGGCAGCATCCTCTTTACCAGTGATCAGCTGCTCAGGGTGGAACAGCTGGCGGTAGCTTCCAGTGCGTACTTCATCTGAAGAGACAGAGTCAGTCAGAAATGACTCAACAGTTTGATTTTAAGGAAATCAGAGTAACCGTGGTTTCTACTTTTCACGACAGTTTACCGATGACAGTGGGCTCCAGGTCGACAAAAACAGCTCTGGGGACGTGCTTTCCAGCTCCGGTCTCACTAAAGAAGGTGCTGAAGGAGTCATCTCCTCCTCCAATGGTCTTGTTGCTGGGCATCTGTCCATCCGGCTGGATCCCATGTTCCAGGCAGTAAAGCTCCCAGCAGGCATTGCCAATCTGGACACCGGCCTGACCAACGTGCACGGAGATACACTCACGCTGCGGAAAGAAGAGAAATATTATTCAACCATGTGCATTTATTTATTTTCTTTGAAGAATTGTTCTCACACTTTTAAGGACTTGCCTCCGCTGCATCATTAGCTGCATTCCTCTCTGACATTTGCTCCAGAGAGGAGACAACGTCGTAATGCGAGCGAAACAAGGCACAGGATTGGCTGGTTTACTGCCCCCACCTTAGGAGATGCTGCCACAGTGCGTGATGTGTATTATATGAGACCAGACTAATTGATTATTTTTATTTTTATTTTTATAATCGATTCAATCTTTTAGTTGTTGCAGCCCTGTATTCAAAATCACCTGACAGATTCTGTACATTCATTATTTACCCACTGAACAGATAACTCTGCATGGACACACAGCAGCATGGAGGCATTTAGTTTTTTTAAACTTGAAGACATGCTCGTCATTTACATTAATTGTATTGGATTTGGCTGCACAGAAAAACACACATTCTGCTACTTTAGTCACTCGGAGCGTCGCCATGTTCACTTCCTGTATTAAAGCTGCAGCTGCTTCTTGAACTGAGCTAAACTAAACTCCAGGTATTTTTGATCACATGATTTATAGAGTGTTTTCCTACTCACCATGTTTCCTAGAACACTGACGATTAAATAACGAAGATGTTGATTTGCAAACTCAAATCGTGGCAGCGGTAGCTCGTAGAGGCACTTCTGTTTTCAACAGAAAGTGCCACTGATGTGTAAAGTCAGCTGCTTTTGATGCCACTGTTTAGAGGCAGCTGCCTTTGTTGCCACACTGTTTAGAGGCAGCTGCCTTTGATGCCACAAGTGTTTTGGGGCAGTTGTCACTGCTGCCCACTGTCTGAGAGCAACTAGAGCTGTTTGGATTTATTCAAACATATACCAGTACTAAACCAGTATACAGATATATATATATATATATACTGGTTTATGAAAGTTTATTTCTGCAAATGCAGTTCACAATAACTAAATTAAAGCATCAAAAATATCAAAGGTATTGTAGAAAGGACTGGGTTAAAGTGACTTTAATATTAAAAAATCTTTGAAGTTCACAAGGCACAAACATTAATTGGCTAATGATACATTAATAACAGCTTCTCACCATCATCATTTCAGACAGAGGAGTAAAGTCATAGCAAATACGAGTCTTTTTATGTAACTCATTGAAAAGAAAGCAGTGTTCCAGTTTCAGTCATTAAGCATCATGTTCCATTGACATCACTGCCAAGTCCTACCACATTCGTGTGTACCAGATTGTTGTACATCGTTTTAACAACAGCTCAACTCCTTGTCAAGATCTAAAAATGATACCTGGATTTTCATCAGAGAATAGATTTCCTGTTTTTTGCTTCTGTTCAATCTGATGACAGGTTTAATGACCCGTTCCCCTGCTGCGCTGACTTTTGATATTAATATTATGAGGTAAATACACAATATTGTGCACAGTTAAAATATTACGGGTGAAAATTCCTCCTCCTGGCAAATCCTCAGTGTCAGTGACGGAACGTGGCGAGCGGCAGGAATCAGCGTCCCGACCAGCAGTGGTCTCAGGCAGTCGGGACCACTGAGGGTTTAACAGCCATGTCAGCGCTTAATTAAGATGCCAGACCAGAGGAAACGGCTCGTGTTCCTTGTTAAACACGCTGAAGGCCATTCGCTCAGTGCGCAGACTGTCTGAGGGTCAGCGGGTCAGACTGCGACGCTGATGACGTTTCCTGTACGTGTTTTCCTGAGTTCGTCTGAGGTTAAGTGTGAATTGGACGCCTGGTTTATTATTCACAGGCTGAGATTACAGCCGCCGGCACAGAGTCAACACTGACATGAGAGAAACGCCATCGTGGTTACTCTAGTCATCGTCCCATATCAGTAGTGTTTCTTGATTTTGAATCTGTAGAAGTCTATGGAGTCACTGTATCTTTTTTTATTTGATGCTGAAGCACACTGTCCATTGAGTCAAGAATGTTATGTCTGCATTAAGCATCTCCTTTCAAATAAAATCCAGATGCTGGTTAAAAATGTATACATTACAAAAAAAGTAGGTGAAATACGCCTCTTAATCTGATTTGATCTAATCTGTATAGAGCTCAGAGGTTAACTATGAATAGTTATAAGGTCTTATACTTTTACATCTTGTATAAATTACACCAGGTCGTCTCAGTTGAACACAACTTGTTATACTGTTCTGAATTTATATTCTTATACCGAGTTCTTTATTATTCACATAAAGAATATTCACTTTTTGGATTCTCGTCTGGACGGAGATTCAACTCATTGTTTACTCACTTGGTTTATGAATGTACGTATAAGCAATCCCGGTCCACGTGGCGGAAACAACACTTTATCGCCACCTACTGGCCAAGCAAGCTGCTTTGACCGTAAAATATTAAGGATGATAAATACATGTTTATGGCTGTAGGCTATTGCACTGAGAGTGTTAAAAACAAGTATATAACTCCACTGTGCCAACCTGCGAGAACTCAATTAAATATGACGAGAGCAAACTAGTGAAACTGAGAATAAACTGTTTACAGGGGCTAATTCATTCATGAGACAGTGCATTGAGTTTGCAGCACAGCACTAAATGTGCTAACATGCCACCAGGATACACGTCTTTCTTTTTCTTTTTCTTTTTTTTACCAAGCAGTGACCTTGCTCCACACAGTCACACACACATTTACCTCAGTGAGAGCACTTCTCCTCTGCAGCTCCACGGCCCACGAGACGATTGTTGTGCGTAATGACCCGTGGTCCTGTTACTCTTGGCTGATCCCTTTCTGATCCCCCCCCCCCCCCCCCCCCCGATCGAGCCGGTGCAGTCGGTTGGATCCTCCAGACAAAGAATCGTAAAAACTTTAATCTGCGATGAATCGTCAGCCTGGTCCTCTTCCAAATCTGCAGTTGAAAAAAGTTTGAAAGAATGCGTTCCACTTTGGATGCATGTTGTTTCATTCATGGTTAATTAACAGGGAATCGGCTTTGAGAGTATGACAGATCCTACATCTAGCAATAATCTATCTGCTGGGATAACTGATGACATGGACATTTAGATATTTTAAATATTTTATTCAAACCTGAAACCTTATGTCTTTCATTTGAGGCATTTCGTCGCCCAAAACTCTTCTTAATCAACGACTTAAATCACACTTCTCTTGGGATTTGGTACAAATATCCTCCAGAATAGTTTGATGAATTGTTCTTAGCTTAATCAATTTTGGGCCCTTAATGGAAACATCATTGATTCACTCCACAGACCCGTAAACTTTTTTTTATGATTCTATGAGGTAAAGCAAATTTAAATGAGTGGAACAGTGGAATACTTTTTAACTGATTAAACATTTTAATTATCTTAAGAGAGTTCAACGGTCACGATCACAGAAAGATAACGTTTGAGCCATGGGGTAAAATTTAATAAACAACAGCAAGTCAAGAAAGTGTGGAGCTTGAAATATTTCCCCCGTTTACAAGGTGAGGATTGACTCTGCTGCTGTGAATAGAGTGTGTGAAATAAAAGGTCACGTCTCTATGGTGGCGCCAGAAGGAAGAACAGCCTGAGCCGATTGATCAGTTCATCGCACAGACGAAATTCACAAGTGGCTGACAGCGCAGCAAAACGCTGGTGGTTAAGACCTCAGCGTAGCCTGGAGGGTTGGGAACGTGCGCCGGCACCAGAGGTCTGAATCCGACACGAGCTTCCAGGGAAGAGAGGCTGCAGCGGAAAACATGGAGCGAGATGAGAGAGGAACATGCTGCAGGGTTCTCGAGAAGGAGGCTTGAGGGGCTGAGTGGAGACGCTCAGACAGAGATTCTTAAGGGAACGGTTGCTAATGTTTTAGTTTTTTTTACAAAGCCAAACCAATAATCCACTAGATAATGTGATGCCTTCTTCTCTAACCCATTACTCATCGTCAAAATAAATACATACTAATCTGACAGGATAGAGATGATTATATTTGTACTGCAATCCATCCAGTAGTTGATGAGATATTTCAAAAACATAAACACAGTCTTTACGTTTCTCTTAATATTCCCATCTCACCGCAAAAACAACTATTTTCGGTTCCCAGACCAAAGCCGTACTTTTAACATATGAGCTGCGTTACGGCCTCGAGGGAACGATCCCAGACCCGCTTCGTGTTTTGCTGGCAGGTAAGAGGGAATAATTGTTCTCAATTTCAAATGGGAAATGTAATCAAAAGATAATAAATGCATCATAAGTCTTTGTACGAATCAATCTGCATTTAAAGCCTGTGTGGCTTAACAGTGCGCGGGAATAAAAAATGGTGTTGTTTTGAGACTTCAACTTGACTCATAAGCAGGTTTATGTGAGAGCGGGAAGCAGATCTTCCTCAATCAAGCCGTGATGTCTCTTCAATGGTCGCCTCTGAATGTTAAGTGCGAAAGCCCCTGGGCGGCAGAGACGACGACGACGACCGTGGTTTCAACAGTGACAGACGAGCGCGTGTTTATTCAGACAGTCCTTGGTTCGTCCTTGCAGAGGCTCAAGACCGATGATTAACCTCAACCACAGCAGCTCTTATCTGGTCCGTGAGTCGGGGCTTCGTGCAGAAGTCGGCTGAGAGCGCCCCTCAAGAACGGAGGGAACGGAGAAGAGCAGTCGAATCCTCTCCTCTGATCCCACTGATGTCTAAGCTTAACTCTAATTGAGGAGGTGCTCACTCGACGGCGGTGCGAGTCCCTGCGATATTCCTCCACTGAGCAGCTCTCCTTCAGCTGGAAAAGATGTCCTTTACTTCCCCCTCCCCCCCCCCCGGTGTCTCGCAGTCAACTTTTAAAAGATCAATTGTAATTTGGGCTGAATAACCTCAACGGCTTCTGATGGATTGCTCACATGGGCTCATGGGGGACGCAGGGGATCAATACATCTTTTTGAAAATGAAAGAGGTGAACGGGGGTTCTGTGTTTACTGCCATTGGAGTGAAACACATACTCCATTTGGCCGGATCCCTACTGAGGCTGCCTGTGAGTCGCAGATGAGCGAGCTCGCTAATAGCACATCGGTATAAAGGCATTGGCCGTTTCGTGTGGGGCTGTCGGACTTGTCCTCGGATGTTTGTTGAGGTGCGGCTTGTTGACGTTCGTGCTGATTTAGTCGGGTTGTAACGAAGAGCAGCAGCAGAGTGTGTGTGTGTGTGTGTGTGTGTGTGGAGCTCGAACGGGTTGTTTGGTTTATTTTATGTCAATCCCTTGTCATCGCTCCTCCTTTCTATGAACAATTTTATATCTTTTGTAGCGACATGTATGAAAGAGTGCGACTTATCTGACTTGCCACAAACACAACACTGACATTATCACCTTAAAACATGGTAAAAGGGGAGGAGCAAACCAGGCATATTGTGCTGTGCCCTGAGCTAAGAAATGTCTCCCAAGAACAGCTGATTACAGCAAAGACGATTTGGTGAGAGAGCCCTTAAAGTCTCTGATCGTCTATTTACAGGAGACTGCCCACTAATGAGGCCCCATGCCACTAGCTTTCTGCTGAAAGCTTCATAGTGTTCGAGGTTTGGTTGAAAACTAGAACATCTAAGTGTGTGTGTGTGTGTGTGTGTGTGTGTGTGTGTGTGTGTGTGTGTGTGTGTTTGTGTGGGTGTGGGTGTGGGTGTGTGTGTGTGATGTGCTTGGGATGGTGGTGGAGGTTTGCACTTCAACTTTACAACTTTACAGCCTGAGTATGGCCCCAGGTCCCTTATGTCTCTGGTTCCCTTGAAAAGCTGTTGGTTAGGAAACAGTTGCTTATTTACACATTCAGCAGGTACAGAGCAACATGAGCATTAATTCAGGGTTGTGTTTCTATCTGATAAGTTTAATATTCACTCCATCAAATCCTGAGGGAAACATCCAGCACGTTTTGTTTCACTTTCTTCAGCCACTTGTCGCCAACTTTCTCTGCTGGTTTTTTATTAAATTAATAAACTGAATATGAATTAGACAAGTTAAATTAATGTAATTTTCAGCAGAACATTTTTACTTTTTTAAAACATGCTTTAAAAAAAAAAGTATGAGCTTTCCTCCGTTCTGTCACTTAAACAAGAATATGTGGCAGCACAGGAACATTCAATTCCCCACAAATGTCACTTAGCACAAAGAAAGGTCTTTTGCTCCACAGGTACATACTTGACAGAGCTTCATTAACCAACTTCTCACCTATGAAGGATTTCCATTGTTGCCCTCAGCTGGAAAAAGACCTCCTGCACACGGTGCACAAAAAAGAAAGTCAATCTCAGGGACTCCATCAGCGGAATCAGGAGTGACTCTGCGCTGCCAGCAGCACCAGCACCAGGAGAGTGGGATAAAAGATGAGGTTTTCCTCACAGAGCCTGTGGGCGACTGATCCCTCCGAGGGGAAAGGCACCGATGCAATCATGAACTTGTCACATAAAGTCACAGTAATGTGGAGCACGTGCACTCAAACACCACGAGACAAATGCTCCAAATCAAGGAGCTCGCCCATCGACCCACACGGCAACTCACCGCCGGATTAAGGGCTTAAGGGTTCAAAGGTTTGGAGTTAGCATGATCTTTATACGTGTCCATGTGGCAGCATCACACACCGCGGACCTGTCATCACCTTAATGTCTTATCACCACAGACTAAGACCTGATAAGTGCTGATAAGTCTTTGTGCAGCGGTGGTCTCCTCTCCGGTTCTCAGGAGATGCATCATGTAGTTGTATCTCAGATCCTTTCCACCATAACCACTGTTGTTACACCGAGCCACCGGCCCATCGCATCTATTATTCACAGAACCAAGTGTTAGCAGCTGTTTTCCAGACTCATTAGATACTGATCATACCTGGACTGATGAGACAAGCTGTTGTGGTCAGACTTGTAAGGTTGTTTGGACGCCACAACCCTCATCCACACACACCATTTACTACACACTGATACAAACAGATGGAGCCGTTTGCAGAGACGCTGTTTAATTTTAATGAACTTTTTTTGTTGTTCTTCTTTGTTGTTCTTTTTTGTTGTTCTTCTCAGCAACGATGCATTTCAATTGGAAGACGTTGCATGAATGGCAAATGATGATTGTGCAGCATTTGTAAAAAGTATAGAATTGTTAAATTCTGAGGACGTTAACTCAGAAAATTCAATTTGAAGGTGAGCAGATTTTCCGGGAACATAATGATTTTTGATGCGTACTGTTTTCTTGGAGAGGATCACGAGCTGGAGGATGATCCTTTAGTCCGATTGTTTTAATGCTGTAATAAGCAAAAACCAGGCGATACACACAAGCACACATTTGTAAGATGTTCTAATTAAAATCAACCCCCAGATAATCTATTAAAATCGTGAAAATATGCAGAACATCTCGTCAGTCCTTAGTTTGCTTAGTTGCTATTTTATCAATATCTGCTGGAATCCTCGTGCATGATAAGCTATCGTTTGTTGACAATAGGAAAAGTAGTGACAGGGATTCGGCTCATTGTTAATATCAATACAATCAGTTACATGCTTATGAATGGGGAAACCACTCAACATGGATTATTCATCGACTCAGGAAATTAGATGTTTATCTACTACATAATGTATGTGTGCCAAACGCTAATTCAATTATCACAGAGTGATAGTCAACACAATTATGCAAAAATTAATGTTTTAAAAGAGAGTGAAACCTGCGATTGATCTTTGGCATAAACGTCTTCATCACATCCTACTCATCATCGTTCTGCATTGACAAACAGAACTGAGGACATGGATTTCAATTAGTTGAGGTCATAATTGAAAATAGGGAGTCGCCAACATCTATGGGTTCAACTGCAGTGATAACATAATTAAAATGCTGAGATGGAAGCCCACACATAAACTCTGGTGATTGGGGAAATCAACTCTAGTATCTTACACGCTTCCTCGAAGGAGACCTGGATCGTTCTGAAGCGTTAAAGCTCGAGCTGCAGCGCCAGTCAAAGCGTCTGCAGACAGTCAGACAAAATAATATTTGACTGACAGCTTGTGGGGATACTTTCCCCACATTTGTTTCATTTTCCAAGGCCGAGGTCGGGCTTCCTGAGAGACTTCCTGTTCGTCCCAGTGAGGCTGGGCCAGTGCTTCTGTTGATTTGAATGTAGATCTACGTCCAAGCATTGAGGTTGAAGCCTCTGGCTATTTGGCTGAAGAAAGTCTAAGCTTCTCAGATGTCTTGATTGAACATTTAACGTTCCTTCAACAGCATTTAACAGGAATGATGGAGCCTCGTTTATTCAGCATTGAGGATTGTAAGTCTAGTTTAAGTTGCACCATAACTTAAACTAGACTAAATCTAAACCCAAGGAGGTTCTTCCAAACTATCAGATGAGTCAGGAAAAGGAGGCAGCACTTGGATAGTCAACAGATGACCACCCCGACGGACGATAACATCAGGTTGGTGTAAAAAGTTGGAAAACTCAGGGGAAGCTATGGTAGAGGTCTCTAATCCTGTCAAAATCCCTGAGGGACACTTCTCATCAGTGACGAGACTCCAACATATTGTCAAATGTCAGATTCAAGGGGAACAATTTGAATTCCTTGTAATTGTTGAGTTTACCAACTCAACACACTTTTCAGAAGACTGGAGGGTTCATGTGAGTTTAACGATGTACTCTGCATGTGTTTTGTGGACTGGAGAAAGCTCGCAGCCTTGTCCCCCTGGGGTGTCTTGTGCGAGGTGCTGCAGTAGTATGGGGTAACCATGGGCCATTGCTATGAGTCATTCAGTCCTTGCGTAACTGGAGTGAGAGCTGTGTCTACTCTTTGCGGTCAGGCAGGACGTAGGGAGATGTGAGAGGAAAGAAAAGCCTGAAGGTCAAGCTCTCAATTTTACTTGTTGATATTTGCTGTTCACTTTGTCGTAGGGAGCTTTGGGTTTTGACCGAAAAATCTAAATTATTAGTACTAGCGAACGAAATATGTTTCCTGCGCAGGCTGAGCTCAGCCTTGGAGACTGCTGCTCCTTAACATCGGAGTTAGGCATCTGATTAGAATGGCTTTGGGTTTTTGGGGCATGTCCAAAAGGCATTTGGCTTTGTAACACCTTGAGGGTGCCCAGGTGGAGCAGGTTTACTAGACTATAAGCAGAAAGACAAGCGGTGGAAAATCAGTGAACGGGGGAAGTCTTTCCTTCACCTCACTTTCGTACCCTGTCTGGCTCTCAGCGGCCCCATGGGGCTTTGGTTTTACCCTCAATGACCGTCCCATGTCTACCATGTGGGGTAAATTAATTGTGTGCAGTGGCTCATGGAGAAAATGCAAAACTGGAGTTATTCCTCAAATAGGTTCAAGCACCCAGAAAAAAACACTGTATTTGGACCAAAGCAATTTACTGTCTTTTTTAGCCTTGATGGTTTGTCCTGCGAGTTCCATGGTGCACAGATAAACTGATCTAAGGTGCGGGAGCCTCTGCAACATGGAAAGATACAGTAGCTGCAGAAAGTTTTGGCGTAATTATCCTCTTGCTGCTCGGGTTGTGTTGGTTCTGGAGTTTATTACACATGCTCTTTGATGCCCCTTCTGTCTCCTCAGATGCCAGAGTTAGTGGGGTAATTAAGGAGAAAGCCCAACCCCCCCCCCCCCCCCCCCCCCCCCCCCCCACAAGTCCTTTCTGCTACGCTCCACCCTGCCATTTACTTGTATCCAGCTGCTAATTAATGAAGTGCTGTCTGTGAAAGGGTTACCCAATCAAATCAGTGGACACATAAATCAAAGACTGTCTCTTTTTTCCCCGGAGATACTGGCAGCACCGTCAGAGAAACTATTCAGGAAAGTCATAAATTATGTTGAATTAGTTTACATGGCTGCTTACATGTGTTTGAATGATCCTGGGTATGTGCTTAAGGACAGGGACGTTTCATTTGCAAGCTGTTCTCAGTTTAGAGAAGCGTGAGTGTGCATGCAGACATGTATTCATGTGTCGCTGCAGAGGCGCATGCTTGCGCTTAAATTCTTTTGCAGGATGGTACATACACGTCTTTGTGGCACTGTCTCTGCTTGGTTGCACAAAAGCTGGGCCCATTAACCAGATTCATTTGAGAGATTGGATGAACATGGAAGGATGGATGAAGGGTGAAGGGACATAATCCATGACAGCGAAAAGAGGGAAAGGGAGGATGAGATGGGCAAACAGGATGATGGATAGCTGTGTGTGGGACAGCAAGGCTCAAGAGGAAGGGGAAAAGTGCAATGAGGAGAATAGCAAGGGAGGAAGACAGGCACATGGGACAGAGAGACAGAGAGAGGGAGCGAAAACAGGTAGGCGGCAGAGGAAGATTAAAAGTGAGACCGAAACAACGGGGATATGGATGCGGGATCTTCTCGTGGAGAATAATGGCTCCCCTCTCCTCTCTCCTCTATTGCTCACTGAAGGGCACTAAGTGTCTGGGCAAATGTGTATCACAGTCTGGGCAGCTTAGGCAATTTCATGGAGCTAAAGAAGATGATGATAATCCAGTTAAATTGAAAAATGGGAATGTCTATGGATCCTCGTTCATCCTGTAATTAATCCTTTCTTACATTCATGCAGCCAGATAGTTCATACGATTAGGATTGACTGAGGATAATACTTCCCTCAGTCCTGCCCTGATGAAATACCACTCGCTGCCCTGTGATGCACGACACTGACGTTTCTTTCAAGCTGTGCATTGAACAAAATGGACCTGTGTGTTTGCATGGCACCGTTTTTTAAGTGTGCTTCAGTGATGCTTGGCCATAAATAAATCATTACATTTTGTGGACCCTCTAGTGTTTAATAGAACTGTTAAATGGAGTTTAGACAGGAGAGCTACTGTGTGTGTCTCTGTGTGTGTGTGTGTGTGTGTGTGTGTGTGTGTGTGTGTGTGTGTGTGTGTGTGTGTGTGTGTGTCTCTCTGTGTGTGTTGCGTCATCAATTTTGCACTAATCAGTTAATTGGAGGCCAAACCAGTGTCCCCAGTTATCTGTCACGGCACTTGACACAGCATTGAATGTAAAGTCAGCAAAAAAACTGTCTTTGTTGTGCTGAGGATACAGTTACTGCAAATGTCAAACCAGCCAAAGTAAAACCTTGTTTCGTATTAGTAGTAAAAATGTGTTGTGGTTGGTTCCTTGGGAGAATAAAGCAGTCATTTTTTAAAACTGTACTTGTAGGAGTCATTAATTTAATAAGTGTACAAGATTATCAGAGAGTGTCAGATGGGTTATTTTCGTTTTTAACCTCTGAGGTATGTGGAATATCGACTTAATTTGCTTGCTCCTTTTGGAAATTAAGTATGAACTTAAAAAAATAAATTCCGGTGGTGTGCCTGCATATGCAAAAAAAACACGAATGGCCGAAACAAGATGCCTGAAGCTCTGGGTCTTCATTGCATTTATATGCAGCGATGAAGAAACATTTGAGCCAGAACTGGAGTTTCTAGTAATTTCTAAGGTAACTGCATATTATGCTAACAAGGCAGTTAGCCCTAACTAGCTAATGCATCCTCAAGGTCTAGACAGTCTAGACAGCCCATCGGCTATTTGTGACTATGCTTGTTGTTTAAAGATGAAATGCATAAAAACTTCAACTCTCAAAGCTGAGGTACTAAATTAAGATAATTATTAGGTGTACATTCAATGTGAAAAAGAATGTACTAGACATGTATGTGATATCTGAGTAGAGACATATTGAGAACTTAACAAAATGCTGAGAAACACTGAGTTTGAAACGATAGGAACGATAAGGTTAACATTACAGCAGCTCCCCTTTGGAGATGTTGCCTCACGCTGGAGGTGATGAGCCATATATCTCAACAGAAACCTTTGCCTTTCTAAGTCCCCACTTATTTGTACCTCAAAGAATGCACAGAGGACATTTACTAGATTTACGGGGGACAACAACTTCTTAGAGAAGCTGCTTAAAACTGCAGGCTTTTGCCTCACTAAATCTAAGATGTGACATTTTGAAGGTCTGACTCTTGTGAAGGGTACATTTATCTTTTTCGAAAAGCATCACAGGCCATTGTGGGGCCACGGTGCTCTTTATGTGAAGTCAGGTACTAATGGGAGCCTCTTAAAAGGCAGCTTGTCCAAATGTTGTGTCTGAAAGGGTTTTTATCAAAGAGTTGGCCGTTTATGTTGAGTACCAAATCACTTTTTACCCAATTCGATATATTTCAGCCTTTATTTCCCATCAATCAGCACATGATAGCCACTTTTATAGAGGTATGGTATATTTACATTAAAGAATATGGTTTAGAAAGGTATAATCTAAGAAAATAAAGGCAAACTTACAAGTTGAAGGAATCCTTGGTAGATGTCAGAAATAAATCACGAAGGGAATAAAGAAACCGTTGGATGAGAGGTTGTTAGGAGGACAGTGGACTTCATTATTGTAAGTATGTAAAAAGTTTGAACCCTGCAGAATTCTTACTCAAACTCTTTATCGCTGACACAATCAGACGATTGTTGGTTTGAGTACAAATCGACACCCCAGTAGCTGCTCTAACAGGATATCTGGGCTCCTCTGAAACACTTCATCACTTTTAAGAAATTGTCGACTGGCAAGGTTTTTGAACACCCAATGGCACATAACTGGGCACTTTAGGACATTGGAGCATGCGGGAAATGATTTCTGGCTCCAGTGCCAAGCAGTAAATGTGGGAAAAGTCATGGACCATGCATCCCTGAGTAGTACAATCTCAATGTTGGAGGTATGACGGACGTACAGATCTTTTAAACAGGACGTGCTCTGGAGGAAATGTCCTTTAGCATTTCAACAACAACGCTAGACTATCTTGGGGACAGGTCTCTAGACACGCTGACAAAGAGGAAGAGATGTGTGGACACTTCAAATATGAAAAAAGGTCAAAGGATCTGAATATTATTAAAAGTTGCTGTGGATTCGGTTGATGCTTTCGAACAAGTAAGTCCACGATGCAGTGTAACTCGGCTCCAGGATGAGTTCTCTCTCGCTACAATTGACTGAAACAGCCATAAGATAACTTATTTTGCTCTTTATTTATTCCCCTGAGCAGCCGAGACACTCACATCCATTGAACAAACACACAAACACATAAATAAGCAGAATTTAAAAGCTGGACTTGGGGGAGATGAGGATGGGGCGGGGAGAATAACATTATTTATTTATGGAAGCAAATGGGATTTCAAAATGAGGAGCTGAGTGGATGGTCGTTCAGTAGCCCCGTGTCAAAAAAGAAAAGGCTCATCAAATAAAGTTAGTTGTTTAAGGCTTAAAAAACAGAGCGAACGCCAAAGTGATGGATAAACAGCCGAGAACAGATCCGTGTGCACTCAAGTAGCACAGAAATGCTGCACTCTGTTTACTTGCACTCTGATGATTCCATTAATGTTAATTTAAGGGAGAAATCAAAAGAGGAAATGGAATATTTTAGAGAGCCTAGAGCAGCGCACATCTATCTAAACCGTGTTCATATGAATAGGAAATCAGGGAAAAGGTTAAGACAGGTTATTCTCGGGTGCATGGGATGAATCTCAAATCCCCATCAATTTGTAATTAGGAAAAATTATAAAACATAATATTGATTTATTCATGGAATGGCATTTAAACTGGAGTATAATGTATAATGACTTTTACACCGATTCTGACAACCTTCGTTAAACCATTTCCTGACAAATATTTAAAACAACGTTTTTATTTTATGAAGGAAATACAGGTTTGCTGAATTACAAGTACAGGTCTCAGACTCATTTTCAAATCAAAGCAGCCTGTAATTCAAAAATCGATGAGGTCTCATTTTTAAAATGGAAATATTAATAAGTGGAATGGCCCTGAGTAGAGTGCAAGGCCATACAGTTCCCTTAAATGTAATCAAGCCGCACCAAATTGCACACATTCACAGATATCAGTCTTCTAAATATGCATGAATTTTTTAATCAAGATCCATGAATTATTCCCGGAGAAATTAGTGGAAATATGAATCTTGCAAGAAAGAAAAGAACATGATGGCTTCAAAATGGCCTATTTTTAATGGGTTCTTTCTTGGCCTGTGTCCTGTTCTTCCACCAAGTTTCAGAGATATCTGTTCTGTAGTCTTTTTTTTTGTTTTGTAGTTTTTCTGTTCACAAACAGACAAACAGACAAACGTGGTGAAAGCGTAACCTCCTTGATAAGGTAAGACCAGGGTTTCATCAGAATGTGTCACATCATGCAAAAACACTGCCTCTCAATTTGCCTAACATGCATGGACTTGTGATCTAAGCGACTCTGCAATGCATAGCTGAAATTTGAAGTGGATTTGCTACAGGAGCTTAAGGTAACACAACTCAAAATGCAACACAAACACCATGAATCCATCTTTGAGATGCTGTGGGAGGATGTTCTTCACCAACTGGACACCTCAACACCTGGTGAGGATCACCTAAATGTCACCGTGCACTTCAGCATTCTACATCGGTCACAGTGGTCGGCTTCCAGGTGCTTCTAGCAGAATGATGCACCATGTGGCAAAGTACTGTATTCATCAATTCAAGATGCTGCATTGGTCTGAAAAGTCTGAACCAACCCAGCGCATACAGATCAGAGTGGAAGAGTTTGTAGAATAAATGTAAAGCTGAGAAATATGCAGAAACTGAATTATACTAGTAAAAGAGGCAAAGAGGTCCTACCCCATGCAGGGAGAATGACTCTATAAAAATCTAAAAAACACAGTCCTTGTCCACAGGTTTGTTTAATCCCAGTGCAGCTGCAGTGTAAGTACAGTGTGTATGTGAGTTTCTAGACTTGACTTGGGCCTTTCTCTGATCATTTGTTATCAAAGTCAAGAATGAAGAGACCGTGTCGAGCAAATTGTATCTTGTATCTAGTTGATATTCATGGGAGCAGGTCACAGCCGGGTTAACATTCATGAACTTTGTTCAATGTTTCTCCACGATGTTCCCAATTCGTATGTTATGTATCTAACGCATCAGAAATGCAAAGACAGGAGATATAAGTGTATGAGTACTGACTGTAATTATTGGATTTATTGATTAAAATAAGGTGTCATGGGTGCTTTTTTCTCTCATGTTGCTAAGGGAGCTTACCACAGTGACAAGTCCTCTATGACTGCAATCATAGACTGTTTTAGATAGATGACGTGTCTCCACTTCCTCCAACTAACCAGAAATATCCTGGGTACGAACGCTGATGACGTCGTTTGGAGAGTCTGCACAGTCACGATCGGCGTATCGAGGTCTCGCTGATACATGCTTGAACTCTTGGACTTTCATCAATGTGATAAGAACAAGTTAAAATGACAGACACCACCTTGAAGAAAACATTATTTGACATGTATTTTTAAATTTAAGTTTGGCATATGTCCCACATGCTAACATGGAGGAGGCAGGGTTTACGGCTTGTACCGCAGCCACTCATCAGGGGGCGATTGAGACGCTTTGCCTTAACTATTGGGGAACTGTAACATCGTCCATCTGCACGTTCAGTGTATGACCACAACACAGAAGCTTCTCCATCGCCCTGTCTTGATGCGGTTTATTGTTCAGTATTATTCTTACTCTCCAAGGGCGTCAGTGCTCCGGCTCTCACAGATTTTGGATGACACGTACAGTAGCAGGGCGCTGGCAGCCAGTTTAGTACGGTCAGAACTTCCAAGTGTCTTTTACACTTCTCAGCATTTGCTAAACTCCCAGAAGATGTGTCGAGGCTTTTACACATCCTGCAACACTGCCGGAGCCAAAACATTTGGCATTGTAAACTCCTCTGAGGGTGTAATGGGCAATGTGTTGTGGGCACTCTGAAAAACAATCTCTAAAGTATCTCTGGCACGTTCACTTTCCTTCTCGCCCTCTATTTTCAGTTTTTTCTCTCATTGGGTCACATTGTCTCTCTTTCACTCTTTCACTGTTTAATAAATAATTTGAAGGGTTAAATTTGCAATATTTGACCAAATCCGCACCTGAATTATGTTTCAGGATCAGAGAGAATCATGCCACTGTACAAGCATGAGTGCTGTATTGCTGACAATAAGCTGCGGGCTGGATAATTACGCTGGATATCCAAATAGTTATTAACCCCACTGTTTTTACTGTGACTCGCTAATATTAGAAACTTTAATTGGGCTCCCTGGGTGTTTCCATGTCCTAGTTCTGTTCCATAGCAAGTGAGAAAGCACTTTAGTGTAGAGAGTCATGTACCAAGCGGCCATGATAAATTATCAGCAAGCCCTTTTAAGGGAGCATGTAATCATTTGTGTGCTTATAATAATAATAATAATAGACGCAGGGTCTTCTTTTTCTTTCTGTGCCTTAAATACTCTTTAAAGTGGTTTCTCCTGTGCTCCTGTAATGATCATTCTCATTCATTAGGGGACTTCTCAGGGCAGCGGAACTCCTTTGGTTGTAGAACAGCTCGTCACCTTGTAGCACTTGCTTCACATGCAAATGAGGGAGGATTGATCTTTTCTTTGAACGGCTCCACTTGCTAAACACTTGTTGTCGATGTTTTTGTTTTTTCTTTATTGTCTTGCAGGGGAGACGCAGCGGGCCTACACCTGACAAATACAAATTGTGGGGAATGACATGGGGATGGAATAGCAGAGTGTGTGTGATGAGCAGATGAAGGGAGAATATAGAGGAGAAGGAGGGCGAGGAGACCAGACGGTCGCTTTTGTGATGCATCGCTCTGCTGCAGCCCCCATGGTGCGGCAGTTTATTTGTCACAGACACAGAACTGTCAGACCGAAGGAGAGCAAATAATGCTAACTAGCCTTCCCTGCGCTGTCACTTAGTAACACTGAATAAAGGAAGTTTAATAGACCACCCTGAGATATACACAGAGAAGCAAGTGCTACACAGTTTAGAGTGCTGTACAGTCATTGCAGTTATTATACTGTAAAATTATATATTGTCCATTCCAATATGTCATACTAATGTAAGTAATATGAAAATGTGAAATGTCAAAAAGACCAAATACACACAGTGGAATGATTTGATTCAAATGATCAAATTCCATGAAATTTCTCTGCGGGGTCTGACGGTCTATGTGGATGGTAAAAACTTTATGGATGATAGTGCGGTATGCAGCTAAACAAAGCAGCAACAATGCAAAACAGCAAGTTAGAGATCTCTGATGTTTTTATGTTCGTTGTGAAACTGTGGCAGCACAAATTAGAACAAAGTGGACAACAGTCAAGATAATTAATGGGAATCACTGCTCTCACATCGCACCTGTCGACTTTGTAAAATACACTTGAAGCACAAAAGAGAGCAGCAACATTTTCAAAATTTTTAATCAACAAGTACTTTATATTTTCCGTAACTTAATTTTGCTATTGACTCTCTGCATGTTTCTGTTTTGTGTTTTCGCCTGTTCGCTGTGTTTCAGTATGTTTATTTGTATTATATCTGTTCATGCTCGTATTTATATATGAAACTTTCTTATATATATCATTTGCTGCCCATCATAAAGAGGACTCCCTGGCAGAAGAGACATTGTTTCTCAATGGGACTTTCCTAGTTAGATAAAGGCTAAAAGATCCGCCTGGCACAAGTCCACACTGGAACTACACTAAAGTCTCATTAACATGGAGAGATGAAAGTTGCATATCCGCAACTTGTAGCTCTGCAACCTCCTGACCTCGCTCTTCTAAGTATTCCACTCCTGCTGGCATTCATTCAGACTCCAGGGAACAGAGATGAAGGAGACTGTAGATGTTAAACTTCGGACATTCATCTTTTTAATTTTTTTACAGACCTCTTTCAACCACAATGTCAAATACCATTACGCTGTGCCGTGCTGTAGCTACTGATTTAATCAAGCTTGTAATCGTACCGTCGCCGCTAACAACGCATGGAAGTATGTTGTGTGATCAATATGCATGTCATGAAAGCTAAATAATGTGGGGGCGCACTGCAACACTAGTTCTATGATCACGCTTTTACAGGCCTCTTAAGGCTCGGCCACTTGTCTCTTCATCTCTGCAAAGGGGAAATTTGCATGTGCATGCTCAGCCCCCCGGGGATCAGCCCATCTGACCGAATGTGGCTCTGTTCCAGCTCAGGGAACAGCAGGGAAGCTAGTTAAAGGTGTCCACCTGTGTTCAGAGAACAAGTCATGTTTTATTTCAAAGAGTCAGAACCCTCTTACTGTGCTCTGAAGGCAAAAAAACTTATAACTGTATCCTCAGCAGCAAAACTGAATCCCAATATTTACCTGGTATTTCACTGTACACAAAGTCAGGCTGAACCACAGCATCCTGCTCATCCCTGCTGCCACACAGCAGCCTCTGCACCCACAGCTGGTGGTCTGTGTACGTTAGGTTTACTTCGTGATGCCGATGTTTGAAACGGGAAAAAGGGAACCTTATGTCAGTCCCTCGAAAATGTTCTGCTCAAATTTACCTAAAATATGTTTGTTTCCACCAGTTGAGGACACAATCAACGAAGGTGGTATCAAAGTGTGACTTCACCCCTAAGATTTAGGCTGAAGTGCGTCTCCCTAATTCAGAAATGCATAGATTAGACGTCCCAAATGTTTTACTCTATGTAAGTATTGGTGCTGCAAGGTAAATGTAGATTTTTATTGATATAAATATTATTTTTAAACCAGCATTCATGTATTTCATCAAAGAACGGTGGTATAATTTAGTTTTTGCAGGGTTTTCTACAGCTCAAAAACACATTGAATCAAATTGGATTGGTGGTCTCTTTAAGCACAATGACCTCATCTTCCTTCGCAGCCACGTAGCCATAGTTACAGGAAGTGTAGATTAATGCAAATTGCTGTTACATACGTAGCAACGAGCAAATCAACATGTGTTCTACCAAGGACAAATCCCATTTCGTGAATGCAGTGTGGGGCTGAATGATTGAAGTGAAACAAATGGCACTTCAGTGTTATTATTAATGGTCCAGCAGTGCAACTCCTAACATGAGGCGAAACATTCCAGCTGCTTCCTGTAGCAGAACAATCAAAGATGTTGTCATTTGTAATTTTATTTCTTGTCTTTGCATGTTTCTCCGTGATTCTGTCTACCATCCATAAAATAAATAGAAGCAAAATTGGAAATAAAAATGCTCGTCGGTTTCCAGCATCTTATGGAGTCTGACGAGGACCACAAGGCTTATTAGGTAAAGAAGAGCCCTTTTTATTGTAGCTCATTAATTGTGTTCTCTCAGCTCTCTTTGTTTACCGGGCAGTGAGTCTGATTGATAAAAACATGTTGCACATTATTAGGGAAGCGGCGTGAGCGTGGGAGAGGAGTGAAGGAGTGCCGCTCGTAGTGCCACTCCAGGAAACTGGAGGAGAATTGATAATGTTTCGGTGATGAATGATAGTGCCAGTGCACCTGCGGATCCTGTTAAGGAGCCGGGAGAGTGCTGTTGATCTAAATCATTGATGACTCCCACTGATGGCTCACGCTGGGGTCCTACCGATGAGACGAGCGAGTTCTTAACGCAGAGCACGTTTTCTATTAGTGCAGTCACTGTAACAAGGTGGGAGCAAGTGTGGGGCTGCAGCCGCCGTAACGCTGACAGTAACAGACACCATCTTTAGGGGGCGAGGAGGGGAACTTGTTCTGTTCCTCCCACAAACACGCCTCACATTGTTCCTCCTCTCTGGCTTTACATCATGCACACATGAAGAGTGACTATGTAATTCTTTGGTATTGTAATTTAACTTTCGGACAATTTGCTTATTTGCCTTTTCAGCTTTTTTCTGGTCAGATTACATAAAAAATATTATGACATTGTAGGTAGTTGCATTAAATTTTGAGGAGCTGTCTGAAATTATCTGTATGTGTTAAAGAAATGAGATGAAATGTGTCAGTTAGTGAGTTTGAGATGTGGTCACCTTTGGACAGAGCAGAGTGAACTGTTAGTAGTATAGAGTATAGGGTCGTATAGATCGTCTTACACAACTCGCTGCAAGAGTTTAATCCACAGTCTGTCTGTCTGTCTGTGGAACAAAGTCCTGATAACGTCTCTGGTATGAATCAAAGTCTCTTGGTTTTTAGGGTAATTAGAAAATCCGTCAGGCTCTCCCGCTATAAAATATAACATAAACTTTATCCATCCCACAACGGGAGATTTTTAAAAATGACCCTCGTGTAGGACTTGAATGGATACTCTGGGACGCAGGGGACAGGGACGTAGATAAATATCTAAATTGATAGCCTCGGTGCTGATGCTAAGAATGAGGATGATGCTTAATCATTTTGGTGCAGCGACAGCAGCTCAGTGCAGCTCAGTGCAGCTAAAACCTTGTTGTCGTTGGACGACACACACACAGAGTACACTCAACATAACACATGTGAAACAATCTCATGGACGAACGCGGCTTTTAGAAGAGGCCCTTACTGTAAGAGGAGTACGGTGCTCCACACGGTGAAGAGGCACTTCACCAGCCTGACATAAATTCTGCTTTTCTGTCTGAACAGAGCTACTTTACTGACAGGAAACAACGAGCAGTCGTTCAAATAAATAAAGCAGTCTTTGGCCAATAGATAAAAATATAAAATCAGCCTCATTCATTCCACCCTACTGACGAGTAGCAGACTTCAATGGAAACATTCCCAGTGTCGTTTTTCGCTATTTGCAGCGTGTTTCTGTATTTACGTGAATTTTTGCAGCACATACGTCTTAATTCTCACGTGTTTTTTCTATTTGCATGTGTTTTCTTAATTTTCTGTGCCGTAGTTTTTCCTCAATTAGGATGATTGATGTTGGATTCACATCATGAAAACTTTGAAGGATGAATGAGCGATGTGTTGAAACAAAGGCTGTAGGAAGATCCACATCCCATCGCCACCATCATCTGCTTTCTGAAGTTTCGGAAGGGGAAACAGGATTAGCTTAAGTTTCTGCGGCTCTGACATTGAACTGTTGTCCGTGAGGCCGCGTCCACACACTTCGTATCCAGCAGCTCTCACACTCTGTCTCGGTTGGCTACATCCACCCTTCAGTTAACCAGGCAGCCGTTGGGTTACGTCATCCACTCTGTTTTCTGACGCTGGCTTCAGACTCTGCACCTCGGAGCTTTCTTCATATTCTCATGGGGACTTCAACTTTCACTCATTCAGTGGAGAAGAGCCTGCACCGCCTGCATGGAGATTCTACATCGCACTTTTTGCACTGTCCATTCATGGTTATTTCTTTTCTTTTCTTTTTTACCCATCGCTTCCTCTTCCCTAACTCTATATTTTGTAATTCGAATGAGGTATTTTTCGTTTTTCCTGATTCAGATTCAGATTTCTCTTGACCCACCGCAGACCAATGACCTCTGCTCTGTTTTCTGTATTCTGCCCAACGCTCACCGGGATGAATAAATAGGATTTTGTTTTACCCTTTGCTGCTTTTGTAAAGTTTGCTAGAGGACAGGAGTAAAACTGACTCTTTTCTATGAGAGCATATGTTTTTTTTCTGCCTCACAAGGGTGAATGTGAATAGAGCAACGGAATATGTTAAGGAAAGTGACAGAAGATGCACAGTGTTTTTGGAAAAGGTTGAACAAGGAGTTTGGTTTCTGAGGCTCTGTGTGGGAGAAGCCTTTTAATAAATCCCGTCTCTCATCCGTGTGAATAAATAGATAAGAAACAAACAGACAAAACGATTGTTTGATACTCGCTCTGACCCAGAGACGCGCTCACACATGACTGACATGCTAATTTATGCCAGAAGATGTGAGGTGAGATTCTACTCAATAGTTAAGTGTTCTGGAAACTTGGTGAGTGACGTGTTTTGAAGGGAGAGATTTTTTCACAACATGCTCGAGGAGCTTTTCCTGTGTTTATGTATGCGCATTATATTGAATTTGTAGTTTGCTGTTGTGAGTTTCTATACAACACAGTTACAGTCAATGTTTTTTCGGCATGTTGTGAAGGTGTTTGAGGAAAATTGTAAGTTACAGTTTTATCTGCTAAGTAATGGACTGTGATTATAATTGAGATTACATGTTAATGAATTCATATATTTTCCCACAGACTTGAGGTCAATGCCTCTGCATGAATTACTGCATGATCACAAATTATATTCACAAGAGATTTCTGAAAAATCGTCCACCCGTTATCTATCCAGCTTATTATTTTTAGGCATACAGTCAATTAAACTAACCTGGATGGTACCTGGAAAAAAAAACATGTGTAGAACATAGAGCAAATTCTTGGGATTTGAACCACTAACCACCGCCTTCCGATCTACCGCTAGCGTCACTCGTTACATCCCGATGTCAGAAACACTGACTAATGTGCTCAAGGATGTTTTTCCATCAACTACCTGTCATTTAGTTAAACTGAAAATACAAAATACAAACACTTATAACGACAGAACCAAGCAGCTTTTAAATGTATTCTACAGTGTGTGTTCTTTTTTCTCTTATTTAGAGCAGTGGGCAGTGCTACTTCGAGTGGTAACATCTTAATCTCCCAGTAATGACTCATTTCCCCCAAAGGGTAATGGCACATTTTACAGTTCGAGTCCATCATTTTTGGAACAGTTTGCAAATCTTACAGCCAAATCTGAGAGGAAAAGAAAAAATCAGTTTTCACACTTTGGTTGCTCGAGGTCACGAATGACTAAACATCCTAGTTGTGCACTTTCAGCTTGGTTGTGTTTTAACAGTTAGTTGTGATCATTGGTGTCGAGCGGTTGCCGGTTCAAGTCATTGTAGTCTCCTTGTATCGGTTGGTCATGATCAAGGTCAAAGGTGGACAACATGACAGCTCTCCTCAAGTGAAACCAAAGCACCTTGATCGCCCCCTGGTGGCTGAAGGAGGATGGTTTCAAGTCATTTTCGGGAGTTCTTATAACACTGATGTTTGTTCAAGTGCTAATTTTCCCAATATGTTTTTTGATACTATAAAAACAGGGTGAAACAACATGATTGACAGTTGACAACAAGACTGACGATTGGTCAAGACTCTGGCTCCAAATGATGTCATTGGCAAAAGATGGCCGTGTCCTCAAGCGATATTTTGGCTTCATTTCTAGATAGTGGGAGGAAGTGGAGACACATCCTCCATCTTTATATATAGTCAATGGCCATGACACTACATAACCTTCCTATGTAAACATGACCTGTTACATTCGTTTTATTGTTTGTTTCAATTCTCTTTTATTGTATTATTTATTTCATTATTATAATTACGATGATAATAATTATGGCTGATTTTATTGAAGAAAATTCCACAGAGACAAATAGAAAATGATGATTCCTTGCAATCAGCTGTAGATGTTTACATACACAGTTAGACATCATCGTAATCCTGATCTTTGCTGCTCCACTGTCTTTGTTGGTGATTATTTCAATTAATCCTCATCAACAACCATGATTTTGAGCTGATTGTGCAGAATAAGATGCAAAATAATGAAAAAAGCTACATAATAAAGTGTAACACAAACAATATAGGTCAGGGACTAGTACATGCTTTGTTGTTTGTTAAATGGATCTGACAGTGTGAATGTATAATACATTGTGAATTATGTGATTAACAATCACAATCAGACTCTGTCTCCAGACTCAAAGAACAGAAGCCACACAAACACATTCACATCACTATTCAGAGACGCGTGGAAAGATATTCTGAATTCTAACCTCAGCGATGTCACAAAGTCTGCAGCGAACTCGACATCAGGCTGAACAAACACTGAACCGTGTTACAATACCAGCCAACAAACTCCATTCGGTGCACGTCCACAGAGTTTGCACATGACTCTTCGATCTGAGCAAAGAAAATGAGCTGAGTGTCTGTGGGAGAATATGTGGAGATGTTGAAACCCTGCAGGTCAAATGAGCACACGAGTAAACTGATGTTTTAACCTCCTGTTAATATGAAACTGAATGACTGAGACCGATGTGAGCTGCAATATTCAGACGTCACAATCTACCTGCTGATTCCACACGCGCCTGTCTGTCTGTCAGTGAACTGGTCATTTTATCATCTTTACTTTTTACATGCACATTCTTAGGGTTCCAGGCAAGTGCAGTGCCAATAATGGCGCAATTTCTATAAGTTAATATTAAGAGAAGATGAATAAACAGGCGACCAATGCTCTGTCAGTGGAGGAGGGGCAGTGTGCGTTCAGTATCCTCGGATAAACGAAGCCAAATATGTGATCAGATATAAAACAAATTCAGTTTCATTTTTTTTCATTTGCAGATAAACCAGGTAGGATGAACACAAAGTTTTCTAACTTCACTCCGCATCATGGACTGTTTATAAAAAGCTCTGCACACAACTTCCAGCATGTAAAACAATGACAAATTGACAGCATAAGGGAGATATTACCACAGACCAAGCAAATCGTCAAAATGCTGCGACGAATGAGTCCGACTGCGACTGAAAGCAACTGAAGTCGAGAAGTTTCGAGCCCTCAGCACTAAGACGGCTGAAGTTAATGCTGCTGAACAAAAAAACACATTTTTCATGTCTTTCTCTTCTGGACCAGTGACAAATGATGCTGCGATGGATCAGCAGAATAAATAATGGGTGAGGAAAATATCTATGGGCTTTGTTATGTGGATGGACTGATGATAAAACACCTCTGAATTGTTTGGCAGGTATTGATAAAATAAACGAATACTTGTATTAATTGGGGCTGACAGATTTGCTTCAGCTGCAGAACATTGTTTTCCTCGCAGCTAATTTTCTGCTTATCTTACCTTGAAATTGTTACGGGAGGTAAACAAATAAATGTTTGCATTTCAGAGAAACATTCGCTGAAAGAATCGTGCTTCTGCTGATATGTGTATTTCTCCGGCACATTCTGGTGCTTCTGGGCCTTAATGTCACCACAAACACCCACATCGAGTAGCACAACTCGTCTCGACCTGCCACTCGGAAAAATAATGATCCACCTATTAAATATTACCCAGAAACCTATTTGAGATGGAAATGTAATGGCCCCGGTAGTAAATCACCTGGATAAGATTAATTTGTGCATGTGGGTGCTCGTGCCCATGCACTTATTATGTATTTCTTTGCGGTGGAGTCATGAGGTGGTGGCATAATAACTGAGAGCTGTGAATCATTAATGACAGTGCAGTGGGGTTAAGGAGGCTGTCTATCAAAGCAGACACAGGATAGTTAAGATGCCGCCATGTGGGTGGACACGGAGCTTTGTGTGTGTGTGTGTGTGTCTGTGTGTGTGTGTGCATCTGCATTATGATTCCACATCTAAATGGATAATTCACCTTGATGTTGTGGAGGCAGTTAACCGTGATTCTCACCAGTGCTAACAATAATGTTTTACTGTTTAAAATTCTAGTGCTCTTTGGCGTGCACCCTCCACAGGGAGGCCCGGGTGCAGTGGTGCAGAGTCATCCTCAGGTCAGCGCCGACACAGCTCATAAGGATGCACAGTCTCGCAGAGGACATTTTCGTGAGGGTGGATCATTTCCATATTGGGGGCTTGAACTTGGCTCCTCCAGTTGAGGAATCTTGTTTGTCATTAAGCTCTCACCGTGTCCTATACGTGTGCGAACGGAGAAAATAAAATGTAATTGCTTGTTGTCGGGTTCTCCTAACTTTTAGACTTTCAATTAACATGGACGCTTCCTGTGACTTCATTTATTTTAAATGAGGATTTTAGGATGTTTGTTTAACCTTGGGCACGGCAGTCATGCCTGACAGAGAGTGAGTCACATCCATGGAAGTGAACTCCACTGAAACTACTGAGGAAAACTATTCTGAGGGAAACATTAATAAATGATCCTCATGAAACTAATATCATTAGTCAGCAGATATTCATAATTAATTTGTCTTCTATTTTCCTGCTTCATTTTACATTAAATCACTACTGTAACCACGTGAGCATTTTTAATTACTTTCTTTACATTTACTGTTGTTTCTTTATTCATTAATTTAGCATGAATCCTTTTTAAAGGTCATTAAATACAAGGCGCCTGAAGGCAAATTGAAATTCTCTCTCAGTTGATTTAATAAAGTCAGAAAAAAAGTCCAGTAGCACCACAGTGCAAGTTTCATAATCTGACTTCAAAATAAAAGCAAATGAGTTTTTCAAGTCATGGTTTTTCATTAGTTTTTTTTACATTATGTATGTGGAAAGATAATGGAAAATATAACCTGTATGAATGTATATGTTGGTCAGTCTTTTCTAAGGTGTGAGAAATTCTGAACATAAGTAAAACCAACTGCAACGAAGAATTAAGTCCTCAAGGCTAATTTGAGTTAAATTGACAATTTATATTGAATTAGAATTCATATTAAATTAAGTTAAATTGGACTTACTAATTAATTGTGTCCTTAAAATGTTGATTGTAGCCTCATGCCCATCACAGATCATCTCAACCCTAACTTTTCAGAATGTATATTTTATTACATAGGCTACAACAATAAAGAAAACATAATGCATCTCATATGGGCTATTATATTTATTAGGAGGATTATGATTGATTCCTCGAAATATTAGATTATTACTTTACTAATATTGGCATTACTGTATTAAAAAAACATCATTATAAAGTGTAAACGCAACATAAGGGAATACACAAAAGCATTTAAAAAGAGAATTAATTCAAAAAATCTGATTTTAAAGATTGAAAGTAACAATGCAGTATAAGAAAGTTGTTATTTCATTTAATAAAAGAGGCAAACATCAAAGTTAGAGACTTGAATCAGACTTTTAGATTAGGGTTAGGTTTATTTAACACAGAATAAAAAATACATTTGAAGATGAACAATCTTAATAAACAGTATAGGAGGAGGCAGAAGTGATCTTATTTTGAAGCATCCAACTAAATATAGAAAAAATTCACAAAATTCTAAGTGTGTATACAGAAAATACTAAATTAACAGCAACATGTTTAGCTTAGTAAAAAAAAACATCAATGTTATTATGAATGCAACAGTAAAAGACAGAGTGTGTGAGTCGAACAGGGAAGTTAGAGACTTGTCCTTTAGTTGCAGCAGTGAGGTGTTTTACTTTGGTAACCGCCTCCGGAACTGGAGTGTGTCGTTATGGCTACCTTGACTCTGATCTGTGCCGCTCGCTCGCGCGCAGCTGCTCTCATTTCCCAGCGCTCAGTGAGAGAGAGAGGAAGCAGCGCGCGCTTCAACAAGAAGAAGAAGAAGAAGCAGCAGAAGACTTCACCTCTGTGAATATGACTCAGCTGTGAGTGAGCAGCGCAGGAGAACACGCACTGTTTGTGAATGTGCTTCACGTGTCCGCGCGCCACAGTGAGGGACACTTCACCCGTGTCACCGGCGTGGGGGTCGAGCCCGTGGATGCAGCGGCCGGGGGTCGGTGCGTGAGCCCCGCAGGATCCACCTGTCTTAGGGGCGCCCGCGGCTCCTCCAGCGGTTCCCATGTGGATGAGGAATATGACTCCGGAGATGCTGCTGCTGCTGGTGCAGATCCTGTGGGTTTTACCTGGGACCGGAGCGGCTCCTCCTGTGAGCGCAGAGCAGCTGGACACCGGGGTGGTAAGTTTCACACCTTCCCCTCATGCCTACCCCACTCATGCACAAGTTCCTCCCTCCCTCCCTCCACCTGCCAGTGGATCCAGGGGTGCAGGCTGTGGGGCAGAGGCGGGTTTCCTCCCCTGTCCTACTTCTGCTCCTCTTGAGCGTCCAGGGAAGGAGCAAGTGCCGTCTTCTCCAAATACTTGATCTGCATGTTAACGCCGCTCTGCAGCTCCACCAGGCTGGAGAGGAAGATGGACAATGCATCGAGTGGATGCTGATTCCTCTGAGGGAAATGTAATTCAGAACATGTTTATTTACTGTCATCAATAAATGCATGTGATAATAAGGGAGTCTTTGGTTGGAGCTGCACATTCATTAAAACTGGCAACCTCCACCATCCAATCCATTTGAGCCTGCCACTGCTTATGACAGGTCCCCCTTGATCATGTAGCACATCAGAGCTCCTCATGAGCAGTGAATCTCATGTATCTTCATGTTTTTCTATGAGTTCTAAAGGAACATGAGTCCAGACTTAAAAAATTCCAGGCAGCTGTATCAAGGGATAATACCTTGTGTGGGTTGCACGCGAATGTGAGAGCATCGTCTTCGTAAAACTTTAGATTCTCAGGCTTCTAAAAGCTGTTAATCATCTTCTCCTCTGAGCAACGTTAGGTTTTCGTTGCTCCTCATCCCAACCTCTGTCTTTCCTTCCAGTGCTTCAACTCCTCTTCTTAACACCTGCGCTCGGGGATTAAGTTGTTTTAACAAAGACGAGAACGAGAGCATTAAAATGGGTCAGTTTCTACAATTTTACTTATTCTTTGCTTTAGGGTTTTTAATTCCAGCTTGAATCGCTGGGGCTTTATTTTTCTTTAAGTCCCGGACACTTTGATTGGTAGCTTGAATGGGCAATATTTATAATCCAGCTAAGATTGCATGGGGGGGCGAGACAAAACTCGAATTCGATGTATGTAGGTTACCTAAATTTGTTCTTGAGTTTCATAATCTAGAGAAATTGTCCATAAGTCCAACACAGCACACACAATAAAACCACTAAGCATAGATTATCCAAATTTTCAGTTAGTGTGAAAGAGCCAGACTTGGTGCAGAAGTGAATGCCAACAACCCTGACATCAGGACACGGTCCGCTGCACCTCAGCTCTGAATCAATCTTTTTGTGGTTTTCCAAAAGGTCAGTGTCATCCGGCAGTGTTTTCGTCAGGACCGCTATACAGTTCTTTTTTTCCCTTTGGCCACAAAAAACCAAATGCCTTCAAACAGGCCATTACATCAGTAGAATAGACCTCCCACATTAAGACTTTAATTTCTTTGTCTTGTTATATTGTCTGGTTGAAAGTATGCTGCTGCCTCTGAGCACTGACCACACTGTGCGTTTTCCAGCTTCATCTGACCTTTCTGGAATCAATTTTAAAAATACATGGACAGAAATTGAAAAACTATGGCAATACTTGTTTTTCGTGTGGGTCTGTAAGGCTCCTTCTCTTTCTCTATGTTTCACTTAGTTGCACTTATCGCTTGTGATGTGGAACAGAGAGAATCTAGCAGAGTAGAGATGCCAAATCTGGGAAATTGAGGATTAATATCATTAAAGTGCAACACCCAACAACACCCAACAGAACAGCTTTGGCATACGGAGACAAGGAAGGCGATGGCAGATGTAAGAGTGGAGGAGAAGTGGAGGAGTTTTCCCCTCCAGAATAACCTGAAGTGGGAATTAGTGTAGTGGAGGACCATGGGCGTCCTGAGTCGTACCAGTTCAAGCCGTTGGCTACAGCTCCAGTTACTCCCTAACCTGGAGCTCTCAAGGCAGATGCAATGCATGGAAGAGTGGATGGGGGCAGGCTTTGAGTGGTAATGCGAATGTGAGAAAAAGGCTCAAATAAGTTGCTAGATGAGAAGCTGAGGTGAGAGCAGCAATTTCCTTCCATTTACTGCGACAGAGAAAATAATACACAAGGTGGAAGCTTTCCTGCGTTTTCAGATAGAGCTGTATATGACACACACAGTACAAAGTGGTCCTGTAGCCTCTCTGCAGCCTGTAGTCTGAGGGCCATTACTCTTGTTTTGATGCCTTGCTCGAGTTCATGTGGCGGTAAATGCAAAAGCAACACTGCCAGCCCAGGGTTGGATACACACCTGAGAATGTCCACATTTGTTATCTAGACTGGCACTAACTTCTGTTTGTCTATTGGTGCAGGTCCCCACACACAGAAATCTCACACTCTCTGGCTACCTCAAGAGTTTTTTTATGTCAATATATCTATAAAATCTGTTAAAAGCACCGTGTGTGTAGAATTTAAGAAACTTTGTACCAATGCAAAGACAAATATTGACTCTTCACTGAGCGCTCGCACATACAGTATATATTGCTTATATGCTTCCAATCACATTTTCCCGTTGCGTACACAAAGCAAACTCCACAACCAAATGAACACACACCAGGTTCCCCAGCTGCCTCTGCCTCTGCAGCATAGATCCATTAGCTGTAATGTATTGGTCATCAATGAGGAGGTCGTCTACACAGAATGATTTTCTTGACCCCCAGTATGATTCTCACTGTGACGACACACTTTGAAAGATCTTCGATAGAGCGTCTGCAAGGTAACTAGCTTTACTCCTTAAGTCCACCCTAGGGGGTAAATGTTTGAACTTCCTGTGCCCACAACCCACAAAGACATGAAAGTGCCTTTCAAGTTTATCATTTTGTACCAGTCACCCAGCTTATGAGTAAGCACTTGGAATGATCTTTGCACTACTCATGCAGGTCCAGGACAGGTCTTACATTCCCAAGTTTTTGGGGGCTGCCAAAAAAGTAGTCCAGAGTACAGACTCTTTCTTCTTTTCCCAGGAGAGGGAGCAGAAATAAGCTCTCTTTGTAGAGGCTCTTGAACCTCGAGGGAGTGGGTGTCTTCCTGTCTGCTCTTCAGAGGCCATATGTCCCTGCCTTTCTCTGGAGATTGAGGGGCAGATGGCAAAAGTTCAGTCCATATTCGTATGAATTCCACTCAAATCAGTGTCATACTAAATGTTGAAAAGCCCTGTGAGAAAGTTAGTATTCATGAAGTCGACCACACTGCATTATAGTCGCCAATTCTGTGGGTGCACAGATTTGCTCAACTGGAGGGATTATGCATCTGTGATTTTGGGGTTATATCATTGTCAGTCAAACTCCAAACCTTAACCACAAATCAGAATGTGACTCCCTATGATCCAACAAATCCAACTGGAATATTTAGAGTGCAGTTGTTTGGGCCTATGGGTTAGTGTTAGGGCAAGGGTGTCTGGCATTGAACTGTTAAGAGCTCCCACTGGCAGTAATGTAAATCGTTGCATTTGCACTGCGGTATCTTTAAGGAGGGGATATACCTGATAAAGGGTGAAATGTATTTTAGACATCCACCGTTGTCAATTACTTGAGAGACAAAAAGTTCCCCTCCTGTTTTCATTGCAAAAAACCCAGATTCCTCTGTGTGATCCCTGATAGCGAGGGCAGTTTATCTCAACAGTATAACGTAACAGCCGCTCCTAGTTCATCATGAAAAGACACAGAGAGAGTATGAGAGCAGGCAGAGCCGATGATGATTAGTTGGCCGGTGACTGATTTCATGTCACTGGGGAGCCAGAGGACACACAGAGAGCATCATTCTGCGCCACTGTAAAGGCCGTGAAGCACAGATAGGATCAGCTGATTGTACACATCATTCTTTCTCCACAGTGGATAAATGTGTGTGAGTGTGAGTCTAATCGTATTCGCTATTCACTCAGCATAAAAAATGTGAAAAAAACAAAAGAAACACATAACCACAAAACAATCTTCTCATCTCTATCATTGCTCCCATCCAGACCCATTACATTTCATAGCCATGGTGCTCCATCACTTGGCTTTTGGTTACGATTGTGAACCTTATATACGGCGTGTCACTTCAAACCAACCCCACAAAGTCCTTAAGTATCTGAACTACACACCCTAGCACAGATCAAAAGCTTTCGTTTTATAGCTTCGCTGCTCTCTGGCTTGATCTACCACTGCACAGCAGCAGTTGAGGGAACGCATTCCCAACAATTAAGATGTAAATACGCCCTGTATTTTTTCTACTCATCATATCAGGAGTTTTTTTTATGTGCTGTTTTCCCAGAGGAACTACTCAGCTAAACAGTCAGGGCTTTCCTTTGGATAAGCAAGAGTGAGCTCAGCAGATTAGCAGCTGATAAATTACCTACAATGCCGTATATTCAGCCACCTGTGGAGATTTATTCATTAAAGAAACACAACCATTACACATTTGAGTAATGATCCCAAAACCTTAAGACTGTGCGATAGTGTGTGTGTGTGTGTGTTTGTCTGAAAGGACAACTACACCCCACCAGTCCCTTTCTCGCCTTCATTTTGCTGTTTAATTTCTTCAATGGAAACACCATCTGGCATCAATTCCTCTGGAGCGGCAGGCGCTCCCCCGTCTGCTGCTCTCATACCGCCACCGCTCACTGCCTTCCCCCCACTGCTCCAAATCCAAAATGATGAGTTCCTATCAGGTCCTGGAATTGCATTAACAACAAAAACAAAAAATCAACTCAAACAAAAAGACAAGAAGTAGTCTTACACAAAACTTTTTTTTTTTATGCTGTTAATGATGCCCAGGAGCATTTTAGTGACGATCAAAATCCCAAATTCCTTGAATTGTGGTGAGTTCTTAGGATCAATTCTGATGCTATTTACTAGAGCCTGACTGATATTGGTATTTGGGGGCTGATGCTAATACGGATTTTTCTCATTTCAGATACAAATGTACAGAAAAATTCAGAAGACACCTTTATCTAACCCTTGTGATTAAGAATATTGAGAATTGTTTATTATGTAATCTAAAGCTTTTCATATTGACACATATCAGCAAACATACGCAGACATAGATATGTCCGTGAAAGGCTCAAATTTGCTCTTAATATTGTCCAACTGAGAAATCCTTTTGGGTTATTTTGTTAGGTTGAAAATAGCCACGTTTCAAGAGGGAAAATGTCAAGAGGGCTTCACTACTATGATGAGTAAGTAACTTGATCATTTAAGTACTGCCTCCATTCTTAAGAGATTCACAACAAGAACTCAAAGAGCATTCAGCAACAAAATAGTGGGGTACCAATCTCCCTCCTCCATAATCCTCCACCCAACAATGGTTCAGCAGTGTTTAGTCTTGTCTGCAAGCTGGAAAATGTTCATTTTAATAATTCACTTTAATAATTCAGTACATAATGGTGAGATCATTTAATTTGCAAGCCCTGTTTCTAATAAACGCAGTCTGGCTACCAACTTTACCACTGCACTCATTAGTACAGTGTTTGAAATGTGGGTACGTTTCACCAGCATGGGATTCAGTCCCCTTTGTCCCTTCTTCACTTACTCTGTCTCCTTCCATTTCCTTCCTGCACTTATCGTTGGAGGCTTTCTACCACACATCATGGTTCTGCTGATTACGCCCAGAGGACCAGAGATAGAGGGGGCTCAAAGAGAGAACTGGAAGCAGTGACAGTCAGGGGAAAGTATGATGGAGGGATTACTGCAGGAACATGACTGAGGTGCAAGAGAAGAAGACTTGCTAATTGAACACACTTTCTTCCCCAAAGAACAGTGGAATCAGAAGTATTTCTGTAGGTGCTTTCAGACATGCCCCAAAGTCCAGACCTTTTCCTGCAAACCCTTTAGTAAAAAGTCCAAAAAACATCAGAGTGAGCTCATTCTTTCTTTGGAAACAGGAAGAATACAAATATCTTGGAGAAGGCGCTGACAAAGATGTCAACATGGAAACACAACAGCAATCGAGAGCTTTTGGTGATAAGGGCAGATGCTGGCGTCAATGTGCCGTAAACTAAAACACCATTTTCCTCAGCGGGATATATATACATCATGGCCGACCACCTGCATGCTCTACCCAGACGCCACCCCTCGTCTGAATGGTTTCGGAGTTGTTCCTGTTGTTGTGAACATGCCTGACGCAGACAATCTCCGGTGTCATTCTTCATATGTTAAAGGAAAAACGTAAAATGTCCAGTTTTTGTATTTCTGTCTGGAAACAGCTTATGTCTGTCTATGGGTGGTTGGATTGATTGATTGGTTGTTATAATATTAGTTACATAGGTGATGCAGAAATGTTTAACCATGTCAGAAAAATCACTGTAGATGCTACTCACCACAAATCAGTGGTTACACTCTCAGCCTGGATCATTGGGAGACTTTGAGAGCTGCTGTTCCACTTCCATTAAGCATCGTGACCCACTGTCTGTAGAAATGTGTCGTGGGACTCGTATTGAGGACAACAAGATTATTTCAGGAACAATGTCATGTGTGAGAAGACTTGCACACAGAGATTGACAGAGAGCTTGTGTTCAGCTTGGAATATACGATATAGCACATTCTCGGCTTCTTGGGAAGACAGGAAACCCCAATCCACTCCTGTCCGATCTGTCACGAGAAGCCTTGTTAGGCCTAAAAGTTCTCCAGAGATGTGCAAGTTTCTGAAGAGACTGTCAGCGACACTGCAAAGTTTATGAGTTCCTCAGAAACCAATTCCGCGAGGGTCCCAGGAGCCCGGACACCTCATTGGTGGCACTGTAGCATGGGGGTGTGGGACTGATGTGTGGCAGCTGCTGGGCTTCTGCATGACTTTTGCCGACAATGACAACACGCTGGTTCTGAGTTACAGTTCCACAGCAGGAATACAGAACTCGATTGTCTGTAGACGTTTCTCACTCTTGACTCCTGAGTAGAATGGAATAGATAGGAAAATAAATACTGGCCACTTACTCTCAATGTAAATTTTAAGCGGTTTGAGTTTTTTAGGTCAAGCAAGTTGAAGCATATTGAACTCTGCTTTTATGGTTCAAACCAGTTTTATTCTGAGAGCTTCTGTTTTCCCTGTCTTCTTCTTTGGTCCATTGGCGGGGGCCATCCAAGGTCAAGGTGCATCACTGCCATCCACTGCTCTACTTCTTCTTTTTATTGGAGGCTGGCCTGTTTCTTTGTGGTTTCATCAATTCCATTTACTTCTTTTTTATTTTTGTCCTTTGTTGTAGAGCTATTTTAATATGAATGATAGAAATCTTTACCTTTCTTACATTTGCTGGTGTCGACTGGGATAATGTATTGTCACTGCAGAATTGATTTATTATTAGATAAATTACACTTTCAGCCGTAGTTCAGCCATGAAAGTGCAGCAAGACTAAGGTCTCTGGCATATGGACTGATTAGGTAAAGATTGTAGTAATAAATAACATAAATATATCATATGATAATTATATGATCACTTCAGTCCAAAGCTAATTCTGTGATAATGCCACTGAATGTCACATCGTAAATGGTCACATCTTTCTCTTTCATTTCGAGACTAAAGCCTTTTGAACATTTTGCACATAAACATGCAGAATACAGGTTTGTAGATATATGTGTGGTTATTCTATAGCATCCTGGTGTAATTTGTATGTGATATAATCAAAGTGAGTGGTTTTCCATAATGGCTCTGCAACATACCTGCCACCTTCAGATGGCTGCAGAGGGCTAATGAACTGAAAGCAGCTGTAGAGAAACCTCTGTGGGAAATAAGGATCATTTAAATTATGTTATTCATAGTAATGATGTATAGATTTTCCAGTGGCTGATGCAGATATTTAGAGAACAGGATGGCTGATGGCCAATATATATACTCCCAATATTATGCTGTTGTCTTTTTGAGAAATGAGACACAATTTACTATACAAATATATGACTCACTGAAAACACACACAAATATAATATGTGTATTGTTATGTGGATATGAAATTGCCTCTCTGGATTTGAGATTTTGGTCATTCTGTGCAGCCACTTCTACGCCTGAGACATATTTTCCATGAAAAGTGACATTTTATTTTGCTCTCTCTCATTTGAATGAACCTACCACCTGCTTGCACCTCTGCTTCCACCTGTGCTGCCGCGCTTGGCACCGAAACACCGCACAAATGGGCAAAAGCAAATGGGTCCAGAAAAAAACCAAACTGTTGGAGGGCAGCTTGTGCTAATCATTGCCCCCATCATGAAAATAGTGCCCTATGGGTCTTATAGCATCCCATAGCCATATATAGAGATTACTGCTCTGGTGCTGACTGAAGACTTAGTGCCACTGCAATTTTGTTAAAATATATTTCAGTGAGAGACCAAAGGAGCAGACAGGTGAATTTTATATGCAAACAATAGCTTGAAGCCATGTACATTCATCTATGGCTAACTGTGGGAATGGAAATCAGGCCTGTGCAAATGTGCCCAGTTTCACAATGAGTAGGATTTATAAAAACCAAACCATACATATGCATGGCCTCATAAATCTAACAAGCACAGTACGTTTGCAGATATCTGCCTCATCAGAGTTTTAATCTTATCCACAGAGTTTTGGTGCTATTTATCAGAGTAGGTGTGTATTGGAGAAGTACTGAAGTATTTTCCTCCGCTGTATTTGATCCTTGCCGTCTCCCATAGGCTGTTATTGGTTGCATGGCTTACTGTAACTGTGGTTTTGAAGCGAGCTCCCTGTGTAGAAAACCCCAAATCAACTCCATGTGGCCTTTCTATTTTAACCGAGGCATCTCGTCCCCCTGTAGTCACGGACCAGATCAAGGTTTTGGTTACCAATGCTATTCAAAGGACTGACCAGATCTTGTAATTATGGTGGTTTCTGGAGTTGTGCTGCTCGCACGTTGAAGTTAAAATAATCCAGAGGAGCCTCCAAGTGAACTGAAGGAAACCCCAAAGCAACAACAGCGCTCCTCTGAAGTTTTCCTTCTGAAACTGCGGCAGGATTGTAATAAATGGAGTATGTATGTGTGTTTGAATGCATGCGAGGAGAAGCAAAAGGCTGTTGCCTCTGCGGAGAGTGATGTACATACTGATTTTCATCTCTGACATCGGCACAGTAGTGATGGCACAGCTGGTTGTTGGTTTATTTCCTATCAATCAGAAGGATAAGTAGCAGAAATTAAGGGGGGGAAGGAAAAACTGAGGGTGCGTTTGATGTGTGCTTTGGAATTAACGTCCAGTACTGTACGCTACCCAAAATGAGGACACATTAGTCTGTGTGTCTGAGTAACGGGAAGAAAGACGGAGCGAGACAGACTGAGAGACAAACTGCACAACTGGAAGGCATCGAGTGTTTTGGCCAATGTCTGTGAGTGGTGTGTTTACAGCATCATAGTAAAAGCTTGGATGCAATAAGCATTAAGGCATAAAAAATCAGACGTTGCTACCGAGAGCTGAATCATTTTGTCCCACAGCTCCAAACACAGCCACATTAATTTGGAGAGTGACTGTTATGTTAAAGATTGTATCTTGAGGTGCCTATTAGCTCAGTTATTATTCATTGGCTAATTATGTATCCACAGTGTGTTTTCTCTCTCTCTCTCCAGCCCATGGGAGACAAATAATAAGTGACAATCAAACTAATTACATACCCTCCACAAAAAGATTTAGTGAACTCTGCATGAATGAAAAAGAAATTCGATTAAAGTTCAAGATTTACACAGCAGAGGTGATTTGTGGCAGGTAGCCAGCAGACATGGGGGGGAAGAAATGTGTTACTAAATTGATGATTAGACTGGAATTAGACAGTAATGCTTTATTTGTATAGTACATTTCAATAGCAGGGCAATTGTAAGATATAAAAGGCATCATGACTAAATATGGAAGTTCAATGTGCTCCTCAAACACGAGCTGCTAACTAAACACTCGTCTACTCACCTCTGCCGTCTGCTGTCATATTCTTTTAATTTACCGTGATGAGATCCTTTTCGGGTGGAGGAGGCGAGAATCCTGCAAAGTTATTAAATGATTGGGATGAATGTAACATTAATAAGTCACAGCCACTCTGCTCCTTGATCCATTTAGGTTAACCCAGTTTAATTAACTGATCCTGAAAGTGCTGCTTCCACTTTATTCTTCACGATCCTTAAAAATTACTAAAACGTCACTCGGTGCAAATGTGAATATGATTTGATTCAGGTTATAATAAATTACTTTATCCTTTCTTCTGTTGTCATTTGGATTCATTAAATATTCTCGATTGTCTCACTGATGAGTTTTTGAGCGTCTGCAGCTGTTTCCTTGTGGTTGAATCTGAGTTTTCTTATTTTATTTCCAGCAGCCCAAATGGAGTTTACATTTCGAACGGGGGAATCAAAGCAGGATAAAAGCGGTACAGTGTGTAAACTGGGTCATGGGGAGATAAAATATTTCCGCAATACAACTTTCACTTTACAACTTTCCACCAGGAGCTGGAGATGTTGATGATGACAAACCCTCGAGCAAGTGTCACAGCAGCACATGTTTTTATACACGCAACCACAACCTGCAAGTAATTAAAAGTAACACGTTTTTTGCTGTGAGTTTAAATGACAGTGGAAGACAATTTTTGGGGGATTTGATCATTTAAAAGAAAATCAAACCATATTCTTTCGCTGATGAATCACTGCATGGAAAATCTTCAGTTCACAGTATTTTCACGTGAATTTAAAAGATGTCTGAGGTGTTTAACACAACCGATGAGTGTCTACTGATTCGTCTTCACATGCTGACATTCTTTTTTTTACCTTGTAGCTGCAAAACAAATCCTCAGATCAGAGACAGCTTGTCAGTAATGCACGGTTGCTGAGACCCTCAGTCATCAATACAGGTGCAGGGTTGAAGCCAGTAAGTAGTTCACCGTGGTCTGTGGAGCTCTGCAGCAGAAGTGATGAGACCGACAGATGTGAGCACGTGTAAGAGTCTCAGGAGCAGTGTCTGCGTGACATTGATCTTTGACATATTTATTGGCCTCTGTGTGTTGAATGTGATGATTTACAGAAACCCAGATCAAATAGCCTAACTTATTAATATGCACTGTCCCTGTCAAATAAAGCAAAGTAAAGATGTTTCTATCTTTTGTTCAAGGGTAAATCTTTCTGCTAAGCTTGCTTCTAATTAGTTGCCATATTTGCTCTAACTATAATTAGATTGTATAAAATGGGGTGAAAAGTCATGATCCGCCCCTCGACCCCACGGTCACTACTGCACAGACTCTGGCTCCAAATTACGTCAAAAGCACAAGATGGTGGCACCCCATCAAGGATATTTTGGTTTTGTGCAACGACAGTACTGCAAATGATTTACTCTGAGGCTGAAACCTGTCTGTAAACAATAAATTACGTGAAAAAGTAAGTTACCCATTTTTCTAAAGTTTATTTTTTTCCCTTAGACCACTATTCGCTTAATCGACCAATCCTTTCAAAGACATCATTATACACCCTGTATTTCTAGGTATGCTTAAAGGTCTCGTCTGTATGTGGATTTTCTGAACTGCATTTCAGTTTTTAATGCATTTGTATGTATGAAGTTGCATTTTTACATCACTGCAGATATTCCTTGCTAGTGTGCTAACTCAAAGCCGCTCTATTGTTTGAAGTACTGCTGAAGTAAACACAAACCCTGTAGCTCCACACACTCAATTATTCGTCTTAGACTTCTTCGGCTTCTCCCCACACCTACCAAGTAGTTTTTATCAGATTGAGGCGGCACGATAATAAAAACATTCGTTATTTTCCACGACTGTAGGGTTTTCTCTCTCCTTTATCTCCCACTCTCTGTTTCCCATGAACACTGGCTCGGAGGGAATCTTTATTTGTGTTGATCCTTTGTTCTGTTGTCAAGCAGATTTGGCTTGATAATGAATTTCCGCCTAAGGTGACGATAGTTTGTTTCTATGCAAACAGTACATGTACATGTGTACTTGCTTATGAATGTATTGTGGCTTTGGCTTTGTGAGTTGGTCTTTATGCTTGGGTTGATTTGGTGTGTGTGAGTTTGAATGACTTTTACTGTGCAGGTGACAGGTGTTTTGTGGATTTTGTACAAATGAATCAGCAGTGATGTCTCTGCAAGAAAACTTATCTGTAATGTGCCAATACAGTATGAATTGGGATTCGTATGAGGACGATTCTATAATGCTTGTCTTCTCATTTTAACATTTTGTGATTTATAGTGACATTTAGCTTAAAGCAAAGCCTCCTCTGATTGGCCGGCTGGTCCACTTTGTTGTGATTGGTCAAACGCTTCCATCACATGTAGGAAATCTCGGCCTCAGCTCTGGCTTTACCTGACTTTGTTAGTGGGCGTGCCAGACTAGCCGGTAGAAACCATTATGCAAATGTGAGTACATTTAAAGTATCGGCTGAGTTTACTGTCCAGGTGTCTCAGGAGTTTTCTTTGTGGGCGAGGAGCTTCCTTCACTGCAGACTTCGGGCTATTTAACTTTGCAGACCTTTCTACATTCACAGAAAACCTATGTAGCACACTAGAGGAAAGAAGAACTGAAAAAGCATCATATGTCACCTTTGTACTTGGATAAGGCCAGAACTTATCTAACAGGGATTGGAAGTGCATGGAAGTGCATGAATTCAAATCTCTGGTGTTTCAAACCATATTTCGTCTCTGTTGTGTTTGCACATAACTACAAGACTGTAAATGTATTATTTCACCTGTAAACATGTTGTTTTACCGTCTACAACCATTTTAAAACAACTGTAATTGAGCTCAAATCATTTTTTGCCTTGGCCGCATGACTGTCGTGAATGTAAGATGAGCTCTACTCGGATTTCTCTCCCACTTACTGGCTAGAAATGTCTCGGTATACAGTTTCAGACTTAGCTATGCAGCTGGGCTCCGCTATGCCCATAAAGTATCTTACTGCCTTGTAGCATCACAGCATTATCCACAGGAGATGAGTTGAAAAACAGACACACACCATCAGCCTGACGTGCAGCACGAGGAGGGATGTGCACCAGGAATGAAGTCATAGGAGAGAAATATACAGCCCATGAAATAAATTCATGGTAATGCACTCGCTCACATGACCACGCCGGCTGTCTGAGTGCGGAGCTGCGGCTACATCACAGCGGAGAAGTATTGCAGAGAGTTTGAACCTTGACCCCATTTCCAGGCTGCAGTCGTGTCGAATTGCAAAGCAAGCCGGCTCCCTCTGCACCTCGTTTTGTCCAATTCAACTCTGTGTTTCAGCCTTGAAGTTCGACTTTGGTGTTGAACGAGCTCCCTGCTGCAGAGTCTCAGTGTCTGGCTGTGGAGGAATCAGCTGATCCACTGCGGGCCTGTCATTTATATGCAGCACTTTTATTGCTGTAGGTCCAGCACAGTTCCTCTCAGCTTCTTTTCCCTAATGAAACCACACACATCCAGACAGCTCATGCCTTTCTGCAGGTGCAGCGTGCGCGCACACACACACAGACACACACACACACAGACACACACACCACCACCTCTTTTTTCCCCTTCTGGAGCTGCTCCTCTTTTCTCAGATAGTTCTTCAGTGTCACAAGAACTTCTCATCACCAAGTGGTGTGTGTTGTACTTTTCACAGCTGGGAGCTGTGGGGGGGCTCCTCAATAAAATCCTTCTTTGTTGTTTTTTATTTGTTGAACTTCTTTTTTCCTGTTCTTGCGGGGGGGGGGGGGGGGCAGGCTGTGAAGTTTTTTTGCTGGAAGGTGAAACTGCTTGTGAGTGTGAAAATATACCGACTAAAGTTTGCAGCCTTGCAGGGATGAGAAGTTTGTCTCACGGGTAACAAGTTTTTCTCTTCAGACACAGCAGCACATGTGATGTAGCACATGTGATGTAGCACATAGACAAACACACATGCACGATGTTGCATGGCGCGTTCATGGTGACAATGTCTCTGGGTGCTGCCTGAAAAAGAGTTCAGGAGAAGCAAACTCTAATTTAAACCTTGTTCAAGTTTTGCCTTTTCAATTCACTGGATAAATCCAATACTTTGAGCTCATTCTAGGTAGATGCATTTCTACGCATGTATCATTGAGCATTGAACTAGTTCCACAAGCTTTGGGTTGGATCAGTAAACACTCCAGAAGTGTTAATACTCGTAGCTAGAGTCTACCATTTAGAAAATATGTGCATTCATTTTGAAAAGATCTCTCTTTATATTCTTCATCTTAATAAAGTACACGGTTTAATTATACATACATGGGAAACGTCAATGTCAGTATCGAAGATTTTACATGGTCGGCCTCTAATCAAAACCATGGTCACCAAAGTCCAACATGGCAGGAAGTGTGTGTAGCGTGCACCTGTGTGCTTCAGACCAGTTGCCACCAGTTCTCAGTGCGTGTTGTCATTTACTTGCCTCATAGCTTAACCATTGGGCCTATAAATTACATACAAGATCCATAAATACCCTCATATATTTACCGTGTGTGTGTGTATATATACATATATAAATTCCCTCAGCTTGTTTGAAGTCGGAGCCGACAGAGATACCATCTCTCATAACTTCACTTTAATGCAATACGAGCCAATAAATCCACGAGTGAAGCTAAATAAAAAAATATAACACGTTTAACTTAATTCACTGGATTTATTTTGACTGTCACACATAAAACTTTGTGAACACTAAAATCCAATCGCAGATTCACGCTCTCAGAGTGCACACTTAGAAGTAAGAGATTAGTCCTGGCAGAGGATGTCGTGTGCGATAGTTGAGCAGATCTGTCATGCAAACAAGCGTGCGTGCGTGCGTGTGTGCGCTAATTTCTGTTGTCGCTCTAGGACCCTTTCCAGCAAAAACACAGAAACCTTATGGGGACGTAACCCTGGTCTTAATGAGTCAAAGTGGCATTTTTGAGGTCCTGGTTGAGGTAAAGGTTAAGATGTGCAGTGTTTTTAGGTTCTGGTCGATAATGAATTAAAGTCAATCCTGTGTGTGTGTGTGTGTGACTCTGAATACTTCCTCTTTGCTGTGGCATGTGGGGTGAATGCCACAACAGGGACACTGGTCAGGCGTTATTCAATCCATGTGTTTGTGGGCCTTGACTCGGTGCCATGCCACAGAGAGGGGAACTTCAAAGAAGGTTTGGGGGCTTTCCCCCCCCGAGTGGGGGCCACAGAATCTTCTGCTTGTTAAAATAAACTTCAGTTACAGGGACAAGGCCTAATTGGCTCAAAAAGCCATCAGTTTGTTTATCTTTAAACCGAGGTTGACTTATTTTTTTTCACTGCGTGCACTCTGTTTGAATACCCTCTGGAGCTAAATAAAATATGCTATTTGGTGGATAATTTTGTCCAATATTCTTCAGAAGTTCACAGCACTCTGACAGCTGTGGATAGACTGACACCTTCGCAGAGCAAGTGCTGTGCTCCACACTTTCAAGAACAATTTATAAACCCATGCAAGCTCGGACTCTCAACACAATGGATTTGACTTCCTTACTTCAATTTCTACTCAATGTTGCATTGCAATACGCAAAGTGTTCGAAGTTTTTTACAAATGCAATTGATTTCACTACGTCGACTACACTTTTTTTAACTTTTACTTTACCTCAGAGGAATATGCCCACTGCTTTTCCATCTCGCTCTTTTTAAGCAAACACAGATGTAATGACGTTAGGGAGGGCAAAGAGGGACACGCAGAAACAGGATCCCATGTTTTTCGAAGTGAAAATCTCAATGGCCAAAGCTTTTTTTTTTATTTGATGCATAATTGTAAAGGAGGAAAAAGTCCAGACCTCAGGTTTTCCAATAAAACCACTAAAGCTCTGCTTCATGAAAACATGTTATGACTCCTGGCGAGCAGAGGGAACGACTTTATGGCAGGTTTTTAAAAAAGTTGCTGTTTACGGTGCTCGTATAGTCGGCATTTACTCCTAGAATCAACACATTTAATATCACACATGGTTTTCCCCTGAGTTGGGTCAGTAACGTGGATACATGATGGAGCCTGGCTGCGCTTCTTGTGCTTCTGTTTTCTCGTAGGCTACATCCACACACTTAATGTTTTTAGTAGTAAAATGAGTCAGTATTGCTACGTTTACTGCAGTGTTTTGGAGAAGGCTACTGTTCTCGTTGTAGTTTGGAAACCTCAGGCCTGCGTTATAGTCTGGACGGGCAAACAGATGATGCAGTCACCAGCCTTCGCTTCCTAATTGGTTCTTATCGGTCACGACAACAAGCAGTGAATGCAAAACATTCCCCTTCGTCGTTGCTTTTGTGCTGTTTTGACAAGAGAACTTATTACTATGGATCTCAGCTTTAGTTACACTTCTTCAAAAACTCACTCAGTTCAGCAAGTCTTCCAATACAATATCTACTGTATTAGTACAGTTGGCATCATTGAACCAGAGCTGGACACAGTCTCCTACAGCCGAGTGGCTGTTGGCTGATGTGGCTCAGGTGTTGGGCCGAGGTTTTCTGGAACAAGCTGCTGAACCCCAACAGCAGAACAGTGCATTTCATAGCAGCTTGATCACTAACACTGTGTGACAGTGTGATAAAATGAAAGGTGCTGTGAGGTGCTTTATCTTGCTCAGATAAAAAATAACCAAATATACCATTTACAGTGATGGTGATAGTTTTTGTGACTTGTCCCGGCATTTACTACTACATAGAAATTGTAGTTTTTTTAATCATAGACTGTATATATAGATGGACATCATGACTGCACCCCAAAAGTTAAGCCAAATCATAATCATAAATACCTCTGCTCCATCCTCTGATGGCTACTGTGCAGACTCCGCCTACAAATAATGTGATCTGTGCACGATGGCAGCGTTCGTATAGGAGATATTTTGCTCTTGTTACTGGATACTGGCTGGAAGTGAAGGCACGACCTCCATCTTTAAATACAGTCTATGGTTTCAAACTATAACCACCAGGTCCCTCTGCCCCCATGTGCACAGCTTGAGTCATTACCTACATTATGTCACGCCGGCGTCTTTGCCAGTTACTTCCAGCGGTGGGTTAACTCTCAGATCAATTCACTCTATTACCGGATGTCCATCAATCCCTCCATCCTTCAGTCCTCCACTGCTCTGTATTTAACAGGACTGAAGAAATGGTAGCTTCCATTAGCCAGGAATGTCTAGGTCACTTAGTGTTGAAGATCTAAGAGAGGTAGAGGAACCAATTTTACAGCTCTCCCTCCTCTCCCTCCTCTTCGTCCCCTTTCACTCACTCACTCACTCTCTCGTTTTCTCTCCTCGACAGACAGGAGTTGCGTCTCAGCTCTCTGTCGTACCAGCTGTCTCTAAGCCAGGGATTAAATGATTCACTTATCAGCCACACTTTAATCCTCGCTGTCACACTCTCGCTTTTTTCTCTTACACACTCGCACTTTGTTGATTCACATGGGTCCACCAAATTGAATTATATTTGAATCATAACCGAGAGTTTGAGATCTGCAATTATACATTGACATTTGGCTGCGAGTGGGAACCGGGTGTTGAAGCAAGCACACCCAGCAGAACATATCCTTACAACAAATCAGCCATGTGTTCCATTATAAGCACATTAGGTGGAAGTACTTGTCTAATGAGGTGATTGAGTGCTTCAGCGAGCTGGGGTGCGTGCCATCTGCTCGCGGCATTGTAGCTTTGATTCCAACAGATGACGACTATTATATGTCAGTCCTTGGCTGTCTTCACCATCCACTGCACTGATCCCTTGCACGTACAGTAGCTTGGATCGAATCCGCCGCCCACGCTTCTCCAGACATTTGTAGGTTCCAGCTTCTGTGATGAAAGGTTTTACTGCTTTTTTTTCTTGGGGTTTTCACTGTTGATCAGACAAAACAAGCAGTTTGAAGAAATAAAACTGGATTCTGGGGGAGAATGAGTTAAGAAAATCAGATCATTAATATCCTCGGCCAAGAAGGTTAAGAGTTGCTCCTGTCCATTGGTTTGTTGGTCGGTTTGTCGGCAGGATTGTGCAAAAACTGCACAAGGGATTTCCACAAAACTTGTTGGAAGGATGGGACATTAGACAAAAGAGAATTAATTACATTTTAGGGTTGATCCGGATAAAGAGGCAGATTCATTTCCTGTAACATTGCGAGAGAGGTTTTGTGACATTTTCACAGATTTTTCAGAGAATATATGGAAAAAATATGGATTTACTGGATTTAAATGCGATTTCAAAAGGGGACTGTTGAGCCTTGCACTCAGTCATCTAGCTGCAGCCAATTTCACACTCGTATCAGTTCCCTAAATGTGCATGATCTTTTTTTTTTTTCGCAGCAAAATTGAATGTGTTCCCTGACTCATACACATCCTTCCACTAAGTTTTGTAGAAATCAACATTTGCAGCCCTGAAGCCAGGTGAAGCAAACAGTGAAACTATATGGATACAACATCTTAAATGAAGAATCACATTGTATTCTGACTCTGTGTCTTGGTGCAACGTGAAGACGAAGATAAACATTGAAACTTAGATTTTCAGTAATTGGTTCTACTGCTTATTCATCACTTCCTTCTACATTTGTAGCTCTGTTTGGGTCGTGCCAATATAAACGTATACTGGTTATTGACGACTGTCAGACCCCCCCCAGCCTTGCACATAAAGATTATTGTGTCTCTTTATTTTCCATTACACTGGGAAGCACAGGTAGTGCATGTTGCAGCTGCAGTGTGTTGGTGATTATTTACTCTCTGGCGTCCACTTGTAAAGGCACATAAGAGCGTACATGTATCATCTCTGGTGCCTGCTTTTTATTAGATAATGACTGCAATATATCAGATTTGGACCGTTCGAGCACTATCTGGAAGCATATTAATGTGTGTGTGTGTGTGTGTGCGCGCACTTAGTTTTTCTCTGCACATTCACCCCCGTGTTATGTTTGCTTCATGTGGGTAAACACGCTGAAAATGTCCTTTCAACCTACTCTTCATTTTCTTGTGCTCCATCAAATGCATTATTATGGTTTTTCTATGCAAATGCAGAAAGTATGAGTTTGACAGTGTTGCAGTCCGCCTACATGGGAGATTTTATTTATTTATATTACTTGATTAGTTTTGTCTTCATGCATATTTTACTGATGAGAACAGGACAGTGGATCTCATACGTTTACGAAAACAAAACGAAAAGTAATAAACCCCCTAAATATGTGAAGATGATAAACCTGGACTTGTATTAGGCAAACAACACCAGTGTCCCTGCATCAGGATGAATCGTGTTATATAAAGAAAAAACAAGATCCTCATCAAAGATCGCGATCATATCCTTTTAATATTACATAAAAAAATGTTTTTTAAACCTCGGAATGAAATCCACCCAAGATCTATTTCGCATTCCGCTGGAAACTGCACAAAGAAGTGAGCTGATGAATAAAGAAATAGTTTCATTTAAAATTGTATGTTTACATCTCGGAGCCAAGAGAGAACAAGAGGAGGTTAGAGCGTTGGGAAACGATGAGATGTGCATGATGCAAATTTGAGGAGGTTGCATTGAAGGCTGTGAACGTTTGGTGCTTTGCCCAGTTGCCCCCTGGATTGAACTCGTCGCAGTCCAGGGGCAACGCAACAGCTGGACGACTTAATGATGAAATAAATATGAGGAAGTTGGTTGCAAGAAAAAATGTATGAAGCCTCAGAGCTGAATTTGACTTATCTTGTACTTTACAAGGCCTTTATGAGTTTAGTTTATCATTTTTTTTAACCCTGATTAAAAGATAAAGATTATTGATCGAGTAGCAGTTGAAGGATTTCTGCTACAACATGAATTATACTGGCTGAATGAAGAAATTGATGAATGTTGCAGGAACTTAAGCTGCGAGAAGATCATCAGAATTGAATGCAGTGTCTTTCGAGAATTTCGAGATGTCACCCATCGGTTTATGAGCTGTCGTTTCGAAGCCTCTGGTTTTTGTCCAGCACCATCTTGTTTTTAGTTTTTAAATAGAGGTAACCATATTTATAGAAGTGATGGGTAAGCCTCAGCCTGCTACCTACACCCATTGGACAGTTAGAAATTAAGTGAGAAGAGGAGACATTTTTTCATAGAAACTTTGATAGAAACTGACGGTATTTTCGAGTTGCCCTCTGCTGGTCAGGAACTTCTGCATTAGCTTCACTTTGCGGAGCTGGAGTCGATGTCCATTTTTATATACAGCCTATCGTGTGGATGCTGATTGTCATGAATCTAACTGGACCTCCGCTGATTGACATCTTGTGTATGAAGTCAGAAATGTGTTTAGACTTGAAAGTTGCTTGATGTGTGATTATTATCATTACCCTTTATAAATGGACTTAATATTTATAGTGTGTGAAGTGAAGACGAGTTGAAATCAGGCCAGAGCTCAAATCCCCTCTCGAATGAATGCCCGGTATTTCAGTCCATTACCCATAATTCCTCCATTGTGTTTGTCCCTTTCAAAGTTAGAAGTAATATGCCCTCAATCTGGAGGCCACAGGCTGTCACTTATATTTCTCTCCTTTTCCTCCCCTCCTATTGTAAATCGAACTGTTTATTATTTTCTTTTATCTGCACACACCTTTTCTGATAACTTATCCCTGCATATGGACGTCCTCGTCGCACACTTTAATTTCCGGGAAAGCTTTGGAACAAGGTCTTTCTTTGAGGAATAACAGTCTAAGATTTAGAGGTCGACGTGGCTTTTCAAGAGCTGCACACACTTTATTGTGATTATTATGAATGTATTAAGTTGAATCCCCGTGCTTGTCAGTCTTCATCCACCAACTGTATGAATAACCTTGAAGATCCACGCATCTTTCTTGAATCCCAAGCAAGTTCTTCCAACAGAAGCAAGTTTTGTTGAATCATATTTATTATGTGATCGTGCAAAACAAAGAAGCTTTTGCATATCTGGCTGTTCTTCCTGACAAATGGAGGAATGAACGTCTGTCGCGCAGCTCTTTGATATTATTATTGATATTTTATACGGTTTGTACCAAAAGCTTGAGTGTAAATTATGCATTTTGGGAATAAGTCATATTGAAGGATGCTTGATAACCGCTTCATTTTCATCACCAACAGAAGCATCCATCAAAAAACGTTTCTTATTCTATTTTAATCGGATACATCAGTCAAAACACCTTCCTGAAATGTTTCTGAGTCATCAAGAGAGGTTTTTAAGCGGGGGGATGATGGAGAGATGCAAAGAAAGACAGATAACGTCTAGACAGGCATTTACACACTTTTTTTTCCGCCTGCTCCAGTTTAATATTTCTTCAAGGTAGAACTCACATCATCATTTCAGATGTCAGTTAATGACAATTTGCCGTGTTTTTCAGTCAGATCTTCATTTTGACGGGTGACATGGACAGATAGAGAGCAGCCCACAGAAATTATGTGACACAATCTTTCCAAAAAAAGGTCAAACATATCCACTGAAATTCTCAGGTGAGGTTTCTAGTTTTGCCCACAACACATAATATTTCTGTGAATGTGACAGAATCCCAATGTCCTGTCCAATGTCAACACTGTCTATAGCCAATGAATGGTTGAGATGAGATCCTTTCTGTTGACGATTGGTTATTGGTTCCTTTTTGACTACTTCTACAAGATGGTAAACTCAAGGGGCGCTCAGAGAAGGCAAACCTCCACCATGGCTAACACCATACCTTGGATCTAACCGTTTATCTGGATCTCCTCCAAAATGTATTGGCTTCTTCCGTGGGTTTTTATCCACCCCTGCACAAAATTTGATGGAAATTGGTTAATTAACTTTTGAGTAATTATGCAGACAGACAAATAAAACATAACCACCTTGGCAGAAGTAAACACAAAACAACCTACCACTGTTCTTGTGCAGAATTGATTTTACCTTCAGATGGTTCTAAGTGCAATGTGCAGGCAAGGAAATCTGCAATTTATTCAAATGATATTTACTATAATCATAAAGAACAATAATATTCTTCCTGCTGTGTTGTGGGTTTTTTACTCCTGCAGCTGCAGCACAGTTCACCACCAAGGAGCAACATTCATTTTCAACACAGCAAAAGATGATAAATAAGCCAGGACAGGGTTAATGAATGTCACAGAGCACGGTCGTAAGATGCTCCACCATCTCAGCACCGTCACATCTGTGTGATCAAAGTATGATGCTGAAAGAAATATATATAATGCATAAGTGTATAAGAGACGTAGTTTTCACTGTATACAGTCTATATACTAAATATGTGCTGCTTTAATACCTTTAAACAGATGATATTATGTATATGTGCTGGTTTTGTTTAACAATGAATTTGTAAAACAAGCAATTTCATTACTTCAACCACAGACAATGTATAAACTCTACAACTCAAAGAAATAAATTGACGGCTCTTTTGAGTAGAGAGTAAATGTGATATTTAATCTCCTTCTCTCAGCCTCAGGTAGAAGTTAAAGGACTCATTTAACTCAGAGTTGTCACTTAAGGTTTGTAGAAAAACGTGAAGTTGGTCAAAGTGGAGAGGAGGGAGCAGGGCTGAGGTTAGAGCAAAGTATTTGTGTGTCTGGGATCCTGCAGCAACTAGCAGGATAAAAAAAGGTGCTCGGGTCTTTTATTCGTATCAATCTGTTCCTCCTGCCTTCTCACACATTTTGAAAAATTGCCAGTTGAGTTCTGGAGTGTGTGGTATTCTCCTGCAGGCGTCTCTCTGAAGCAGATAAAACCGCATTGCTAATATTCCAATTGTGTTTTGACCTGGGCAGAGAGCCCATCCATCTCGCTCCCTATCTTCCTTAACCTTATGTATATTGCCCAAGACAATGGCTGGAAGGTGGGGTTTAAATCTTCCATCACCTTCACACACCTTGAAGGCCACGTCCACACTAATTCATTTTAGGTTTAAAATGCAGCACTTTTGCAGCGTTTATGTCTGGTGTCCACATTACTCTGCAGCTTTCAGGCCTCTAAGAGAGAGATTTAGGAATCGCTGCAGGCTCTGATTTAGTTTGAAATTATTATGGGATGGGGTTTAGTCTGGTTGGAAGGAAACCGAGACAACCTGTTTCGGTCTTTTCCACCCAATGTGTGCAGAGATAATCGTGTATTAATCGTAATCCAGGTAAAAGTCGATTTGAAGTCATATCGCCCAGCCCTTGTATAAATGCAGATTATTTTTGACGCAGAGCAGAAAACACTTCTCTCAATGGATTCTTTTGTTTTAAATCATTTAAAGCGTTGTTTTTAAAATGAATATGCATGACGTAACAGAGGAGGTCCCTGGTGTGAGGACTCAGCTCAAAAGTGGAGGAGGTCAGCACAGTTAGGAAGATGGCAAAACAAGTGAAATGGAAAGCGATTGCAAGGGATGAAAAGGCTGAATGTAAAATTGTAGTTAAAGTTGTGATAATTGCTTTTCTTTTGGCCCCTTCGAGACTCCGCAGCAAATCCGAGCACGTAGCCACAATATTGTTGCTTTATAAAGTTGTTGGCGAAAGAGTCAGCAAACAACTGCCCATTCACACATCCAGCAGACAAAGACCAGAACATTAGCATTCATTCAGAGTCACAGCGCTGGCAACATGATGAATGTAAATCAGATATGTGCTCCTTCTGCTCAATATTCCTTCTCTGCCTCCGCCGTCTCCGAAGAAAATAATCTGGCACTTTATCCTGCTAGGTGTTTTGGCTCTTAATGATTGCCAGCAAGTTGTGAACACTGGACTTTATTTGTTTTTCTAAGCTTAAAAGGCCCCTGATCCAGTGTTGATGTGAAGGAAATATTGATTATTGGAGTTTCACATTTTACATTTTTTTAAAGAAAGAAAGCTGGTAAGTAATAGAAGAAGAATTAAAATCGATGCAAGGTCCCTGGTAATGTCTGTTCGGAGCGTGTGAGCAGCGGAGTCCCTCCAGTCCTCTGCAGCGTCTCTGTCCTCTGAAGCAAACATAACATTAGATGAAGAGGGGAATGATTCACCGCTCGCTGCTGTGTTTCCATTTAACTCGTCCCTCTTACCCCCTCTGACATCATACGACCGTGCATGTCACCCGCACACACTCTCGAACAGAGACACATACTTTAGGAACATCTCGGATTAAGCGTGACCCCCGGGGGTCAACATATGCTGCTGGTGTCGCACACACACACACGGCTCCAGTGTTTCAGTGTCTCACTCAACACACTGTATCACACACTCTAACCAGCGACACATCCGGGAGCTGATTCTTCTGCATTTTACGCTTGCGTTGGTTTTCTTTGGACTTGGTTTGAAGACATTCTTACATGAAAATGTGCATTAGAACATAATAACAGGACAATCAAGAACTCTATCGAGCGGGTAAATGGCTGCTAAGATGGTTATTGAGGTTAAAGTGAAGTATTGTAGTTAAGAAAAACCCATCAGGGCCTTAGTGAATTGCTGACCTTTATTTTTTTACAGACAGGGCCATGAAATGAGATGACCTCTATTCTCTGCAGAGAAATTAAAGAGAGTTGTGTGTTGACAGGCGAAGACTCACATCTGGGATTCTTCTGGTTTGGTTATCATCTGGTCGTAGTGCGCAGGAATAAACTGGAAGCTGTGGCTCAAAACTATGATTATTTCAAAATCATTGATCTGAGCCTGTCACAGACGTGTTGGTATCTGTGTTAATGTTTGTAGACATGCGCTGATATGAAAATCTTTATCTTGCTTTTATTTTAAGATGCACAAACATTCTGGCTGTTGGAAATGGTGTCAGTTTGTTCTCAACGAAATTTGTTTTTACTAATATAGATTTTTCTTAGATGTTAACATAAATTAAATGTTTACAAAGATGTTAACAATACACAAAAGATGTGAATTTATGTTTATTAATGTTGTTTATAATAGAGTTTGTGGTTGACATGTAATAATAATATCGACCCTTGATTACATTTTTTTTGTCTTAAAAATTTAATAATCATATTTTTTTTTAATATTTTATACAAAGGCTGATATATTGATATCAGACTTTTTTTCGGTTTGTCAGTTTCAGCATCAACTTCCAAAAATCTGTTGAGCTCTAATTACAACATGACGATCATGTAAAACGTCCTATGGGAATGGTGCTTTTGATTTTGCCCTACACCTCAATCTGTGGAGGCTAAAAAAATGTATTAATCTTGATGATCCCTTCAGCTTCATGTACATAAATGTTGTTGGTTCTCAGGTCACAGTAAGTGGAGCAGCACAGGTTGGTGGTATGTGTGTTAATTCAATAACGTCTCCCTTCTCCTTCTCATCCGGATCACGTCCTGGCTGAGGGGAAAAGTCGTCTCCATTTATTTTTTGATGAAGGCGTTGTGCTTTTTAACCCAGACTCTCTGTTGATTTAATCCTTGACCAATTTGATCAAATCCCTCTCAAAATAAGGTGCTGGCGGATTCCATTTCACTCAGACATCCACCACACACCGAAGCTTAAGAAGCTCATTTTATAACAAACCAAGTTCTGGCATCAGAATAGTTTATTTATTAAGGGATTCTCATTCGCACTTGGCACGTTCACACTAGGTAAGTCTGTTAGTGGTAATTTCCGCTGCACACACTTTCTCTTTGCAGTCGCCGATGCTCTCTGATGTTTTGTTGGCGCGGAGAAAGAGAACACGTTGAGTGATGGGTGGAGATTGAGGTGCATCTAATTTGTAAAAGTCGTAGATCTGCGGATCCTAAATGAGGCGAAGGCTTTGAGTTACATCCAAGCAAAGAAATTGTGATCATGGAGATTTATGAAAAATTAGTTTCGAGGCGTTTAATCAATGAACTTTAAATCACAGATGTGGTCTGGCTCTCAAGTTGGCAAGAAGTCGACTTCATCACAAGAGTGCGGTTTGTTTGTGAGAAGTGAGACAACAAGTGTGGGAAGTGCATCAGTGAAAACACACAACAACATATCTAAAGCTCAGTTTAATTCTCACTATGTGATATTTTGTGATCATAGCTTGTTTGGTCCGAACCTTCTGACTTTCCAGGTCTAAGGTGCCTCAGACCAATGTACCAACATTTAGTCCGACCAAAAGGGGTGGTCCAGATTGTTCAGACTGTCAGACCAATTGCAGGAAGTTGAGACTTCATTTAACGATAGAAGAAGAAAACAAAGCTGAAGCGGATTGCACGAAATTACCAAAATGAACCAAACCAATCAATGTCAATCCCTACATTGAAATGTGAAAACCACAACTAACCAGATCAAATGTGTTGGACCTTCATCCAGACTCTCAGGTGTGAAAATGATTGTGCAACCACTCCTGTGTGTCACCAGCTGTTTCTCTCCCCCTCTTATCTTTTACATCCTCTTTATTTTCCTCGCCTCTGCCTGCACAGGTGAAACCACATCCTTCATTCCTCCAGGAAACTGCATTTGCTTTCCAAGTCTGTCATTGTTTCCAATGTTTTTATGAGCTCCTTAGTCAAACACACAAGATACCACTGCTCCTCTTGTTATATCGTCCCAGTGTAATGCCTCGAGTAAACGATTTCTCACTATAAGCCGCCGATATAAAATGGAAAGCTACTCCAACTGCTTTGGAGAACGATAGCATCGCAGCAGCTACTGCATACACTCCCCGGGTGTTATGGCGAGCAACAGTTTAGAGAAATCGGCTTGGCTGAGAGCAGAGATTTTGTGTTGATCCACAGACGGCGGCACGGTGATGGTGGAGTATAGGAGATGTTCTCTGCAGACAACACTCAGTTTGTTATGTGTGATACTGTGGCTAATAGTTTTGATATCTTACGTTAGGATTATACTAAATATACTTAGGTTAATGTCATATCACACCGGGATTCAATTTAAATTCAAAGAGGACATTTCCACAAGCAGAGATTTGGAACATTGCCCTGGGAGAACGGGAGAACTACAAAAAAAAAACTTTATTTTTATAGAACCTTTCTTAACAATATGTAGCCCTTAAGTAAACAAACTTTATTTTTGAATCTTATTCCCAGAACAATGGTGAAAGTTTCCCTTAAATTTTTTTTTATATTTAGTTGGATCTATAGAGAATTTAATGTCATTTCAAGAACTTTCATGAATACACCCCCCAGATCTTGTGAATGTTAATATATAGGAACCATTTTGAGGATGAAAACTTCCTAGAATGTATTTTCCCATTCAAATGCTTCTTGATACAAACTCGTTTCCTCTTTTCTGCTTTGTATTAGCTCTTTGCTGCTCAGCAACCATGTAGCCGACAGGAAATACAAGGTCTGCCCTCGTCCCAGAGGCATCTCAGAACAATGTAAACACTGAAGTGGCCGCTGCTACTTCATTGAACTTTGAGAGACATTGAGGTCGCGGGGTTAAACGTCTCCTGGTGACTCATTACTTGTCACTGAGGCCGGGGCTTTGAGGGGACTCAGCAGCTGTTGGTCTGGAGGAGAAAACAGAGGGAGGCTCTGTCAGACAGGAGCTCGACTGCAGGAGGGACAAAACAAATTAAGCCTTTTACAGAGGCTGAGGTGAACTTTGACCTTTGGCTGAATGGGGAAGGGAGCTCGTCCCATCTGATGGGATGTGCTGCACGTTCAAATGACTTCCTCTTTGACTTTAACGATGAAGAAATGCTGTGGAGTTAAATACAGAATGCTCTGTTTATAGGCTTTTCTCCCCTCTCTGTCATTTTGTGTCGACACCTATTTCCATTTCCCTCCTTTTCTTTCATCTCCATGGGGAGTATGATTCATATATTTCATCACAACATGCCAATACACAGGTAGGGAGAGCGAGTAAATGGAGAATTGAGAATGACAAATAGGGATAGAGAAATGGAGTAATGAAAGAAATGAAAGAACCAGAAATATCTACTGCAGCCGTTTACCTGCTCAGTCCTCATGATATAATGCGATTGCAATGACCAGGGCTCCGCATTTCGAGACCAAGCTAATTTCTTTCCACGGATAATGTAGCATGAAATAGAACAAACAGAACCTCAAATGATTTAATGCCGTCGGTGATTGTACGAGTGTGTGAGGAGCGTAGAAAATGTGCTATTAGATCATAGAAGGACTAAAGTGCAAAGAGATTGATTTTCAGCTCCCTTTTCTCATAAAGAAATCTGGATCAAATGCAAAGTGGGGTTTGTTGTTTTCTGGGGAGAGCTGTATCAGAAGAGTTGTGATTTGCCCTCTGGTGACTTCACTTGTTGCTTTATGTTTTCTGGTTTACTTAGAAGGTTGAGACCTGGACTGACGACTACACAAGTTAAGTTTGTGTCAATTTAAGTGGGCGACTTCTGACTCAAAGCCTCTAATACGTTCTTTCCCCTCTCAGGTTGTCTCTTTTGAAAGATTTTTCTTTGTGCATCTCGATAATCATCTTGTGACCTCATGTTTTTCATCTTAGAGTCATGAATAAAAACATTCCTCGGTTCTCAAGTTTGATAAAAAAGAACTTTAATGTTGCAGAGCTTGCATCTACAAATGTTTAGAATATTACACAAGTGAGTTACACGGTGTCGTGCAAGACCTTGGGGCTTCTGTTTTAATTTGGTTTCTGTTTTGATTCATAACAGTGGATAGGTACACAGTTAAAAACTGTAAGAGACTATCAAGAGGATATAGAGGATTCAGCAAAACACTGAAACCGCTACTTTAACTGATTGTTTGTACAATGGGAGACGTATCAGGCTTTTGTTCAGGTTTATCATTTTACTTTCGGTTATTACTTGAAAAGGTTTGCGTGCTTTAATGTTCAGAAAACACATCACTGTCCTCATACTGTCCATTTTTGCAGCTCCTCTCTCCTCCTGATGAGGTGTTTCAGGAGAAGTATTTGAGGGAAGAGGAGCTCCCTTGACTTTGGGCTTTTTAACTTCGCAGATCCTTTACATACACAAAAAACCTCATATAAGACACCAGAGGAAAGAAAACCTGAAAAAGCACAACATGTCTCCTTCAAGTTAAACATGAAAGTTAAATGATAAATTAACCTACAGGAGATCATACATGTTTTGTTTCTGTTAGATCAATCCTTTGCTCTGTATTTATTCACAGGCATTGATGTGAGACTACCTGCTGTTTTTGTGGATGACGCTGTTGCCAAATTACCGTCGCACTAATCCTCAAGGTGCAGTCGACTATCCTCCCAACAACACGTTTGCTCAGAGCATGATAAGCAACCAATTGCATGCTGTTTGGCCATGACTCAATATGTTAGCGCCTCTGCATTAGTATCTGGCTGCAAGCTCAGGTGGTTTCTGCTGTCCAGGGGTTGCAGTAAAATGTTTGCAGTTTAGTTTGTTTCACGTACGGTGGAGAATTTCAGGCTGTAAACACCCTCAGAGGCAAATTTAACCAACCCATGAGACAGTTTATAAATACCAAAAAATCTCATGACAGCAATTATTTCTCCTAGTTTGCAGGGATGCAGTTGCGGCGAGAACAAGTTCAATCAAGTGCATCTTCACAGCTGGAAACATGCAGCTGCATTGTCTGACTTACAGGGACAAATACAGCGCTCTTTGACGACATTCTGACAGGGACGATGCTGTGCAGGCGGATTCTTTTGGGTGATCGAGCTAATGGCTAAGATACTGAAAGAAGAATTTGCGAAGGAGCCTTGTTTGCCGCTGTGAAGCTGCTCTAACAACACAAAGTCAAATGTTGCATTGTGTGCAAACACTGTGTGTTTTCCCACAACAAAAGCCTGAAGTGACGTCTGAATTATGCTGGTGAGTTTGCAAAACTCCTCCAGACAATTGGCGAGAGGTTTCAGGACATGATAAGTAAACACAAGGAGCTCAACACATTTGCTACACCATTTAACGTGGGAGCAGCCGATGTGCCTGACAACCAACAACATGGAATCACTGAGCTGCAAAGCATCGACAAGCTCAGGGCTGCGTACAACAACCTCCCCCTGCTGGAGTCCTATTCACTGTATGTGCATCCTGAGGACTTAAATGAGACATCATATTTTTGGGGGTTTTTCGTCCATCTGTCCTATTCTTGTGAACGCAATATCTCAGGAACACCTCCAGAGAAGTTTTTCAACTGTGGTGCAAACGTTCACTTGGACTCAGGGATGAACTGATTAGAATTTGGTGGTCAAAGGTCAAGTTAACTGTGGCCGTACTTAACACGTTGTTTTGTTTTGTGGATGCAACATCTCAGGAACAACTTGAGGGAATTTCTTCAAAGTTGGTTCATTCCTACGTTCACTTGGACGTAAAGGTCAAGGTCACAGTTACCTGCTTTGTGAACATAATATCTTTTAGAATACCTTGATAGTATTCATCCAAACTTGGCACAAATGCTCTTTTAGACTCATGGGTTGGCTGATACGATTTTTAAAGGTCAAATGTAAAAGGTCAAAGTCTTACAAAACATGTTTTTAGCCTCTTGAACACGATATCTCAAGACGTTAGAGTTTATGTATGTTTGCTGTGAGCAGTTATTTTCAAAACAGACCCTTGCAAAGTTCCGATTCTGCTCAAAACTGATTGACCCAGAAAGAAACTTATTCTGGTATCGTCCATTTAACACCAGATGCTTCGCCCAAGCAGCTCCACAAGCAGCTCCAGCCATCGTATTAGTGAGGTTAGTGTAATATATGTGTTCAATAATTTAGTACAGCCCTCGAAGGATGTTATAAAAATTTAAATGGCCCTTGATAGAAGAGAGTTTCCCAGCCCCTGTTGTACAACATACAGTGGAGCTCCCCTCAATATTGCAGCAGTGCAGTGTTTTACAGCCGCCGTGTGAAAATCAGTGCATCTTATTGAAGCAGTGAGCTGTGCGCCCAGAGATGGGGAAATATAATGACATTACATAATCACTGTCATTATCGTTGAACACTTCCTAAATGTTTTTTTTTTTTTTCACTTTAGCTGTGTGCTTTCACTGCTTTTACTAATCCTTGTGGATTCTGTGCGTCGTTACATAACAGGTTTTACTAATCTGGGAACAAAGTGGTTTGATGTGTTGGAGACGGCGGAACACACGTGTGTGCCAAACATGCAACTGTGTGACGAGACGAACCAGGAAAAAAGTCTGAATTGAATCCACTTCTGGATGAAATGTTGCTTCTGCGTGCATTCTTGTATTTCACGTTCTTTCATCTTCACCCTGCTGCTGCTGAGGTTCCTCCACACTGTTTCATTTCTAAATTAAAGCAAATGCTGCAGAGCAAAGTTTCTCATCAGGAGGCCGATACAAATCCAACAAAAAGCAGCAATGTGTCAAACATGTTGAAAAAAACACCTTAAACCGGTGAATTCAGAGCAATTTTTGTAATGCTTATGCAACTCGTGGCATAAATTCAACCAATTTCTCCCATGCAGCTCAAGAAGTACACGGTGTCTTCCATCTTTACACTGTGGCACATCACATCCCTCCCCGTCACCTCCGTCTCTCCCTCGCTGTCTTTGTTCTTGTCTTAAGATCTGCTCTCCCTTTTGTCCATCTGGCTCTTTGACCTGCTGGCGATAAGGAGGAGCAGCTGACAAAACCAGCTTTAGGTTCCCGTCTCTCAACGTCTGAGCTGCCCCCATCTCTTCGCTCGCTCTCTCTCCTTTTTGTACTCCTATTTATTTTCTCTTTCTCCTGTGCCTTTGTTCTGCAGGGGACTGATTCAAGTCTCGTTCGGAGACATGTCAAAAATGTGGGGGAGTGGGCTGAGGTAGAAGTGAAACAATTGATCCTGTCTGTCTTTGCAATTCAAATGTTTTACAATTTTTACGATTGTGGTAGATTTCCTTATTCAGCCCAGTGTCGGTATAGTAAGAATAAAACTAAAACAAAGTAATGTCATAAGCAAATAAACATTTCTCAATCATTGGGCCGCAATCTTTTACTGAAAAAATTGCTGCTTATTTGTTCTTAATATAAAAACCCCAAATCTTTATGGAAAATTCTGTATGTTGACATTTTAAGTGTTGACATATAAAAAATACGTCAAGAAAAACTGCTTGGTTTGTTTCTTCCCATTGGATTCATCATCTGGGGAGCATGAATGTCTGCACAACATTTCATAATATTAATAAAGGAGAGTTGTGGGCAAAATGAGTTGGATCCATAACCATAAAGTGTATTTTTCTGATCTCCACATATCATTTGGACTCAGCTTGTGTGCTGCCACACTCTCTTTTCTTATAATGACGCCCACAGCTGCGTCTGTCGAGGAATCTATCATTGATCACTTGATAAAAATATCCTGTTAAGATGATTGATCCAATGCTTCCCATCACTATTTTCTCTCCTTGTGAAGGACCCAGTCTTTGTTTGTTCTCGCTGCCTCTTTAAGCCTTTTATTGGCCCATTATTCTTCCAGCACATTCTGGATAAACTCTCTAAAATTGATACAAATGACTGTTTGTGTTCATCAAACTCTTGAATGAACAATAAAATCCCCTTTTAAAAAATGGTGGAAAGTCTCTGTTTCCACTTAGTTCCCCATAACACGTTCCACATTGATCTTTATATATTTAAGATATATATACACAACCATAAAACATTAAATTTGCCTTTTCAGTACAAATCCTCTCAATTTCTTGGCTCGAAATGTGGCTGTAAAGAGGTTGAATAAGAAAGTTTTTACAGTGGAAAGTGAAACGTCCACAGGAACTTAAAGTACATAAATACACACATAAAACCAGTTTGGCTGTAGAAGTACCTAAAACAGTCCTATATCCTCTAAACACTACCAGCTGGTATAAAACACACATGAGAGGACACGGCTACCTGTTTCACACTGACCTGTTTTCATACCACGGACATAAATCCACCTTTAGGAAGGTCAGCTGGAATAAAGCCAGTGATGCTGAAGTGTGTGTCTGTCTCCTTCTTCTTCTTTTGGGGTCAGTGTCATTCAGTCTGCTCATGCATGAATGACGTTTATCTCCTTGTCTGCGTGAAATTATAGCCAGTTGTTTGATTTGATGTTTACAAGGCTCCTGAGAGGATGAGTATCTTCAGACTCTTCGTCTTCCTCCGTCTACCCGAGTCTTTTGCCATCTTTCTTTTCTTTGACACACACACACACACACACACTCTTACTTACCCGTATTGTACTTGCTGATAGGCACAGTCACTTTCTGAGCAGCAGCATGCAGCCCTGACAGTTAGATAGATGATGGAGTTTGTGGTTCTCGATGGCGTAGAACAACGACCTTGTGTCAATAAATATGCGTCACAGCGATGGACAGCTTTTTAATAGACAGTCCAATTATGCTAAACTGAAGTTTGATATTGGATCTGCACAACCTCTAATGATGTTCAGTGACAAAGTGGTAAAGGACCCTTTTCTGTCTTGACCACTTGTGTACACACTGTACTTTCTCGTCTTGTCAAGTTAAGGCCTTGTTGGTTCTCACATTGGCTTCAAATGCTGGAATTGGTTGAACATTGTGCCACAGAAATGTTGCATATAAGGAATTTATTATTGTGGTGGACTGCTGTTAAAATGGGTCTTATTTTGAAACGTGAGACAGGAAGGACTTGTGTTGAGCTTGGATCATCATAAGCATTATTGGCTGAAAAGACCAAACGTGAGAGGAGATGCATAAACACAGACGTGATCCTTATTTACTATCTATTTACAGTTGTTCTTTGGTTCTTATCTACGAGTGGTGAATCAGAAGTGCAGATTCTACACATTAACGCCGACGTCAGCAGAGCAACTGAAACATGACAACGTCCGACAAAGAGTGATTTAGATCGTTCGGATAAAGAGCTTCAGTGCTGCTGGCTTGGCCGGATGTTTTTTTGTTTTCCGGAATATGTTTTTCATTTTGAAGAATATGTGATAGCCGGAGTGTTAGACCTCATTGTTTGCTGTAGTTTTCTGTGTCTCATGCGTGACTTAATGGTGGATGATTAAAGAAGAGTGTCGTCCTGGCCATCTGCGTCAGTCCCTTCGTGCTGCTGTTAATCACAGATTTACAGAGAAACTCATACGTGCGGCTTCAGTACTCTCATCATATACAGGCTGAGCGAGGCGTCTGCCCTCTCCACTCTACCTTTTCCTCTTTTTCTTTGAGAATTAAGTGTAATCAAATGTGTCCTTCAGTGAATGCATTTTTATAACTGAGCATCTGTTGTGTGTCATCTGAGCATCTGCAGTGCTTTACATGATCCGTGAACACAGAAACTCTGGTTTCAAACTGGTTTCACATGCAGCTGATGGTTGCAATGGTGCATATTGTATACTGCCTCCATTTTTTTCAGGTTTCCTAGGATTATATAAAGTACTATATACTAGTAGCCGCACCAAAATTGCACTCAAGCGTTGTCATTTGCCAAAAATGAAGTTTGAACGAATTTGACATGACACAGAATTAGTTGTAATGCATTTGAATATGCCCCGTCACCCACATGCATGTACGTAATCACAAGGTTTTGAACACTTGACGTTACTCCACTCGTCCGTGGTTCCTCCTCCGCTGCCTCAATTGAGTGGGAAGCTAACAAGTGAGCCTGCAGGTCTGTTGTCGTTGAAGAGTAAGATAGTTGCATGGTACGCGGTCAACAAAAAAACGTACCTTTGTTTGTTACTTTGCCGAACACAAGATACTTCCACAAACCGCATCTCAGATGTTTTGGTGTCGAGATCGTCCACCCAGGATACTCGTGCTTGCTAGCGTCCTTCATTTTTGTAGAAAAACAACATAACATACTGGTTGTGAGCGCCCTCAGGTGGATCATGAGGCAAACTACCTCAGGTGGTCCCATGGTCTTCTAGTCTGTATATTTTGAATTCCAACAGGTCATTACAGTTCAAATATGATCTTTACCTGCCACTTTCAAATGAATGTTCGAATTGCAAATAAAAGGTGACAAAACTATTGCAAACACTCATCGATTTTCAGTCCCCTAAATGTCCCCCAAAAAACGTGGAACGTTAAAGAAAGTGATAAAGACAACCCTGGTTCTGCCCCTTTGTCCGGATCCATGTCTAACTCGTTCTTTCTTGGCCCATGTCCCATCTTTCAACTACGTTACGTGAAATTCCATTCAGCATTTTTGCGTAATTGTGCTGACAAAGCAAAACAACAAAAAAGAACAAGCCAACGAACAGGGGTGAAAACATTTCAGTCGTTTTAGTGTAATTTAATATACTTCCTACTTACCTCAACTGATAAGATTCCTCTCTAGTGTGCCTGTAAGTGTCCGACTGCATTTTTGTACCTTACGTAAGGCACATTGAATTGCTTTTATTATCGTACTATCACTTCAGATCCAACAGCACTTTGGGATTGATGCTCTTAGTGGTTTCAACAATGTGCTGAAACTGCTCAATTGTAGTCAAAAGGTCCACTAATGGTATGGTGGTATTTTTGTGTTATTTTTTTCTTTGTGTGACGCACAGAGACATAGAAAGCTTGTCTGGATATGCAGCCAGTGGTATTAACTGATGTCTTTCTAGATAACATACAGTTAAAATGCAGAAATCATCCTTCTGGTCTCAGCGAGCTGGTCCTTGAGAAAGAAACCAAATCTATAGCCGCTGATATTCGCTCACCCTTTGATGTGACTGCCCTGTAAATCGAGGAAAAAACTGACATGGAAGTTTGACACCGAGGGAACAATATCGCCTTCTGAATACGGTATCATTATTTTTTGCTGCAGATTCTGCCAGAGCTTTCAGTTTGCTGACATATCACTCAGGCACTGAGAAGTAGGGCGGCTGGCTTTTGAACCTCAAAGTGCTTCGCTGTAGAACCTCAGCATAACCTGCCCCAGAATCCCTGTGCTTTTCACCCAGACCACATTCAGGGTTCCACATGTCAGCTCTGTCAGGCTCAACCCTTGATGCTGTTCAGAATTTTCGAAGCAGCTCTCTTTTTTTTTTTTTTTATCTTTACCTACTACTTCATAGTTTTTTCGGTCATTAACTTTCCTAATTTTCTTTTTTTCCCTTTTCTTTAAACCGGTAGATGTGCGGTGATATATTTACAGAACATCTCAATCATAAACCTCAGCTCATCTACCTTTTTATATCCGAGCCACCTGGCATGAGCGCCGGCACTAAAAGCACATCATCACAGAGATTTCAGTTTTATTAGTGAGTGAAAAGTGTCCCGTGTCCCTGACATTTATCAGGACATTAAAGTATAAGGCAGCGTCTGTGTGTGTGTGTACATGCAGGGAGTTTGTAGTTTGTACACATCGGAGACATAACTCAGATTTCACACAAGAACAGGACGATTCTGGAGTTTTAGACCCGCTCCATAAGAATTTGTGGACACACATATATACTTAACAATGCAACCACTAGAGTCCCACAGATTTATCGGTCGGCTCAATAATACACTTCTTTCTACACAAGGGTGTTTGTCGATATGGAAATTTGTATTTTACAGAATATACAATGCAGATGTGCATCTGTGTTTGTTTTTGAAAAATAAATAGATTACAATGACTTTTCTTTTTTAGAGGAAATTAGACTATAAATAGTGAACCTTACTTATTGTTTAAACACTGACCCCTATGTCTTATATTTTCTTATCATCCCCAACACTGCTACTTCATCTGTATTCTGTAAACTCCCCGTTTGTTAAGCAAAGCCAAGCACGAGGAGGCAAATATCATCAACATAAAGATTTGTGACAAACTAAAGTTAATGGGATTTTCACAGTGTTGTCGACGTGATGTTTGCTTCTGTATTGATCTGTGTCATTCATCTCAGCTGAGCGCTGATCAAAAATCCGTTAAAAAACCTGACTGGCTGTTAGATCACGGAGAGGTAGAGCTGAGAGATGGAGGACAGAGAGAGAGAGACAGAAACCGCAAGAAAGAAAAAGAGAGGAGCAGCCGGAATCAATTAAAAGAAGAAAGGGAGGGAATTTTGCCTTAATTGGAACAGATGATAATTGAAAGTAGAAGGGAAATAGTTTCACAGCTTCTGTGAATAAATATCCCTTATTTTATTACAAGCAACCAAAGGAAAGACTCTTGAAGAATTTACACAATTTGCAAAGATGTGGAACAGTGGGAGTATATCATTGATTGCAAGTTGAACAATACGCGAAAACAAAACTGACAAATCAGAATAATGGTATTAAACAACGGACTTTATAAACAACTGGCCAACGTGTCTCTACTTCCTCCCACTGTCCAGAAATGAAGCCAAAATATCCCACATACGAACGCTGCCGTTCCTCGTTTCTCCTCGTTTTTATAGAATCAACTAACTAACCAGAATCAAACTTACTGGAAAATTAAACACTTGAATATTCATCAGTGTTCTAGGAACTACCTAAAATAATAGAAACCATTTTTGAGAAGAATTTGGTTGACATTTAGTTTGGCTTTTTAGTTTGGCCCATGTCCAATCTGCCAACTTACATTGATTTTGACTCTGTTCCTTCTCAGTGCTGCTTTAAAATATCCTTTATTTTTGAGTCCTTTATTGTCTGTTGTTCCAGACAAGAGCACAACCTGTCGCACACTGACACAAAGCTCTCACAAATCCTGGATGCTCACACGTGTGCAGACACTGAATCCACAGAGCGTAAACACCAACAGGTGTCCAACCGTCTCAGCAGCTGTGGGATACTTGGAGTCATTGAAATGCCTGCGACGACTCTTGACCTCTGCGTCTGCTGTTTCCCTCTGCAGGACTGGCTGAGCAGGTTCGGCTACCTCCCGCCCCCCGACCCAGTGACTGGTCAGCTGCAGACCAAGGAGGCCCTGACCAAGGCCATCAAAGCCATGCAGAGGTTCGGAGGCCTGAAGGAGACCGGAGTCTTCGGTATGTGGCCTGTGTTTTGCTTCGAGGAGGGAGAGTTCCCTTTGATGGAAGCACAATGTGTGTGTTTGCTGTGTCACGACAATATGTGGGTGTGAGAGGATGAATTGTGCTTTGATGTGAAGTGCACCTGGGGATAAAATGCAAGACATGCCCCACAATGTAGTGCAATATCGCGCAATCCAGCTGACAACAAACACAAAGTACGGCTTCGGAAAGTGCCACCGAGTTGAATCAATATCATTGTGGCACAACCGGCGAACATTAGAACATTAGTCAAATTTATTTTTCACGCCTTTTGTGCTGGGTTGCATAACATTGCAAAGACGTCTAAACACCGTGGGACAGCTCGTAAACACCAATCAGCCGCTGTCACACACACGTGGGGCGGAATGACAGCACTGCACCATATGACTGATAACAGTGGCATCTGTAATACTGAATAACGGCATATTGATTAGTTTATTTCCTCATATATATATATATATATACTGTACACATCGTTTCTCATAAATAACTTCCAGTCTCACTCACATTTACACGCCACAATCCTCCTTTACAAGCAACATCATTCTTTGCCCCGACGTATACGACTACAGACAACAGAGAGCTTGATACTACGTGTGATTGATTTTAAAATAGTGCACTGGTGTATTCAAGTATAATTTCTGGCCTGAATAGCAGCATGTCAGAGCTGGAGTGTGACTGTAAAAGGGGTTTTCATAGATAGCATGTATGATTTAATGGCCTCTCACAACCTACGTTAGATGCACATGTGTATTCATGCGAGTGCACAGCTACTGAAGTGAGGTTTATTCCTTAAAATCGGATGTTTTCCACTAGATGAAACCACTTTATGTTCAATAAAATCTGTAGCTATTTGTCAACTGTGTTTATTTCTAAGATGCCTGTCTTGAAAAAAACATGTTGAATATATCCCCCCCCCATCACATGCTCTTCTCTGCCTCTCTTTAGACCAAGCCACACTGGGTCTAATGAAAACACCCAGATGTTCTCTGCCAGATGTGTCTGAGGCCGAGGGGACGGCGGGCCGAAGCAAACGAAGCTCGACCCCTCAGAACAAATGGAATAAGAGGCATCTCTCCTGGAGGTAGGGAAGAACTTAGTACACATTGAATTGATGCAATGACGAAACACCTCAAAAGAGTAAAATAATCCAGAATCCTACTTTGATTCTAGATGTCAAATGTCAAATGCTTTGGAATATGTGATGCAGAGATACTGTTGGTCAAGTGCGTTGACCCAAACTGAACCAAAATCATTAATTATTTACATCTGAAGTAAATCATAAAGTATTTACATCTGTAGTTATGAAGAATGAAGCTTCACAGAGATGTGACCACTGAGTCGATGAGATCTCATCATTAACACTATGGTGGGTCGGTGACGGTGTTTCTTCACAAACCAAATAACAAGCTCATCAGTCAAATTCATGTGTGGATATATTCATTTAATTAATGTACTTAAGTACAATTTTACTTACCTCAAAACAGTGTGATCTACTCTAAACACAGGTGTGAACGTTAGCTCACAAATATCAACTCATCATGTGTTGGAAACAAACAGCAATTGTTTTGCATAGGAATGACTTGTCCAGTAGTATTTCCATTTTATTCTACTTTATACTTTCTCCTCAAAAATAATTCAGATATTGAATTACACAGCATTCATTTTAGAATTGTACTTAATACTTTTGTTGCAGATTCACCTTATTCATAGAAAATTAAATCAACAAATAAAGGATTATGTGCAAATATGGATTAAGCTTCCCAGCAGTACTTAAAGTAGTTATAATTACCTTTACCACCAACAGCAGCATTAGAATATAAATTAATCCATCCATGATCATAATCCAATAATATAATACATATTTGCAGCGAAACCACTGCTGAAAAGGAAAAACTATTCCTCCCACAATTCAGGACACAAATAAACTACATGCTGTTCGTATTAGTATGATTTTGTACTAATATTTACCGCCGTGTTTCAGTGTTTGTTTTTCAGTGAAGTTCAGTCCGTGTCAAATGAGAACAGGTTCTCTCTGCCTCAGCACATCACATTATTGCGCTGCAGGGAACTCAGAGTCATAAACCATTACGTTTGTTTTGCCACTTTTCTCTCCATCTGTGCAGCCCTTGATAAATTACATTAGGTGGCTCTTCCTCAAGGCAGAAATGTGTAGTTTCTGGATCAATTTTTTGGCTCAGAGGAAGAGCATTGTGTTGAGAGTGGCGTGCTGGCTAGAGAGACTGGCAGGAAGTGCTTCTCTCCTCTCAGGTATACAAAGAAACGCACTCCTGTCGCTGTGTAAATAGAATATATAATAATTTACAACACTTCAGCAAGAGAAATGCACGGAATACAGAGGTTTTTTAACATGTATACTTATTGCATCTCTGTGTCCATGCAGTCCAACTCACGGTCCTGCATCTGTATAACTCCTAAAGATCAACAGTCAGTCTGTGGTTTATACAGTTCATGATAAAATAACATGTTCATGTTAAGTGCAGTTGGAACATCTGTCAGGGAAACAGCTTAGTGCTCGACAGCAGAGGAGGAGGAACATATGCTTGGTCCTGTGCTCATTCATGCACACACGCCATCAGCGTTTACACAACAAGGAGATGATGTACGCTGGTGCGGTGGCGAGTTCGGACATGTTGCGTGTGCAAATGTGTCCAAACACAACGCATGAATGCAGTAGACAAACAAACATATGCAAACACACAGGAACACAACGCAATGCAAAACACATATATCTGCTTATGGTGACTTGTATTTCCCTCCATGTTGCGTCTCCTCCATCTGGTGAGAGGTGGTTGTTTAGGATTAGTGTCATTACAAAGTCGTCATGACGACAGCCTACTTTTGATTAAGATCTTCCAGCTGATCTCTTTAAACCATTCATGGTGTTAATAGTATTCGTTCATGGGCTTGAACATCTCCCAATTACATCCCACTGTATTGTTGTCTTAATATACTAGCTTGTATATAAAGATGGACGACATGACTCCATGAGCTCCCTAAAAGTGAAGCCAAATTACCCTGATTGCCCCCTTGTGGTATAGGTCATAAACCCCTACATCCTCCGTGTTGGCTGCTAGGACATAGACCAACCTAAAAAGTCAAAGGACACTTAAAATACATTATTCTCAAAGATAGTTCCATATTCCAGTAAATTTGGCTTAAATTACTTATTTGATGTCATAGAAAGGGCGTGAAACATAATGATTGACACTGGATACTGACTTGTGATTGGTCGAGAACATGTATCGTCAGAACCTCAACCACGATCACTACAGCGCGGAATTTAGCTCCAAATGTCTAAGTCACTTTAAATTGCAGCCACTGTTTGCATCCCTCAGCTGTATTTTGTGTGTTGTGCCAATTAGTAAATATCAGCAAGATAATGTGCTGAACTAAGCTTTTAGCCACAAACCACCTGTGACACATATTGGCTGTGTGCTCATTCATGATTTGTCACATCATCAAGTAGCTCTCTCAGCTTATACTGAATTTTTATTGCTCAAGCTGGTTCTTGCTGCAAGTGTTGTAGCTGCAAAGTTTCTAATTATGCATGACAGGTATGAAAACTCAACCTAAGGACAAGTAACAGCTGCTGAATGTGTTGCACATTGTAGGTGCGCTAACAAGCTAATAACAAGGGAAAAGCAAGAAAGCTGTGGTAGAGAGGATCTGTTTCATTTGGCACATTGTAAACACAGCAACATTTGGTTTGATGATGCGTAGCAGGACTCTTTCTCTCTGATTTTAGTTTCATTATTATTCTCCCACTAGTGTTGAGCCACCTTTTTCACCAGTGTAAGAGTTTAAACTGCTTTGGTTCAGTGGAGGATCGGGCTGTTTACAGCTGACAGGCCACCACGGCTTCTCAGTCGAGCGCGGTGTTGCTCCACAAGCTGCAGTGCGTACCTGACAGCAGGAACCGACAGGTAGTCTGTGAGAGCCCTGGCAATGAGGATGTGTGGGGCCGAGATACTGTTTGTCAAGAAAGTAAGTTTGGTTTGTGAGTGTGTGTCCTGCAAACTAACATCATGACGAAGCTGCTTTGCTAAGGGTTGTTTTTTTCGTTTGGTTTACAAAGACCAAATTACCTTTTGTCCAATTCCAGACACATGAACTCCTGTCATATCTGAAGGATAAAATCAAGTCGAGGTGGGTTTGCTAGTTTGTTGCCTAAAGTAGCCAAAATACGCAAAGTGAACCTGCTGATGTATTTAAAAATTCAATATAAGATATAATATGCAGCAGTAAGTTGCAATATGTATACCGAGCAGAATGCCTGTGGGTACACAGCGTATGTAGCAGAGATCTGTTCAGTGGACGAGCACTAGTTAAACAAGTGTTTACGTACCCGAGGGAAAGTCTAAGGTTTTATTTTGCCCAGACCAACTTGCAGTTAAGGAGAATGGGACACAAACAGGTCTGATGGGGCCAAAGCAACAAGACGGATGAGCTGAGGAGGCTAATGGAGCTCAGGCAGGACAGAGGGGAAGCAAAATGAAGCAAGATGCCGAGGGAAAGCAGAACATCGGGACACTGGAGGATTGAAAGAAAACAGGTCAATAAGCAGGAACTCTCAGCTGATGAGGAGGGAGGGGGGGGCTGCAGTGCTGTAGGAGCAGAAAATAGAGAAGCCACGTCCAGCAAGACGAGCATCAGGCTACAAACTCTACAAAGAGATGTACTATGCTACTACATTGGTGTATCATTTTTATTTATGATAATTAGCGCTTTGCATTGAACAATCCTGCAAAGTCCTTGATTTGCATACACTGTTTCAGCCATAATGCTCAGGATAGCCTCAAGAATCAAATATCTAAATAGCTATCAGATGTATTTCCATGAAATAACAGATATTCACAACCCCTCACCTGAACGCTCAGGTTTTCAAAATCTGTAGTCTGAGCCCAGCTTTAGTTTAAGTTTGACCAAGGTTTCAGGTTTTAGCCTCTGGCTACAGGTGCTGGGCTGGGCCATCCCTCTTCAGTGAAGGGAGAGAGTCTTCAGCTCCACACTGGTTTGCAGCAGCCGAAGTTAAGACTCAGACTTTGAGGGGGGACTCAGAGTTCAGAGGGATGAATCACTTGTCCCCGGGGGCAGGATGGTTGTGGCGTATTGATAACAAATTACCTGGTGACTCTGTCCTTGCAGGCATTGCCTTGTTGCAATAATCCTCCACATCCACCCACCAGAGGCTTTCAGTCTGAGGTGCAGAACATTTTTTGTTGTGGATGTGATTTTTGCACAGAGGCTCTCTCTCTCTCTCTCTCTCTCTCTCTCTCTCTCTCTCTCTCTCTCTCTGTGGAAAACCTGGTGGCAGCGATCCAGCATCCCACTGCACAGAGACAGTTGTTAGGGAGTCAACATCTGCTTCAGGGGACCAGCATGCACCCTGCTGTAAGGACCCGCTGTTTTATGACTGGAACATTTTCTATTTTTCCTTCTCTCTTCGCCGTACTACTGCCAAACTACTGCTGCCAATCATCTCCGCCTCTCAGCTCGGCCCCGCTCGGCTTTGAGAATTAACCTGTCTTTTCAGTCCAGTGAAGCCACCTTTCAATGCACAGCTCTCGCATTTGTAGAACAGCCCAAAGCAGCCAAGAGTTTCTGCAAACTGAGATACACATGAACCTTGAATTTCTCAGCCTGGATCTCCTGCCATGAAACAGATGGTGAAGTTATTGTGCTTTTTTTATTATAAACACTTGTGGATCTATTGCTTTCATATTCAGGTTTCCATATGGTGTCACTTATCAATAGAGCAACATTGATATTTCATTCAGACCTGCTGTCTCAGGAGTGTAATTTACTTTATATATTCTTTAATCCAGGTTAATGTATAAAATGTTTCCTTATGGACCTTTCCCTTGCATATCTCTGTATGTAACACGCTGGTGCCGAGCTGATTCCCGAGGTGGAAAACTCTTCGCTTACACACTCAAAAAAACTTCAACAACAATCTCACAACTTTTACCTTCTATAGTCGACTGCGCCTTTATTCTGCTTCAAGGTCCCTGCACTGCCGGCGCCACACAGAGAAGATTCATATTCATCTGCAACAGATAAAGCTGGAAGGAAGCGAGTTGTGCTCAGATACTTTCAATCGGTTCAAAGTTTCCGGAGGTTGAACATGGATCCACAGACGTGGGTGTAAAATTGGTGCTGAACAAAAAGATGCAATATTTGAATTGGACTGTTGTTATTTCTCAGATATGATCTGACCGGGATTATTATGATGTAGTGAAATGTGCCACGGAGCCTGTGATGGCAAATCCCCATCAATCCCCATAGGACACATTTCTACGTTCGGCTTAAGACCTTGATTTCGTACAGATTTTCAAAAGGTGGAAGTTTTACATCCGTCAGATAAGAAGTAAAACTTTCTATAATAATTCATCTGCTCTACAACTGTGAAAAAAACTCTCCACAAGTATTTCAGTAACAAGAAAACTAGATGTACATCGACTTGGAATAAAGTAAAAATTCAAATGCATTCGATGTGCAGCCTATTGAGATTTACTGTGCTATTATACATGTATTGTTGCTTCAGCTCTATGGATTGTCTTGTGTGTCTGGTCTGCTTTACGATGGACAAATGTTAATTTGCGCACCCCAAAAAAATGAATTACTCATAAAACCCTTTCCCGAACCTTCCCCTCCTCTTATTTATTACAAGTCAAATAGATTTTAGCGTTAAAAGCTTTTCTCTTCTCACAAGACGATGGTTTTCAGACTGGGGGAAATTAACAGAGGCCAGAACCTTAACAAATCCAATTTATCAGAAAGAAGCAAAGTCATTTGGTCCTTTCAAATTAAAAGCCAGTCGCAGAGTTTCTATTTAACTCTGTGGCGAAGAAGACAAAAAAGAAATTTTCTACATGTGGCAGAAATTATTTTCTTTATTTTTTATAGAGATAATTATCCAAATCGTCTGATTACTGACCCCAGTTCCCATCGTGCTCTTTTCCTCTCCATCTTACACACCCGTGTCCTCTTCTTGCTCGCTGTCTGTCAGTTAAACACCACCGAGGAAGATCCACAGTCAGTCCTGCCGACTCAGTAGTGTCCGGGGCTTCTTAGATGTAAGCAGCTCTTTATGAAGGTATTAGATTTGATTGATGTGCAAACGTCTAACAGGACTCTCTCTGTTCTCTGATATTTACTTGCGAGTCAGTGACGCACACTCAGGAGCTCTGCTGCAGCTAAACAACCCCTCGGCCACGTTACGGCTGACGACTCCTTCTTTCTGCTGCAGCCAGAAACACTTGGATCTGCATTTTTTCTCCTCTCAAACGCTGCTGGCTCTTGTGATTATAACTCTCTAACTGCTCATCAGGCACAGGCGGGAAATTGCCCGAAAATAAACGTTTCATGCTTCGATCACACAGACGGATCATCCACAAGTTTATTATTTCAGAGATGAGCAGGGAAAACCGTGCAATGATACGACCGCTGCGTTGCTCCCCACAAACCACAACTTGACCACAACTTTTTACTGTCATCATTTGTTCCCGGTGAGTTGACACCCAACCCATGAATAAATGTCCCATTTGTTGCACCCAAAGAAGTCACAAATCTATTTAATAATTTGTTTATCGTCAGCCAACTCAGCTGGATTGGGTTATTAAATACATTGGTGAAGCTGCAATGAATTTACTGACATGATTTAATAGTAGATGAGATACAGTAGATCTGAACAGGCTGTCAACATTATGGCAGAGTTTGCAGTATTTCCTCTACACATCTATGTGAAGTAAAATAATTATAATTATAAAGTCGGTATTAGATAAATATATCTGCTTAGTTCACCTGTGGAATACATAGAAATACCAACACTGCTGCAATAACTTATAAATATTAGTTTTACTTTGGCAATGGCATAAATAGATTGTTTTTACATTTATTAGATGACAAATAAGGTTTTCTATAATGTAATGACCTGAAAATAAAGTGTGTGGATCCCCTACTACGCTCCCTGCAATTCATAAGAAACACATTTCATGTTTTATTTTGAGCCAATATGTAGATGAACTGCTTCATCAGCTCCCTCTTCACCACAGTGACGTGACAGGAAAGGGATTCTTCACTGCTGCTGTCGATTCCCATCCACCTGTCAGTTTCATGAGATCCTGCACATTTACAAACATGAACGGAGACAATGCGTCCTCTGTGGAGGAGGCAGAGTCTGAGGACCTGGAAGGAGCCTCATCCATAAACATGTCGCTGGCAAAGGTCAGTGAGGTGGTGCAGCAGCTCCGTGGTGGCTACGCGTCGGGTGTGGATTTGCTTTGGGTCCTGACCTCCATGCAGCATCAGTCACGTGAAGGTCAGGACAGTACCTGGGTGGTGGCTCCTAATCATCAAAACTATAGTTTTAATATTTGTGAATAAAAAGGCATTAGTCCGTTTTAATCTGGGGACATCCTGGCTACCATCTGACATACAGCCATCAGGGCCAGTTTTGTTCATTATCTTGCGAAAGGAAACTTCGGCATGCGGAATCGGGGAGACGGGGATCGAACCGCCAACCTTCTGGGTTAGAGGACGACCCGTTCCCCCTCCTGAGCCACAGCCACAAGAAGTGAATTGAAACGGAATGAACTTTTGACTGAGCTGGAATTCCTGAAAAGATTTTAGTTGTCACCCTGTTTGTTTTTTTAAATCGTCGCATCACAATCTTTTAAAGTCTATGACAGGAGAACAGCTAGTGTAAAAAAAAGTACTTGCATTTCCTTTTAATAAAGATCTGACAGCTTGATTAAAACATAATCAATAGCGATCAACTTGTAAGATTAAGAAAGTGACAAGATCCCTGTCACCGTCTGTTAAGTTCATCAAATACAAGGGAGGCGCCACAGAGGAGTGACACCTGCTTCATTTTCCATGCTCCTGCGGTCTCCTTATGTAAACACCAGCCGCTCCCTGGGACTGTTCTCCTTATATGAGATGCAGGACAGGAACGCCTCGACCTTGCAGGACTTACCTGCAATTGCACTCACACAAGCCAACACATACATTTAGATGCATACTTACGCTCTGACCAAGACGTGCACGCAGCCTCTCCTTCTTTCTCTCTTATAAACATTCTCACACACACACACAACCACCCTCGTCTGTCTGAATTAGGACTAATAAGCAGGTGAATTGTCTGTGGAGTTTGAGCTATTTGCTGTGACCTTGGCTATAGCAGCGGTTTGCAGTGAGGGTCACTCAGTATGAGTAAGTGGACAGTGTGGGCACATGTTTGTGAGCATGAAAAATTCATACTTACTGCACAGCACTGGTCTCCCCTCAGGATAGGATAGAATCTAAATTCGATTTTGAAACGACCCCGTGGCATACATTTTCATTTTAATGAGGAAAATCCCATTTTCTTATGGCTGTAAGCTCATGTTGCTTCTACTGTGTATGAGTGTTTTGTTAATAAAAACACATTTGTTAACTGATTAATGGATAAACAGCACGAATGTGGAATAGAGTTTACAGAGAAATCCTTTACCATGTACAATTTATAATATATATACACACATTTACAAGAAAAATACTCAAACTTGTACTTTTCAATTAGATTTTGCGAATACTTGTGATTCTAGTCCACAGTCTGTTACTTTTAAGTGTGTGAACTTAAATGCTGAACATGGATACAAGTAATAAAGTGAGGATTTACGGGGGGGGGGGGGGGCGTGGGTTTATGTCAGACGAAGCCTGAGGGCAAAGAGGGAATGAGGGTTTTTCAGGCAGGAGCTTGAGAAGTCAGAGCTGTGATCGTGGACTCAGGAGCACGAGTCGGGGGATTGACTGGGAGCGGGAGACCAGTAAAGATGAGGTGGTTATGGGGAGGTGTGTTTTTTTCGGCGAGCTTGGAAACAGGCAAAAGTGAGGTTATCCTGAAGGGAGTAAAGGACACTTTAATTACAAATCCCTTTTTAAGTGATGTAACCAGCGATATCGTCACATCTGCATTTGTGAAAATCTCGGTAATCACAGAGATTTTCTCTTTTTTATTCCTTCAGATGTTTTATTTTATAATCACAGAGAATATTCAAGTTTTCTTTTCTTGTGAATTTGTTTTTTTTCCTCATAAATTTACCATTGTAATGTCTGAAATTCTCTTTCAATATTACCCCCATGAAAATTTGCTTCCTGTCTAAAGTGTGTGTGTGGACTATATGGTTTGAATAATAAAGTAAAAGTAAAGTAACTTTATATCTTCTATTAGCAGTAAAAAAAGAAGAAAACTTTGACTGCCTTTTTCAAAGTAAAAGAAATTCTTTGAAACATGTTTCAGCTTCCTATCTGCTTCTGTTGTGCTCCTTCTTTAACACTCACTCCAGTGTATGACGAATCCTTTTTCTTCCTAAATACAGAAAAAGAAATGTAAGGAACGATTGTTCTTTCACTGACGGACTCTTTGACTAGTTTTGGACCAAATCAGACCTTTATTTCATCTTTATGTGCTGCTATTTTTGTTGCTCTACATGCTGAAAGATGTGCCTTGAGAGGAAGATGTTTTTCAGTAGCTTGTTTAACATGACGGATCAAGTGTGAGGAAACTAATGTCCACTGCTTCTCTCGCCCTCCCTTCTCTCAGAGTGAGGACCTTCCCTAAGGATTCAGCCTTACTGGGCAGGGACACCGTTCGAGCCCTGATGTACTACGCCTTGAAAGTCTGGAGCGACATCGCGCCGCTCAACTTCCACGAGGTGGCCGGCAACGACGCAGACATTCAAATCGACTTCACCAAGGCCGACCACGACGATGGGTATCCGTTTGACGGGCCGGGGGGCACCGTGGCACACGCGTTCTTCCCCGGGGAGAGGTTCACCGCCGGGGACACGCACTTTGATGATGACGAGGCGTGGACCTTCAGATCACCAGGTGAGGAAATGTCAAGTGCTGTATGCATGCACTTGAATATGCATGTGTGATATCGATTGATGGACATTAGAAAGTAGACGGAAGGTAAGTGAGGGAGGAGTGATGTTCTACGAAACGTCTTACCAAGACTCCCAGTACTGAATGTAGGGGACTGTCAGGCTGTTTTTAGAAATTAACTGTGGAAAACCTCCAGAAAACTGTGTCCGGACATTTTCTGGAGTTTGCCTTTCAGATATGAGGAATACAGGAGATTGTCAGTGTCAGATGTGTTCACAACAACAGTGAAATGTCCCGGGTAGAGCAGCAGGAGGCTATATCGTATATATTAAGCTGCAGAAATTAAGCCCAGCACATCAGTGTCGGCCTGTACTGCCAAAAGTCCTCGAATCTTATTGTCTTTCCATCTAAACATCTTCGTTGGGGTCTTCTATGTTGATGGCAAATCTTTTTCATCCTGAGATATTTGTATTGTTTTAGTTTTGTTAGGTTTTGCATCCGTCGCCTTTTAGAAACGTCATAAAAATGCCAGTACTCTCTCACTGTGAATTTGTATCCTGCTGTAATCTAGCTTAGTCACAAAATGTGCGAGGCTGACTTACTTTGACATTCGCCTTCTCACGTGCAGCCCCGGCGGAAAATTGCAGGGAAATATCCTGAGTCCAGTGCGTGTTTGTTAAAGTCTTAAGCTGCTGTGAAAATCACATGTGAAAGCGCCTCAACGCCGTTTGAAACTCTGTGTTTGCTAAGGTGTCTACATCCAAAACTAGAGCGCTGAAAGTGTTATATGGAGCCACGCTGTGCTTCCACCTTTTGTTCGTGTTCCAGATTCTGTAATGAATATTTAATGTGTTAGTTCTATCAATTCAGATACAGGACGCAGCAGGGAATCAAACTGTGCTTAATTGTTTTCATGAGCTTCTTATGAGGCATAAAAGGTGTCATTTCATTTCCTGTAACTCCCATAAAGACAAAATCCGTTCTAATGTGCCACTGATTGACTTTGTTTTTTTTTTTAAGTGAACAAAGGATGACTGAGCTTACTTGAATGTTCAAAATTGCAGAACATGGTTGTAACTGCAGTTAGTCTTTTACATTTCTTTACAGATTAATGATTTAGAAGAAAAAGAGAGAGAAAAGCAAATTTAGGCTCATTTAAGTATTTTTAACTGAAAGTAAAGTGTTCGGTTTGATTTGTGGCGACGAGACGCTGAAAGGATTCGTCTCTACGAGACCTCGGAGCAGCACTAATCTGTGATGTCAGCCAACAGCTGCTCCAATGGTAATCGATAACAGAGTGATTTGGACACAATGACACAGTGCTGAGATCTGCAGGGTTGTGCACGCACTGTTTTAAAGTGAGGGAACCGTGGTGGAAAGTCACCCAGTCCAGTGAGTGCAGTGAATATTTCCTTTTTGTACTACTTTTTATTTCCATCCCCGTGTAGACACTTAAAGAGAATTATTTCAATATTTTTTTCAACAGCTGGAGTTACTAGACACCTGAGAACCTCTGCACAAAACTATCCCGCAAAATATTTTTTTAGAATGTCCGATGTTCATATGAAAGTATTTGATAGAGACAGGAAACAGGGCAAATGGGATGCAGTAAGTGGTGAAGCCAGTCGGGAGTCAAACCAGCGACCTCATGATGTATTAACTCAACTGATATGAGCCCAAACCATTTAACCCTTCGGCTTATGTGAACCTATAAGGGCACTTGGGAATCTAACGCCCTATCTCGCCATGTTAGAGAACGTTTATCTGGATCCGTGACTAAATTTAAGTGGTTCCTCCTCCTTGGGTCATGCACCAGGTAGAGGGGGTCGTTCACTAACCAAAAGATCGTTGGTTCGATCCCTGACTCCTCCAGTCTTCATTCTGAAGTGTCCTTGATTGCCAAATTGCTCCTCCGACAGTTTGTGAATGTTTGATTATAGAATAAGTGCTGCGTAAAGGAGTGCTGTGTGAAATTGTGTGAATGTAAAGCACTGTGAGTGGTCGATAAGGTTGGACAAACACTAAATATATACTATTATATTTACCAAACACCCCTCAACAAGATTTAATGGAAATCGGTTCAGTAGTAATTGAGGAACTCTGCTGACGGACAGAAAAACAATCCCACAAACGAATGGTAATGAAAACAGCGCACGTAACTATAATATGATTAAAGGAATTTCCACCTCGTGCAATTTTGACATTAAAATGATGCCAACACATTCGTGCATCATAAAAAAATAACCGAATAACAAAATATGATGTATTTTGCATGTGTGGATAATACACATGTTTCTTTTTCCTGCTTATCCCTTAATGATGACGATGATCAAAGATGAACCTCGGGCTGAAAACTAGACTGCCCCGGGGCTCACAGGCTCTTAGTGGTGTCCTCCTCCCGGGAAACAGAGCTGAAAAACTTGTGTCTTGAGTGTGCATGACGCTGACTCTACCAGCTGGTGAGTCCGTGACGCAGCAGGGACCGACTCCATCCTCTTGCCTTTGCCCTTTTAAAGCGCTGAACCATATGTTGCAGCAGCTCAATCTGCTTCAATTAGACCTCCCAGCAGGCCGGTGGCAGCACATGATGGCTTAATGCTGTAGTAGTTTACAGCGCTAACTGCATAGAAGGGAGTTTGATTAATGGGAGCGGAGCAGTGAGGGAGGGAGGGAGGGCTCAGAGGTGTTTTCTTGTTTTTATGATGCCAATCTACTTCTCTCTTCAAACAACGTCATCCTCAACACAGACAAAAGATGATTTAAACTGAGAAATAAAACAAAGAAAACACCATCACACTCGCAAATTACTCAGCAATGAACGGAAGTCGGTCATAGAGTAAAAACTACGGCTTTTTAAGATAGTTGATGTTTCTGCTTTCAAGGCTTTCAGTCACAATGATAAAAAGTCAACATTTTCCTGGGGCTGATAACCCCCCCGTTTCTTATGGCCAATCAGTGTCACTGCTTTTATTCTGCTGCTTTTGGTTTGTGTAAAATTCTTCCATTCATCCATTATCTATACCATTCGCGGGGGGGGGGGGGGCAATCCCAGCTGACATGGAGCAAGGGGCGGGTACAGCCTGAATTAAAATGTGGATACCAGACGGGTTCGCACAAAATGTTTTAAATGATATAATGCCTGTCGGATTGGGGTCAGTCTCTGCGATTTTCTCTCCATTCACTCTCACACTCTCTAACGAACCTAACCCCAATCTGAATGTTTTTGGATTGTGGGAGGAAGCTGGAGAAAACCCAAAGACACGGGGAGAACATGCAAACTCCACACAGAAAGACCTGAGAACCTTTTTGCGAGCTTGTCCTTTCTCACACTCTTGTAGTTTAACACCATCTCCTCAAATGCCTTGAGCAGTTTGGGACTAACCTCTAAACCAAGGAGGACCTTACTAATGAAAGAATTTTAGATCTCTTATTTTTTTCCTCATGCACTGAAAAGGGATAATAGCTGGGGGTATAATAGCAATTAACTGTGTAACTCTAAAGTAATGTTTCAGTCTGACATTTGGCTCATTTCACAGCTCTCCGAGTGCAGTTTTAATTTCAGATTTGTGCAGCCTGTTACAATAATTATTCTATTATTCTGTTATTCTGATTATTCTGTTACAATAATCTGCTAATTCGCCTTTTTTGACTCTCGAGCCTGCATTGACAGATCTTTGGCCTCTTGGGGGACGGCACAGAAATGAGCTATTAACCAACGCCAACATAATTACGCTAAATTTGGGTGCGTTCACACCTGTGATCGGATCACCCAGAATAAAACAGGTCCCCTAATTGAGATATGATGTCTGGGTTAGAGTATAAACTGTGCAAGAGCCTGGAATATAAAAAACTTCTACATTGTGATATCCAATAATAGTATATATGGATAAATGGCATCCACACACTTAAAGTCAAAAAATAGTGGATGTAAAATATGTATGTGGGCCGGCTGTGGATGCAGATATTTCCAGAATTGATTTTTTGGGAGTTCATGAAACTATTTCAGTCTCGGAAGAAAAAGCTCAATCGATACATTAGTTCGTCTGCTAAAACAGTTTTTCCGTAAAAATGAAGACGCCTTAATATTTTTCCCTAAACATAAACTCCTAAAATCAATGTTTGTAATAGATTGAAATAATTCCAAAACACTTGTTAGCAGTAGAGTAAGGGTTAGCAGTAGTGTTAGCAGTTAGGTTAGCGTTAGCAGTAGAGTTAGGAGCTAGAAGTAGGGTTACTAGTAGGGTTAGGGGCTAGAAGTAGGGTTAAGGGGTAGTAAGCCTATTTACTTATATTAAGCTTTGTTTCAACTTTTGATCTCTGTAGAGAACTGTGATATAATCTTGCTTGGAGAGGCAGCTTTTTTATCCCAGAACATTCACCATCTTCTTTAAACACAGCAACAACAAAAAAAATTATAAACCTCAAATATTCTGATAAAAAGATATTGATTTTAGATTCATCGCAATACAAAGTGATGCAAGGTCACAGCACTGCAGGGACTCGCATCAAATGAAGAGGATGGCCCTCGGCTTGCCGTGCTCCTGCATCTTTTCCATCTACCGTATGCTACACTGTCCTTATTAAACTTTCAACCAGATGCTCCAGGCTATGTTTGTAGCATTCTGGAAACATCATGATAAATCCAAGCGCAAGCAACCCCTTAATATATTGTTTCTACTCTGCTTCAAAGTAATGAGATAAAAAAGAAAAATGCAATATCCAATAATACCATGAAAGGAGTTGTTCTATAGTGTATAAGTTACTGCTCCTGCCCTGAACAATGCAATAATACAATTTTGCTTCTGTTTACACTTGAGCTTTCTTTCTTTCGCTCTCTTTCTTGCTCGCTTCTCCTCTCTCTCTTTTCATTCATGGGTGTCCAACTCGATCAATCTCCTCCATCGACCCAAATTTCTCAGCCCTGCCTTTGACGGCTGGCAGAAGGATTTTTTTCTTTCCTTCGACCTGTAAATACGATGACATGGTACCTACTTTGTTCTGAGCCCTTGTTCTCTCACCCTCAATCCCTCTTTTGATCCACCTTTCCTCTCCGCACCGCGTGCTCCTGCAGATTAGAGTTGGCATTTGACTTCCGACTACCCCAGGTGTTTTGAGCGCAAGTGCGCGTCTCCATCTGTCCTTTGTCTCCTGCAAGAGCTCGACACCGAGATGTTCCCAAGTCGAGGCCAACACGAGGTTAACAGAACGCAGACTTGAGCCCAGCCACCCAGGAGCTCTAAGCCAGCTTGGCTCGACACGCTAGCACTCGCGTTTTTGCAAATCTAAATCTCCAAGGCCTGGGTTTTTGTTTTGCTTCACAGACTCAGACAAGGACTTTTTGGAGGCTTTGCCTTTTCTTTTTTCGCCGAACATCGAGGGTGAATGTGCTTTAATAACCTGCAGCCTCTTTGGATGTTTTTTTTTCCGCACACAGGTTTTGATTGGCAGCCCAGGGACTCGGGCTGTATTACCATAGTTATCTCACCACACCACATGCCTAACAGCACTCAAAGCCACCAGAGCTGTCTGTCACGCCTCTGAAGTTACAACTTCTGGAGTTCACTCATGAAAGGGATAAACATGCAAACAGGGGTCGTGTTGCTTCCACACGAGACACAAATGTTAAGCAGCAAGGTGATCTCGGCTGAAGTTGAAGCTGAGACAGAACTGAAACGTATCAAAAGTGAGAATTATGTTTTCACTGTGAAATCCTTGGCGTTACCTCTGATTCCCCAGAAGCATGAGAGTGAGGAAGATTTTGAGTTTTGTCATTATTCCAACTTCATGTGGTATATTTATTTCTTAATAGACATACAAACACAATGGACTCTGCGGGTCCTTTTTAATTGAGTTCATGATCTCTTTTGACTTACATCTATGTTCAGTATCCATCGTCTTTCTCTCCGTCTCCTTCAGACACCCATGGGATGGATCTGTTTGCGGTTGCAGTCCATGAGTTCGGTCACGCCATCGGCCTGGTCCACACCTCCGCCATCGAGTCCATCATGAGACCGTACTACCAGGGTCCCGTAGGAGACCCTCTGAAATACGACCTGCCCTATGAGGACAAGGTCCGCGTGTGGCAGCTCTACGGTACGAGGGAGCATCAAACAAAACTACACAATCACGTTTCTTTTTGTATGTTCATTTGATCTTTAATCACATTTCCTCCTCAGGGGTCAGAGACTCGGTGTCCCACACCAATCGACCAGCGAACCCCTCGCAGACAGCTGAACCTCCCGTCCTGCTGGACCTCCCTGAAAACAGATCAACTGTCTTGTAAGTAAATGCTGCATCTTTTTAATGCAGTTATTCTGCCACTAAAGCGAATGAAATGATCCACTCCAGCCTCTTCATCAACAAAATTCGATCTTCTCCTTTTTTTCTCCCAGCCTTCTCAAACACTCACAAGCTCACGATTGATTCTTGTCCAGCCTCCCGCAGGTGATTCTGTCCACTGACGTAGTAAAAAGGTTGCAGCGTCATAAATGTCCTGTATACACAGACAGGTGAAGTTAAAAGAACCTTAAATGGACCTTAAGTACTGCTGTGTGGAGCCATGTTTCCCCACAGCCCTGTTAGTTAAACACAACCTGTCGTGTTCCAATTGTGCTCCTGCATTGATTTTAAAACTGCTCATTGTTCAACTAGAAGTGGCTCTTATAACCAATGTTACAGTATTTTTAAAAATGGTTTTTAATTTGAAAATTTGCTCAATTTCCTCCACAGTTTAAAACAGAAAAAGATCATATTATTAATTATATTTTAGCGAATTAATTGAGGTAATCTTTGTGCTACAAGTGCCCCTCCGTTTTAGAGTCACTGCTCCAGGAGAACTATATATAAAATATCTAATAACAATCTGATTTATAGGCTGTTTGCCTCGGGAGCTGCAGCATGCTCAGCGTCATGACAATGTGCTGCTGCTGAAAGCAGACGGATCAACACAATAACTCGGTTTTACTGTGTCTTCTGGCCACCATAACAGAAAATGTCACGACCATCTGGGTATTAAGTTATCATTTAGCCTGAGGTGGGCATTAGAGGGGAGAGGATGTAATATTCAGAATGATCAAAAAATATAGGCAAGGGATCATAAATATGCTGAGTGGATATGTAGAGGTGGATGTTTTGGCTGCAGATAGGAGATGAAGGTGAGATCACCTCAGGGATCATCCTCTGGGGAACATAAATGGTCCCTATTGGCAAAGTGACATGAGGGCGGCTCCACAGGAAAGATGATAAAGAGCGAAGCCAGTAATTGACTATAAATTTTAAGACAATCTGTTTGGTACCTCGACAGTGCAACAGACCCGACCTAAGAGAGACATGCAACACATCAGTTAGGCTCCCGAACTGTATCTAAAGATGGACGACATGACGTGAAGTCAAATCGCCTCAATCATGAATTTTGTAGGGATGATCTGGATTCAGGAGTTTTGCTGATTCCCATCATTCCTCACAGCTGGAGCCACTAGTAAATATCTAAAATCTGAGGTTTCATATTACTGGAACTATCCTGTTAAACTCAAGGGACAAAAAAGACTTTCATTCCGTTTCTATCCTGCAGAGTTACAGCTCCATAATTTTCGAATTTAGCATAGTGTTAATCATGTAGATGTTACTCAAGCAGAGACTCTGCCAGTGAGATCCCTGCACTCCGATACAGTGAATTAAAGCAATCAACAGGGGGCAGCTTACGCGGGGAAGTGATCAAACTGAGCTTCAACCTACATCGACATCAACGCTTGCTGACCTCCCTGCATGCACCCCCACAAACATGCAAAGTCTACGCAGCAGTTCCAAACTGAACAGGCAAATAAAACCCACTTACCCTAGTATCAGGCTTTTCACTGCCCTCATTACTTGTTTTCCACCACCTCCGTCAGGACGTGATGCGAGGGGGAAAAGCTGGATTACGCTTTGACAAAGGTCACGAATGCTGCCCACTAGTCAGCGGTGTCGTGTTAATAGAGCCCTGAATGGAGATCTTTGTTGATAATACAAGGGCTGGCGGCCTCCCACTCACAGTGGTCGCCCTGTGGTGCTAATGGCTTCATCATTGGCAGGCCAACCACATCACTGCTTTAAATCACTTATTAGGCCCAGGGCTGAATGCAATGGGGCCCCTCACTGTGTTTATCCTGTTTTTTAATTGTAGGGACAATGTGCACATGCATCCATGTGTTCAGACGGTCAGTGGGTTGGCGCAGTTATCCCATGGTTGGTTATTTGTGTGTGCAAATGTATTTAACTCTATTCCTTCCTCCAACTTTCTTCCCTCTCAGCCTGGCACGAGACGCCCCAGACAGATGCTCCGGTCACTTCGATGCCGTGGCGCAAATTCGCGGGGAGGCCTTCTTTTTCAAAGGTATTCAAGCTTGAGAGCAGAGAGTGAACAAGAGAGACAGACAGACAGATAGAGAGTGACGGGAGGAAAAGAGGTGAATTGAGTAAGATAAAGTGAATGGGTAAGGGACAGGGACCGGGCACAGCACAGAGTGGCTCCAGCGATCGATAGGAATCCAAGTCATGTGTGGCTCCGAGGGCCCGAAGCACAGACTCAGACACCATCACATATTCTGCAGCCTAAACAAAATGTTGCTGTAGTGGCCAGGTTGTCTGGACCTTAATATCTGCTGAGGTTGAAATGGATCTCTTTGGCTCATTTGTGAGTCTGAATATACTCACAAAACAAGACAGCTTCCATTTGCCAAAACTTGTTGAATAAATTCAAATTGAAAATAATTTTGTTAAAATAACGATACGTGATGTGTATCAGCCAAAGACTCATCTATGATTATTCCTGTACTTGACTCCTGAAGGATATCATGAAACGGCTCTAACCTGCTCCTGTCTGTCACAGGGAAGTACTTCTGGCGACTAACTCGAGAGAAGCATTTGGTTTCTCTTCGCCCGGCTCAGATCCATCGCTTCTGGAGGGGCCTCCCGCCCAATCTGGACAGTGTCGATGCCGTGTATGAGCGACCTGGGGACCACAAAATTGTGTTTTTTAAAGGTGAACATATCTTGTGTCATATCTGCATCCATACTCCATAAGTCTTTTAACTGTGTATAGACTCCAAACTACAAAGTTATTATTTTTCCCTTTAATAATATCTGTGTTTACCCCTCAGGTCTCAAGTACTGGGTGTTTAAAGACAATAACGTGGAGGAAGGTTACCCTCGTGCAATCAGTGACTTTGGTCTGCCCTTGGAAAGCATAGATGCGGCGTTTATTTGGCTGCACAACGACAAAACCTACTTCTTCAAGGACAACCACTACTGGCGCTACGACGACCACCTGCGGCGCATGGACCAGGGCTACCCCAAAGACAGCACGCTGTGGAAGGGGCTGCCGCTGCATCTGGACGACGCCATGAGGTGGTCGGACAGTGAGTAGCCCTCAAAAACGATCCCTTTCATTTGCATACTGCTTTGAATTTCCAGGCAGCTCAGCCTAAACTTAGGGGTGAAGTTAAACTTTATCGAGTTGCAGAGTGATTTAATGAATCGTTATGCTCTGCATCTATAGAGAGACATTGGAGTTAAAACAAACCACATTTGAAACTGAGCGATAGACAGAAATTTCCTCATCACTGGAAAAGTAATGAAAATGTGAGAACAGATTTACAGAGTTTTATGTGACTCTGAGGGGAGCTGTTAAAAATCAGGGAAAACTCGCGTCACTCAGGTAAAATTAACTCTTTGAGAAGGAAACAACTTTTATATGAAAAACGCTTAAACTGTTTAATAAAAATAAGGATTTTATAACACAAATGAACACTGTACACCAACTACCCACTTGCAGCCGCATGAAAAACCACAGATACAGATATACAGGCTCTTGTTAATATGATGTATACGACCACAAACTGTGAGCTGCGGTTGTGGGAAATGAAATCTACAGCGGCGTGTGTTCCCTTCAGAGACCTCTCCTGGATACGAGCGGCTCAACTTCCCAGACAACCAACTTTTTTTAGATTACAGACAATAAGTCAGTGTAGCAGAAAGAGATGGTGAGACTCTGCAGCTCAGCTTGCCAACAAGAGCCCTGACCTTTACACTGCAAACGCCGTGGAGCGCCGTGCTGCTTGTTATAAATCCACAGGCCCGCCTCCTCTTGTTAATCCATGCTGCCCCTGCGAACTCAGCGGAGTCCGTCAGATTCAGGGGGAGCGCACCGTCTGAGAAACACCGACATGACAGGACCTCTAATCTAATTTAGGAGGTCCCACCAACGGGACCTTCCTCCAGCATTGACCCAAATACAATCGATGTCTCGAAGTCGATCCTGATCCAGTTCTGCAGATCCATCTTCTGATCTTCTGGAACCGGAGTTTGTCATTTGAACGGCCGAGCAGTCGGTCGGCTTGTAAAAGGGCTAAATGGCGCCAGAGCAAGAAGAAGGGAATGAAAGAAACTCCCATTCACAGACTGCATCGGTATCAGTTACTTTCCTCACGGCAGTCAGCATTGAATCGTGTAACAAACCCTTTGTTGAGTAAATGTTTTTTGCCAGATTTAACAGAACAGTGTGCAGGACTCAAGAGAATCGATTGGAAGTTATGAAATATAAAAGTCGACATTATTTTTTCATTGGTGTACAATCTGAAAGCAAGAATCCTGGTTTTGTTTAGAATGAGTCTTTCATATCGGGTCCTTTTCCATTTCTACAGTTCCCCTTCATGTTGTTATTGCTGCTTTTAATCGTCTTTTAGCTCATTGTTTTGGATCATTGTTTTATAGCTGGTTTTGTTGCTTCAGTGGCCCAAATCAGATAATACCGCTTTATAAGATTTATGTTTGGTTCATTTTGAAAGTTATCCCTAATTAATGTTTGCTGTTTGAAACTTCCACGAGTAAAAATTATCAAACGATGTTGATCAAATATCGGTGATACGTGGTGTATAGGGACAACTAGAGCCTCCGAAGGGCTTTGCATTTCCAAACATTTCAGCCTGATAAAGTAGACCTTTGTGGTGTTTGATCGAGGCAGCGGGCCCATTGCCTTCTGTTCATATATAATTAAACAGGTTCCGGAATATAATTATAGTGTAATTTCTGAAACACATCAGGGAAGAAGTGTCGGGCGCCAGATGGACGACACGCGTCTTGTTCCCTCGCTAACGGCCTCGAATTGGCTCGTAGCTTTGTGACATATGGTCGCCCACTAAACAGCAATTGACATTAACTTAGAAAAAGTCGTCATCAGTCACTGGCGACCTTTTTCAAAATATAAATCGGTCAATTATGAGCTTTGATCGGCAATCAGGGCGAGTTCCAGGTCACAGCTCACGTTGGACTCACTAAGCACGAAACTTCTTTAGTCCTGTTGGATCTCGATTGGTTTGATTCGTCTTTTGAAAGAAGTGTGATCCGCTGCTTTTCTAATTTCCTCCATGTACAAATTAACACTATCAGATATTTACCACAGTTTCCAAGTGAGTGAAATAGTTTACTCAAAATAAATTACACTTTTCATTTAGGAAAGCCCAAGGCAATATTTACCCACAACAATTTTAATGAACAATTAATATAGCAATGTAAAGCTTTATTTGAAAGCATATTTATCTCCTGGTGTGTGTTTCCCTCTCTTTCCCATCTCTCTCCTTCTCCTTGATCTTAAGTATCAGCGTGTTTTTGGTATAATAACTCCCGATATTTTGAAAACCACCTCTTTTAAAACACATTTCTATCCATGCACAATATGTTTGGTTTTGTTTTCAAGTTACGTTTTTCCTCATCTAAGTTTCAGCATTCTTTTCTTATAATAATTGACTATTTTATTTATTTATTTACTTATATATTTATTTGTACGGCTCCAGAGAAACACACTTTAACCTATGCATAATTGTGTGTAGTTCTAGTTTTAGGTTGTACTCACTTAAGTTAAGAATTGTCTTAAATATTACTGATAATTAGTTGATTCCTAGCCATTTCCTTTAGGATCAATTTGGTATTCACCTCCCCTCCCACCTCCCGCCTACCCACCCACCCCCTCCTCTCTTTCCACTCCTTCTCTGAGTGGCTAAAGCTTTATTGGGGGAGTTGAGGTAATGAGACCATTACTGTATCATGTCATGCCTGAATCTGTAAAATCTCTACAGATGCATCTGTGCCTGTAAAACATCCCGGGCCTTTTAGCTTCTCTCAAATTTCTAGTACCTTCTATAAAACACCCCACAAACATATGCGGGTGTAAAAATCTATCTGTGTGTGTGTGTGTGTGAGTTCACAGCTGGCCCTGTGTAACAGTGTGTGGCATTAGCATGACATTACACATTATGAGGAGTCGTGATTAGTGAGTACTGGAAAGTAAATTACAATAATTAGAAACATTCATCAACAGTCACTTCGAATTATATGTGTGAATACAGTTTTTACGCAGGTTCAGTGTTTTGATGCATTTTTGCCTTGATATTTTGGTTGCATACACAATATATTCATCATTTGAGTGTAAACATAATGTCTTTGTTTTGTTTGCAGCTTATTTGTTCCGATGTTTCTCCCAGAGTCAGAAGTTGAAAAGTTTATTAACAAGCTCATTGAGATTTAGAGTCCCTGACTAAAGAGGGCGAAACCGAGAGCTGGTTTCATAACTCGATTTAATCACTGTGCAGCACAGGAGGATGTGGAGGACAATCGTAGGAGACTTAATGAGTCCAGAAATATGAAATTAATCAATAAGACAGTTCTGAAAGTCACAAATAATATTAGAAGCGATGAAGGCCATTTTCACTCTAGGGACTCATTTTTCATGCTTTGAGCAAGAAAATAAATCTATTGAGGTTTATCTTGTTGGGGTGAATTAATATCTGGGAACTAACTTTTCAAACAACCAAAGATTTGTGTTTACTCCTAACTCGGGTGCAGAATGAGTCTGAAAAATGAATATTTTAATAACAGAACCTTTTTTTTTTTTTTTTTTTTACATATGTTCAGTTGAAATCCAGTTTAACCTCATCTGTTTCTGCAGAATGCCAAGAGTTCCCGCAGCTAAGGTAATGCTTGGATGTAGCCTAAGATGTAAATCAATTCAATTTTATTGCTGAAAACTATAGATATAATATGATATATCGTGATAATTTTGTCTGACCATTTAAAATGATCATATCAGCGTGTTCCTCTGACTACATTAGAGCTTTGGATCTTGACTTGGACCTCGGGAGGTTCCCTGCTGCTGCTGCTGAGCAATTATAATAGGTCAAACGCTCTGGACACGTTTCCCCCATTGGGATTAATAATGTTTACTTTACCTTACATTGTTTTGGCAGCCTTTACCCAGCGAGTCCCCTCTGAGGAAAACTTCCCTCCCCTTGTCCAGATTAAGGTCTGATAAAGAACTTGTAGATGTTAAAAACTGGAACAAAACCCACTAATTAGCTGGAGCTGCTCAGACCTTGTTTCAGGTCGCTCTCGATGGGAGCGCACGGCTTCACCTCTCTCCCAGCAGCGGCTCCCAGCTGAACGTCTGGAGGCTCTTTTTTGTGTGTTGTGTTTAGAGGTCTGGGTTGTGTCGGAGCTTTTGCCAACTTCACAGGTCCCCGCTCGATGCTTTCTGACGTGCGTGTGCGTGTGCGTAGAAACAAAACTGCCTGCATATACTCTACGTAAGATCAAGTGATGGTGAGCAGTGAGAGAGAGGAGTGTTAAGAGACAGACGCCCATGAGAAATCACAGGTTTATGAGATGGATATGAAAGATGATGAGGGGAGAGAGTTGGTGTGATAAGAACAATTCTGGAGAGAAATAAGTTGAAGGAGGGAGTGGAGGAGCGTCCGTATTGTTATTATACATCTGTCTTTCTCAACAGGCTTGCACAGATATTTCTGTTTGCTGTATTTTAATACTAAATGTCCATAATATTTGGGCGGGAGAGGGTGAGAACAACTTTTAGACTTATAGGACATATATTATTGTATTGACTTGTTTTCCGCTGTTGGGTGCCCTCACACCGAGAAGGTTCCCGGTTAGAATCACGGTTCGATCGGGGTCTTTCTTTGTGGAGGTTGCACGCTCTCCCCCTTTTGTCTGCAATGGGTACAATGGGTGTGTACTCCTGGGTCAAATTAGTCGGCTTTAGACAAATGTTCTTATTGTCTCCATGATGGAAGCACAACCCTCGGGTGAACACACTAATTTGGCTAGACAGCGAAGTGAGACAGCGCCTCCGTTTTTGGTGCGTTTGTGACATCGAACATGATTCACCAGGAGAAAAAAACTGCCTTTTTATAACAAGATTACCCGTGTTTAAAAAACTTGCATATACCTGCAAATTTTGGTGTAAAACAAGGTGTATATGTCGGCCTGTGATCCGCTGGTGACCTGTCCAAAGGATGAGTGATATAGATAATGGACATGTTGTTTTGTCTGTGTCTCATAACACAAATATATACCAACCCTCTCTCTTCTTTCTCCCCGTGAAGGCTCGTCCTATTTCTTCAAGGGGAAGGAGTACTGGAAAGTTCCAGGCAGTGACATGGAGGTGGAGGCAGGTTACCCCCGCCTCATCGCCAAGGACTGGCTGCTGTGCACGGAGATGCAGTCGGACTCTCCCGACACGGAGCCCAAAAGCACGGAGACGAGAGTCAACGTGCACCATCAACCGGACCACGCGGAGAACGGGTACGAGGTGTGCTCCTGCACCTCGGACTCCGCCTCGCCTTTGGGCGCCCGCCCCTCCCCTTCCCCCCTCTGGCTGCTGCCACCACTCTGGACGCTCTCGCTGGCCCTCAGCTCCGAACTGCTATGATACCAAAGCACGGGACTAAGTTCTCAAGCTGAGGTGCAAGAGACAGACTCTCAAGAGGAAAATACAAACTCTACCATTTGTTCATATAAATATCAATTGGTATGTTTTTTGCAGTTGTTTCGCTGTTATTTATTTCACATGCCATTCGGTGTCATCTAAAGCGCCTTCCACTCCAGTAAGGGTAGTGCATACAGTTATCATGTTATTATACTAGGGCATCCCTAGTAGCTGTCAAGTCACTGACAATGACAGTGGTAGAACCATACTTTACAAATTCAGTTACACAGAATCACAACTTCTATTCTTTGGCTTCTCAACTGGCTGAACTGTTTCTGCGAGGAAAACAAATTGATGATTGGGACTTGATGTGTTCACTCTAAATACAAAAGTATTCTATCAGCACCAATGATAATTACTTTTTTTCATGTACAAGTTTACAGCAATAATGAATGGCACTGTGGGATGTAAGCAGATAGACACAGGAACAGAGGTCTGGTTTTATCTCGAAGAAATTAAAGAAAATGTTGCTGAGAGTTGGATGAGAAGATCGAACACTAATGTCTGTACGCTAAACACGAAGCGACAGCCAGGAGCTGGTTAGCTTAGCTTAGCATGAAGACTGGAAACAAGGGGGAAATACATATATATATTACTATTTAATTCATGTTTATTATTACTGTAAGACAACATGTGGATACACATGCTCGACCAATCATGAGTCAGCTGTCTATCACGATGTTTCACCCCGTTTTAATAGCGTTAAATAACAAATTACAACCAAACTTAACTAAAACATACATCAGTGTGTTAAGGACAACCTTAAGTGATTGAAACAAATTTGAATGTGTACTTTGATTTTTTAGTTTGGTCCATGTCCCATCCAACGACATGGAGGAAGAAGGGGCCTATACTGTAGCCAGCCACAAGGGGGCGTTCAAGATGATTTGGCTTCACTTTTAGGGTGCTACCATATCGTCCATCTTTACAGTCCATAGTTTCTCTCTGTTTCCAGACTTTATGTCAAGCCAAGCTGAACCAATCCCGGGTGTGGCCTTGTTTTTAAATCTATTAATCTTATTACAACCGTATTCTCTGTAATGTCTGTTGCTTTAAGCGGCGCCTGGTGAGCAGAGCCTGCTCGCCAAGCTGCTCGCTGCCTCCCAGCGTTCACCAGTGAAATTGGTTACAGTCGAGGATTTGGTCACGGCCGTGGCCGGGGTTCGGGTCCATCAATCCATCAAAGAGGCAGGACTTTAAATCAGTCCGACAGGAGGAGCTGCCTGAAAGACTTAGAGCAGGGCAAAGAGTGACATTAGAAACATAGATCCTGTAGTTTGACGGGTGACTGACACGCTGGCATGCATCGAGGCGGACAGGTGAAAGGTACGCTGGGATGTAGAGTTTCTAGATAGCTAGGTTTACAGATGATAGGCCCCATGGGATGTGGACAGAAAGACTCAGGAACGGCATGCTGGGATGTCGACAGGTAAGATGAACGGCATCAGCAGGCAGACAGGTGAAAAGCTTCCAGTGCGGCTCCACGGAGAAAAGTTCACGCTGGGATGTGGGGAAGTGAAGACAAATGAATGATTTCCTGTTTGACAGGAGATCCCAGACTTTCTTTTAACGTCATTATCCTCCCGTTAATCCCTCTCCTGTTCTCCCGCCTGTTTGAGGAACCGCTGTATCTCCACCAATTCATCATTTCAAACATTCGCTGCCATCATCAGAGGCGGCATTTGGTTTCGTTGTATTTTTTTGGGTAATAAATATGGATAGATTATGATTCCATATTGCTTCGATCAGATTATCGTTCACTGAGCCTTTTTTCTTCGTCAACCCAAGCTCCTACTGGTGACGTCCTTCGCAGACCTCACAGGATAGATTTACAGTATTCTTCTTGCAGATATATTTACCTACAGTTTAAATATAGACACATATATTTGAGTTGAGATATTCCATGGTTTCTGCAAAAAAACGGAAAAAAAAATAACAGGTGGACTGTGTATATTTCAAGCTGTGGTTTTTTTAATGTAAAATATTTTTGTAGAAAAATAAAAGAACCTGGATGACTTTATCGGCGTAGTGTGGTCACGTGTTTTCAGTCCATCACTCGTACTCAGTCCTGCGGCTGTGTGGGCTGAGTGTGTAATTATTTAGTGTCAATGAAGAGGAGCCGGGGCTGGAAGACGGATGAAGGTGACATGACAGCTTGCAGACACCAACTGGGAGAGGCTGTCTGTTGATCTCCTGAATCGGGTTTACTCTTAAAATGGTCGTCAGGAATGCAAACCACGTCACGTCAGTCACATCACACACACGCATTCTCTGACTGGTTTATATATATATATATATATATACACACACCCCTGCCTCATAAGAGCAGTAAAGTCACCTGACATCGAAAAATTCAGCAGCTTACGTGACGCCTGGTTGAAGATGGAAGTGATTTGTAGGTCGCAACTAAGTAAGTGGTCGGGAACATTGAACCAGAGCTCGATGTGAGTCACAGTTTAGCTCTCACTCACTTTTATAAAAATTTCAGAAGTTGAAAGTGAAGGTGACCTCCATCAAATAATGAACAACCAAACTTTTGGGTACCATAACTTTAACTTGAAGGGCATTCAAAGGCTGATCTGGCCCCTTTGTCACCATATTCCATATACATGTATTGCATCAGATATACATATACCCTGTACACAGAAATGCTATTTAAACCGTTTCATTAAACACATGCAAAATATCAGTTCTCTGACATCGTTCAAAGGAATATTTGTTACCATGATGAATTAAGATCAGCCTTCTAAAAATACTAAATCTGGGTCATTATCCCGATTGGCACCATTTTGAGATATTCACAAAACTGTGGAAGAACCTGTAATGTTTAAGAAAGAAAAATGCTGCTGATCCCAATCCACACCAAAGTTCAATGGGTTCTTCCTCTTTGAAGGAAATCGGTTCAGTAGTTGTTGCCTAATCCTGCAAACTAACAAACAAACAAACGGCCAATCCAGATCATAATCCAGATCATTATCCAGATCCGCACCAAAATTTAACAAATTCTTCTTTGGCTCATTCTCCACCCCTCAGTAAAATTTAGTTTTTGCGTAATCCTGCAAACTAACACATTTAAAATAGATAAATACACAAACGCTGATGAAAACATAACCTGCTTGATGGAGATAAAAAGCATCAATTACTGTGTTTGCTGCACTGACCCTTGACTGAGTGTTTATTCTTCTATTTACAAGTGTATTTTCAGTGCTGCAGCCCTGAGATTACATGCATCAATTACACCTGCCATTGTGTTTCGTTGTAAACAGGCTGTACATCTGCTCTGCTTTTCAATGCACCTTTTCTCCCAGAATTCTCCTAATTTATTACCACGTTAGTTTGAAGCGTGTTCATTGTTATTCCCCGAGCGTCTCCCTGTGTCTGGCGGTGCAGGTCGGGCTGTGACACCACTAAGAGCACTCATTTTTCTTCCCTCCTCTTGACACACTTGAGTGGTGTTAATTAACTGGTGTGGTTGGATGGCCACCGGGGGAGCACCTGTCCCTGGGGGGGGGGGGGGGGCGAGAGCGGCGAGACGGCACACATTCGCTCGTCCAACTGATCCTGTTTGAGATGATGTCTGAAGCAAACCAAAGTGATAGAATTAAAACTCCACTTGTCTATATACTGCCGTTACTGTAGTTACTAGATAAGAGGAGTGGAATTTATTAAAGGTTATTGCTTATTAAAAAATCCTTTATTTGTTATCAGTAGTTCTGTCAGCCAACTTCTCTGTCTCCTGACGCCCCTAAACTGTGACAGGGTAAAAAGTTTCATGTCAGCTAACAGCAGGTCAAAAACCACTACGTCCCCTTGAATTCAATCAAGCTGCACCAAAGTTCGCACACTCATAGATTTCATATTCAGTTTCCCTAAATATGACAGATCCACCCACTGATCCAGATCGATACCAAAATTTAACTGGTTCTTGAATCTTTCCTGTCCTATAGATACTGCATCTTTCTACCAAGTTTCCTGGAAATCCATTAAGTAGTTTTTGTGTTATCCTGCTAAGTAACGAACAAACAAACACAGATGAAAACATAGCCTCAAATATGAAGTTAAAAATGAACCATAATCAAGATGTTACTCCCAATGAAACCACTGATACAGATCTGATGGTGAAGTTTTGGTTTTAGCAAGAGAGCGTACAGAAAAATAAAAAAAAACAGACAGGTGTGAAGACATATGGACTGATGTGGCTAACATCTGTAGAAATATGTAGAAATAACTGGTGGATTCTCTCAATCGTCTGAAGTCAGAGGAACGTGAAACAACATCTTCATCTTCTTCATCTCACACCAGAGGCCTCTGAGCTGACAGGTATTAAACTCTCAGATCACCACAGATGAAATAGTGTGTGCAGGAGAACTGACCTGTGCAGTCCACTGATGGACAGTTTGTATATGTAATTGTGTGTGGCCATGCGCCACAGTGCATTTGTTCCCACAGTCAGTGTGTGAGAGGGAGGCTGTCATGAGTCCAGCTCCTCGCTGATGCATGGTGCTGTAAGGTTGTGAAGGGGAGGACTCAGGAGTCAGAGGGAGCCGTTTCAAACTGGCGTGGTGAGACGATCATTCGGCTGCCTTGTCAGTCCGGGCTCTGGCAGCTCTCCGCCGTCACATTCCACCAAAGGTCATACTGAATTCAACTCTTGCCCACACACACGTCAGGGGATCCAGCAGTAGGGAAGGTTCGTTTTGAAAGAAGTTCGAGCAGGAGCTTTCGGCTTCACTTTTAATGAACTGGTGTGACAGAGAAGTGACGGAGCAGGAGATGAGAGACGTCAGCTTGATGAAGATGATGTGTGGACGGGTGCAGCAAAAACAGACACATGGTACAAGCAATGTATGAAACCCAAATGTCATGTTGGTACTTCAAGCTACAAATAAAAGCCTAAATTATACAGGTTTGGGTTTTGACTTACACCTAATGTTATTATCACACTGGCCAAATTAGCTCCGGAGTTTTTAAAAAGCAAAAATCAAAACAGTGAATGAGTAGAACATGACATCTAGGTCCTTGACTAAACTACATCAGTGACCAGCGCCTGCCGGCCCACAGGCCATAACTACCACAGACTAAGCAAACAGCCCTGCACTAGTTCAAATTAATCTCTCATTGTCTCGCTGGTCATATTTATAACAAGTTAAAACCTGCGTTGCCTCTGACTTCAATACGATCTCTGTGCTCAAGTAGCTCTTAAAGTCAAGGCATGAATAGAGAATAGGTCAAGGGACGTGGAGACAGAGCAGTCGTTTAAAAAGCATTTAACAGGGTGTCCCCTTCGTGCAGCCACAGCGTTATCATACCGATCTGTTATGTAAGACGACTGAAGTCAGCGCTCAAACCAGTTGTGTCTCCACAGACACTCAGAGCTACTTGATGCTTTATCCGTTACGTCACATCTATGAATACGAAGGTCTCCCCCGAGTCCAAGGCTGCCATAGTTGTAATAGAGCGTATTGAATTTCCTTCTGCTCCTCACTTTAATTATCTGGCATGACCTATCGGCGGGGAATCACACGCTTCAGCATAGCAATGCAGCGAGCAGACAAAACTATTATGCTGATCAAGTCTTTAAAGTTCATTTCAGCGACCGGGATGAGTTTGAAAAAGCATTGACCTTCATGGCCGCATTTGCAGCGATCAATCTACGTGAAAAACACTGGCCACCATTCAGCTGTGCGGTGTTTTCACCAAGTGGAGAGAGAATGTGTTGATGTGAGACTGAAGAGATGCAGGGGGCGATGCCACAATGCTCCGTGTTAGCTAGGTGAAGGGGGATCGTGATGGATGGAGTCTGCGTCACATGAAAAATGATTAATACTATGATAATAATATCGCTCCAAATGTTCAGGGTGAGGAAAGACAACTAAATAAGTAAATATGTTTTTTTAAATGAATGTGTATGTAGTTAACTGAAAAAGTGGATGGTGAATGTAAAAGTAGAGAGTTTGATGGATGACAGATGAGATGAAGTCGACTGTTCTCAGGACAACATACAACAACACACTTTCTCGGTTGTGAGGACTGACACTTATTGTCATTTTGAGAAATCTCTGTCTGTATGTGATTCACATATCTGGAGAAACTTTCATGTTATCAGCTTCAGACTTGGTGCGCGTGTTTTCAAGGGCCCAAGGAAGCGTGCAGTCAAATTTTGTGGGATTTGTTTTCTTTGACATTGATAAACTTGGACTAAACAGGCGACCAGCGTTCACGACAAAAGCAGCGACAACAGTTGGAGATTCTGCGTGTTGAGTCGAGCTTTGAATAAACATGTGAACAGCTCTTTGTGCAGCAGCAGTGGCTTCAGGGTTCTGCAGTGTTAACTCGCTGTGGCTCAATCACTGCTGGTCACTTTTACAGTTTCAGAAAGAAAAGCTGCAACCAGCATCACCGGGCCGAACAAAAAGTTTTTGTCTCCATAGTGGAGGTAAGTCTCCTCGGTGTGTGTGTGTGTGTGTGTGTGTGTGTGTGTGTGTGTGTGTGTGTGTGTGTGTGTGTGTGTGTGTGTGTGTGTGTGTGTGTGTGTGTGTGTGTGTGTGTGTGTGTGTGTGTGTGAACAAGTAAAGCAAACACACAATCCACACTCATTTCATTCCAAATGCAGAGAGCATCCCGACACTAAAAGCAACAACACACATCAACCTTTGAGACAATAAATTATAGCTTTATTATAATATTATTATCTGTAACTAATGCAGAGTGTTTTATCATATGCATGGCTGTCCTTGAGTCATCATTAGTGGTTGTTTAATGCATTACACGCACACAGATAAATCAGGTCATTATGTCCTTGCATAGATCTGATGAGTTGAGGAACCAGTGTGTGTGTGTGTGCGTGCGCGCATGACTATTTATAGTTATTAGGGACAATTTTGGTTCAAGACTATCATTTTGAGGACATTTTGACATTGTGAGGACATTTTGACATTGTGAGGACATTTTGGCTGGTCCTCACAAAAGCAATGGGCTGTTTGAGGGTTAAGACTTGGTTTTAGGGTTAGGGTGAGGGTAAGCATTTAGTTTGGATCGTTAAGATTAGGGTAAGGGGCTAGGGAATGCATTATGTCAATGAGTGTCCTCACAACTATAGAGAGACTTGCATGTGTGTGTGAGTACGAGTAGTTAGTGTTGAATACATGTCTCTTCGTGTATGTGAACGTCTGATAGCAGATACAACAGAAGTTTAAGACATGTGATATAGTAGTTAGTTCGTTTTTTTGCATGTATTTTAGGACACTGCAGGCTATGGAGTCTGTCCTTTGCACCAACTGTCACCAGCAGGGACTTAATATGGGGCAGGAGGAGCCAATCAATCATTCTGTAGGAGCCACGGAGCCTCTGAAATATTCAAAAAGCGGAGCAAACCCCTGCAGAGTGGACACCTGTGACAGTGGCTGGTGGGCTGCTCACAGCGAAATATGCCAAACTGTCGCTGTGTAGTCAAACTTTGTGGCACACTAAAACACTCGCTGAAAAGCAGCAGAGGGAAAAAAACTGAAGCAGTGTTTTTTCTGTATACATAAATAAATGCAGCCGCGGCTTGTCAGCGGAACATCATTGTGCAGACCTGTGAATGTAGCTGGATTCTTGGCTCAGGGAAACTGCCATGACTAAATTTATGATAGAGGGAAACAGTGCTGTTGGACAGTACTGCACCGGCATTATAAAATAACTGGCTGTCAGCGAACCTCCTATCTGCTAAGGTGCAGCAGCAGGAGACAATTTGTTATCGGACCGACTGAGAGAATGCAGAGAATGGGATGTTCCTCCACAACTTCGAAGAAAAAAGACGTTTAAATAACTTTCCACTCTGTTTCCAGGTGTAATTTATTCCATGATACTGTCGCTGATTGTACATCATTTACTGAGGGAGTGTTTTTTTTGTTTTTTTAAGGAAAACTAATATCCAAAGGGTGAGATAACACAAATGGAAAGTTGAGAAAGGGACTTAAGATTTCTGGGTTTTCCTTGATGTTTTCATATCAGTGTTCAGCATAGACTCCTCTGCAGTCCTCTACTTCCCTCCTCTGGTGGTTTAACATACAGAGAGTGTCCTGAATACAAATCCATTAACTTCTTCACACATCAGCCTTATAGCGTTTGGAGAAATCTGTCAAAAGAGCACATGTAAGCAAAGAGAAATTTCTCCCTTCACAAAGGTATAGACAATAAAGTTTATTTCTATTTCCTAGTTTGTCTCAGTACATGTTTTGTCCCTTCTGCCATGAATACACAGAACAACAGAAATCTGTGTGTTGTGAATTCACATCAGATTGTTTGCTTGTGGTTGTGATGTTAAATTGGACATGTATCATCTGAACGTGACTCTAGAAAGGCTATCCGCTCAGGTAGGTACAGCTTTTTAGTGTTTCCTTCATTGCATTTCAATCAGGAGCGACTTATGGAGAAATAAATGAAAATGAGTGTGTGATAAGTAGAATTAAAGGCTGTGATTGGATGGTTGTGAACAGATTATATGTATGTCATCCTTTTCCATGTGGACCCTGTACATCTCTTCCTTCCTCCTCCTCCTCCTCCTCCTCCTCCTCCTCCTCCTCCTTTCTTCTTCCATCTCTCCATCACCACTCAGTGTTGTCTGCCCTCATCCTCTGGACACAGAGAAAAATCAAGTTTGCTGCAACAATCCAGATAAATGTCATGCATAATGTAAAAGTGTCGGCCACTATGTTCTAATGAAGGCCCTCAAGGTCTCACTGTCTTCCCTCCATTGTTGTTTCTGTCCATTTTATTGATGTTCTTCCATTTGCAACTGCTCCACATGTTTCTCTCCAGGTTTGACTGACATTCTTTCTCATTATCTCCACCTCTCTTAGTTTCTGTCCCATAATCTTACATTTTTATGGATTTTAACTCAACTGTGTCCAAAGATGCAGTGCATTTACTTTACCACCCACTTCCCCCTCATCCTCTTTATTCTACCCAGGGGTGAGTATCATAAAAATAAAAGCTTATGGTCCAAAATGGCACTTTTATACAAAGCAGATAGATATGTTTTGCTCTGTTCACGTCCCCTCCAGAGCCCATGATGATGACTGTGGGGATGATAATGAGCATTATGAATACCCATCACTCCATCTAGTGGCGAGTTTATCAAGAATGACTGTGAGGTAACCATTTCAACTTCAGTCAGGGGAGTAAGGTAGTACTTCCTCTCATTTTAACAGAAAAGATTGATATAATTATATTCCACACAGGCCTACCGACATAAAATAAACCCATAATGATAAAGTATATAGAGAAACAATATTAAGATATGAAAGATACAATGCCTTTTGAACTATTATATGTTTTACACCTTTTATATCACATTTTGAGGTATTTAGCTTTTGTTCTTATACGTCTGTATGCATGTGTTTGAGATGTCTTTCTTTCTTTCTTGGATCAAACTGTTTTATCTTACTGAGCTTTTATAAACTACTCTCCAAAGATGTGGAACAAACTGCTGCTAGACATCAGAGAAGCTAGTTCAGTAAACGTCTTTAAAAGAAAACTTCAAACATTTCTCTTTACTTCAGCCTTTAACTGCATCTTACACTCGCCTGGGCTCCTGTGCTTTTATCCTTTTTATCCCTTTCTTTCTTTTCTGTCTTTATGCATTTAACATAAGACAGAACCCTAACCCTCCTTTTTTTATTTCAAATGTTTAACATGTTCTTACATTACTTAAAATCTGTTCTTTCATATGAATTCCATTTTACCATGTTTTTATTTGTATCCATATTGTATGTAACGCACGTTGAGCTGCATTTCTTGTATAAAAGGGTTAGGGTTAGGGTTATAATAGGTTTATTATTTTTATTATTATTGATTGGGGTCTTATTTGTTTTTAATCTTATAATTTACTTTTTTATTTGCCTCTGTCCTTTTATATTTGATCTTGTTTTGACTTAGTAAAGCCCTTTGTAACGTTGTTTTTAAATGTGCTATTATTATTAATACTATTATGATGATTATGATGGTTATTATGATTATTTATTTCGTGACTGAGGGCCCTGCTCGGCTGACGTCACACCTCCAGCTGTAACCGAGCTGCGCATGCGCTGTGCGTCGGAGGCAGGACACCGTCTGTGTCTTCGGGGGGGGAATCGATCCTGTGACATTTCGCTGAGACCACGGATCGTATTCACAGCCGCGGTTAGTCCCTAAACGCGGTTCACGTCTCGTCCCGACTGGACTTCCTGCGCTGGTGTCGCAGCTCGGACGCGTCGGGCCGCGGGGACGCGCAGCTCCTGGATGTAAACAAACCGCAGCTCTGTTAAGGTGGCGCGCGTCACCGACAGCTGCAGCGGGCGAGCGACTCCATCTTTTTAATAAACACATTTCCCTGCTTTTTTAAAGTTCGTTAACTCCGCGTCGGCTTGCTTCTGTCCCCCGATGGAGACGAGCGCCGGGCCTCGGTAGGCGCCCCAAGCTCCAGCGCGTAATGTGCGGGACCATGAGAGGAGAGGAAGGTTCGATGCCCGTGGCCAGTGAGAGAGGGGCCGACCATCCCTGCTGCTGCAGCCGCCGCTGCCCACTCCTCAGCCCGCAGAGAGCAGCTGACCCGAGGCCTCCTGGTTCCTCCCGCAGCTCTTAGAGAAGAAGACTCGACATGGAGACGGTGGGGAAATTCGAGTTCAGTCGCAAGGACCTGATCGGACATGGCGCATTCGCTGTCGTCTTTAAAGGGAGACACCGAGAGGTCAGTGTTCAGCCTCTATCCTCCATTAATATCTCACATTCATCCCATAACACACACACACACACACATGTAAACCCACAGCAGATTAAAGGTGGTGGAAGTGATTTGTGTTCATTGTTCGTGGTGCATCGCCTTTCACTTCCCCCGGTCTGTTGTTTGTTTTCATCGTACGGCCTTAAGAGGCCTGGCAGCCCAGACAGGATGCTCAGAAAAACAAGAGCTAAAGGCTCAAAATACTGCAATTCCCTCTTTTAAATACATGTCTTCTGCAGGATTGTCACTTTGTAAAGAGTCTTTACTTCTCAAGAGGCGTATAATGCACATGATGCGCGTCCATGAGCGTGGACAAAATGTAAATATAGGCCAGCAGACATGTATTGTTTCCAGAAAGCCTGAGGCTGGGGCCAGCAGAGATCATGTAGAAACATGTCTCCACACTTGTAGATAAAGAATATACAGTTCATGGTCATTTGATTACACGCTGATATCATCACATATCATATCTTCTGAGAGAGAGGAAACACAGGCCTGCAGCTGCTCTGGTGCTTCATCTGGAAATTTGCATTGAAGATATATTGCATCTACATGAGAGGTTGACACATATTGCAATACTTACAACTTATAATACAGTTAAATGTGCTTAAAGGACATTGATTGTTGGAAATATTAAAGTAAACATGCTGCAAAACTGCCTTTTTATACCTAGACCTCCTGTCTGATTTCAGCGAGAACCACATTTCATTAAGAAGAGAAGCGTATAGAGACCAACAATCAATATCAGTCAGCAAATATGTGCTTTAGTTTTATACTTCATATATCCTACTGTGGTAGAATCCATTGTTTTTTTATCAATAAACAATTCAGACACGTTGAATAGCTGCGGACGTTTCTACCGGGGTATCAGGTTTTCATTCACCAAAGCAGAGACAAAGTGTTACTGTGCAAAAATTATGATTTTCATGTATCGTGTGCTTCTAGAAACACGACTGGGAGGTGGCAGTAAAATGCATAAACAAGAAGAACCTGGCCAAATCCCAGACCCTGCTGGGGAAAGAGATCAAAATACTCAAGGTAAGTTCCCTGGTTTCAAGTTGTTATAAAACAAATACTAAATAGATACTGAGAATAGTATCCAGGGCAAAATAGAACAATAGTGTGTGTCCTCGAGCAGAGTTAAACCTCAGAGTGACTGATGTTTCAGGTCACTGTGATATCTCCAAGTGTTATAAAGTGTTTATTACTTTATTTAGCTGCTTCAGCGCCATATTTTGTTGTTGCATTTAATGTTTCAGTATCCAGCCCTGGAGAGCCGCCAGATGTTAGAGTGAAATATGAGCAGTGATTATCTCGGCATGTTTATCTCCTCGGAACAAGGAGATTTCATCGTGAGAGTAAATGTCCCAGGAACAACACGGGAGCCTGAATGGCTGCTGAACGTCTCTGTTAAAGTCAAACATGTACATGCACAACAATGGCTTTGCTTGTCCTTCCTGCAGGAGCTGAAACATGAAAACATTGTGGCGTTACTGGACTTTCAGGTATGTAACGACACACTCGACACCCAAAAAAGCGTCTAGGTTATGTCCGTTTGAACAGACAGTCTGTTTACACGTATAATCATGGCGCCTTTTATTGTCCCAGTTTCCTCAGCGAGCTCTCAGAGTGGAGCAGATGGTTTTGCTGGATGTGACCCACTTCTGTCTCACGCAGCTTGAATAGTTTTGTTTTTACTCGTGTAAATGAGGCTTTTCCTGCATTTCTCTCTTTCTTCCTGCTCGAGCACGTTTCCTCTCGGTTGTCTGCGTTTACAGCGAATCCTCGTAAAAGTTTCAGCGAGCACCTCAGCACCTTTGTGTCAGGTTGAAGTCTGTCATCATCATCATCATCTCCCCCCCCCCCGTGTTTACATCCTGTCTGCAGTTGCATGGCCTGTCCCTGCCACTCTCCTTGATGAGGGCTTTTCAGGGAAGTGTAGTGTCTTGCCTCGGGCGTTTCTTCTCAAGTGTTTACTTTTCGAGGAACAAGGCAGGTGCTCAGGGTTCAGATCAGGTGATTAGGTGCAAACCCAACAAAATACAAACTGAATCCACAATCCCAGCGATGTTGTTGCCTGTATCCTAGTTACCAGTCGCACTGAGGCACCGCTTCCTGATTGTTAAGATGGCACAGCCCCCACATAAATACCTGTCTTAACTCACCAGGTGCCTCTTTTGTCTTTGTAATCCACGACTCTGCCTTCTCGTCAAAAACCACGTAACAAGCAGGTTGTGCTCATCGAGGTTCAGAGAAACTTGCTCGGAACAAATGTCTTTGTTTCATGTGTTGCAGCAACGTAAACACAATCCAACTGCATCAGTATTTCTTTATCATACTTTAACAGAAATATTTCTGGTCTCACTCTGTTGGTTTTAAAATGTTTCTGGGCTATTGAATTTTCTTTTATCCTCTATGAAATCTCATATTTGAAATCTGCATCTTAAGTCTGGGGGAGAGCAGATAATGTAGGTTTCTGAGATTTGTTATATTGATTCAAGTTTATGTTTCATCATCTATTCTTATACCCTTTAGCGTCAGAGGGCTTAGTCACCAGGCACAGAGACGAACAGTAAAGTCGTGACTAATTATACATTGTTGAATTGGTGGAAAATAGGGAATTAACTGCTTTGCCTTAGAGCTCCTCTTCAGTATCTTTGCAATCATGTCTTTGCTCAAGCACAACCCCAAAATACTCCTCTCTCTAATCTTCATACCCAGTCACAGTGTCACTTCTCTGGGCATTTGTGGATTGAACTGGTGTCTGATTACAGGTTTGTCGTCTCCCAGCAGTAAAGAGTGTAGACGTCCAGAGGAGGGGGGGGATCCTACCACTCAGCGATCTAACTAGGTCAGGAGGAGACTGAATCCAAAACAAGCAGTGGACACCAGAGAAATGCTAAAACTTTGCTTTTACTTTGCAAATTTCCCCTGATTGTGTCACACAAAGTGACTCAGAAGTACTGAAGAGAGTTCACTAATTGGGTTGGGCTGGATTTTCTCTGGGTTGTACGCGAGCGCTGGTGTTATCGTCTGAGTACCACAAGATTTTAGCCATGCGACAAGTTCCTGTTTCGAAACAGGTTTTGAGCGAGGAGGGCAAACAGCAGATGGAGTGTCTGGGCAGAGGTGATAATGTGATGTTTATTTAAGAGACGCATTTTCACTCCTTTATAAACCGAGTCCCTGTGCAACCCTCACTGAGGACACTGCACCTTTTGAACCAGGAAATAGCTGCCACCTCAAAACAGATTAGGTGCTGTCTCTCACTGTTGTGCATTGGGTCATTTGCATTTGCATTCGCCCACCATGGCACCGAACTTAGTATTTTATTGCAAGTCATGGTGCAGGGAGACGGCCCGTGGAGGAACCAGACACCTGGTCGCCGTCCATCTGCATTAAAAACAGACAGGACAACCAACTGGAAGAAGGCCTGACTCAGCTGAAACGGCAGAGACGCTCTGGCCTCCGGCTGGTGGATCCAACAAGAGATGAGGTCAGAGCGTCAGTCATCTGTGGCCATGTGATAAGAGGGAGGCCCCGCTGTTTGTTTTCCAGACCTCGTGCCTCAGTCGGTTAGCGAGGATCGTAAAAGAGAAAGTAAATAACAGATGTTTTACGAGTTGCTTATACCTCAGTGCTGTAAATTCACGCCCTTTCACTTTTTTGCTGTCGTTGTGGTCGTTTTTACGAGTTAACATTACAGTCGAGCACCTCTCACTCTCTCTCGCTCCCTGATTCACCCATTGTGTTGATAATGCTGTTGACAGCCGAGCCAACTGCTCCGATTCCCTAATTGTTTTTGGCTCAGCCCGAATGTAGAACTCTGTGTTGTTGTTATTTTCTCTCATTTCTCAGTAAAGTCAGCAAACGAACACAAGATCCGAAGCAAACAACAGGCCTCACTTTGAGTCTGGGATAGAGCTAATTATTCATTATTAATAACTACTTAACATAATCGCCATCAATAGTAATATAACAAAAAGACAAATATACAAATCGATATTTGCACTGTGCCAGTACTGTGAGGAGGCATAACACAAATAATTGATCTGCCTCAGATTTGTAAAGTGTTTGTCATTCTCTGCCGAGTTTAAAACCACAACCGTGACTCAGGAGCAAAAATCAATCCTTCAACTTTAAAAAAAAACATTTATTTTGATGCTTATTGGTATTTTTACTTTGGAATGAGTTATTTCTAATTAGAGAAAACAGGAAATTAAAATAAAAAAGATTCGAGGCCACTTCATATGTGTGTATATATATATATTTGTGTCTCACAATTGATTTTGATATAATTTTGGCAACGTTTCAATTTTACGAATTTAGAATTCTAATCCGACTAGCAGCTTCACTTGTGTTTCTTCCTTTCCAATCTCTCTCTCTCTCCTTAATCCTTCTTTTCTCTGCGACCCTTTAGACTGTTGCTTATTCCTCCAAACCACCAGCTTAGTTTCCCCGGACGGGATCAGCCTCCCTGTTCCTTTCTTTGTCTGTCGCTGACATGTGTTTGTTTACATCCCCCCCCTCTTTTCTTTTCTCTCTTTAGGAAACTGCCAGCTCTGTGTACCTGGTGATGGAGGTAAGCTCGCTGTGATGTTGGTCTTTGTTTGCCGAGCAGCTGTATTGTCAGCCTTTGCAGGCAGCTGTGACAGGGCCCGGGCTATAATTAGCTGTGTCCTCAGGCATCAAGGGGGGGGGGTAAACGACCGTCAGTCAGCCATTCAATTGCTGCAGGTTTATTCTCTTCAGCTTGGCCACATTTCACTGGTGAAGAGCCAGAGTTAAAAAATTATACTTTTAAACAAATCTCCTAACTAAAGTTTGAGGAACTCTATGGTTTATTTCCTGCACATTTTCTTTCTAGCCTGCTCAAATGCAATAATACTTACATATTGATCATTTATGTAAAGATGGACGACATGATGGCTCCTTAAAGTGAAGCCACTTTTACTGGCTGCAGTATAGGTGATAAATCCTGCTTCCTCCATGTTAGTGGAAGGGACATGGACCAAACTAGTCCTTTCAGATAGTTCTTATCACACTGATGTTTGTTCAGGTGTTCGTGTTTTCATTACAGTTTTAATTAGTTATTTGATGCTATAAAATGGGGTGAAACGTGATGATTTACAGCTGAGACTGACTCACGCTGCTCAGACACGACTCTCAGATATATATACAGTATGTGAGCATGCAGCAATTGACAACATTGTTGTTGGCAAGCAGCCACGGATGTATAAAGCCAGGCGACATTCAGCAATGGCCAAAGGCATCGTCAGATCTCAAGATGCAGTGTTCACATTCTCAATGAATACATGTTCTGCTTGGAAATGTGAAAATGGTTTGGAATGTCTGTAGGTGGAAAAGTTCTTTATTTTTTTTATTCTCCATGGATGGCTCCACATTCTAAAGTTATAATAGCTAAATAAACAGCAAGTGAACGTCACGTGACGCCAGTGAAACTGACTTTCACTTGGTAAATACTGTGTCTGTTTGAAGAACATTTACATCTGCAAAGACATAATATTGACATGTTGTCACGTGTTCTTTTAATGTCACTCAATATTTTAAATTGGCTGAAAATTATACAAAGAAACAGCAGATGCATTTCTCCAACTCATACAATTTATTGCCATCTTCACTGTCTGAGTTTATCTCTGCATCTTAGAGAAGGAAATGACTCGTGATGCAGCCTTTCAGAGACAAACCTGTCACATCAATGATGCTGGGAATCAGAGCAAGGTTATAAATCTGTAACACAGTCGTCAAGTTTCTCCTCCGCCTCTCTGCTCCCCTCAGAGACCGGGTGACGTCAAAAACGTATTTCCTGTGTTTACTCATCAGGGGTCGTTATTACTTGTGTTTTCTAACGTGATTCCTTTCTGTCTGCTTCATTTCCCCTCCCTTCTTCTCTCCCTCTCTTTCCAATCCCAGTACTGCAATGGGGGGGACCTTGCAGACTACTTACACTGTAAGTGCAGCAATTCATCCACGTTCAGTAGAAAAAGACATTGAACCGATGGTGAAATATCATGTTTGTTACTTGATGACAAGGCATCTCTCCGCTGTGTGAAAAGCAAGATCATAAATGTTTTCATGCAAACAGGGTGAACAGGTTTGAAATATTACTCTCTGTGAGTGTTTTTATAGGGAGGGAACCATAGAAGCTATAAGATCCATATTGGCAAGGCAGTTGTTTATTATGATTTACAGACCAGAGAGGAGTGAGTCTCAGTGATGTGAAGCTTCTTGAGTGAATTTCCGATTCTACCCGTTAACATTGCAGACAAAAGACAGATGTTAGTGGGGGTTTTACCACTGGAGAAGTGGCTTAATATTTAGAGATTAAATATTAAAAATGCATGAAACAACTAGTTCAAGCTCTCTTCCACTTCCAAAACAATAAAAAAAGTATATAAAGTAAAGTATAGACTGAAAGGCAGCCACATCACTACTCTGTCTTTTCCAGTCCGACCGCAGGAAGCAGCTTTTTTATCTGCAGTCCTGACGACAGAAACAGATTTGAAGTTTCAGAAACAGCTAGGGGAACTTTAAGTACCTGAGGCTTAAAATACACTTTGACATACTGTGCAATAAAACTCACAGAGAAACTTCCCTCCAGTGTTTTCTCCTGTCTTGATTCATCATACACACAGTATGTGAGACAACACCTCTTTCCAATGAGTCAACAAACAGTTTATCCCAGGTTTACCACATCTCATAAATCACTGGACTCTGAATAGTCGTTACACTCGTGTTCTCTGACCTGCTAACGTTGCCCTGTCAGGTACCCGCCCACACTCTAAATAAAGCTCCTATTCCGATAACAGTCATCGCTGCTCTGGCTAAGAAACATTTTTTTACAAGTGGTTTTGGATTCACTTCCCACTGTGGTCAGTAAACTAACGGTTCTCCTGGCTGAACCTGGCTTTTAAAACTCTGTGAGGAGCGAGGTGGAGTCAGAAAGTAATTCAAGAGAAAGGGAGGAGCTCCGTGTGGCACCACTGTGAGATGAGGGAGGTGATTGGAGGGGAAAGGAGACAAGGAGCAGAAGGCCACAGTGGGCCGATGTCATCAAGTACACAAATATTTCAACAGATACGTTTAGAGGTAAAATGAGGTGATCTGCAATGTGAGCTGAAGATTTGGTAGGAAAATAGTGTCATTTGAGACATTTGATTTATGTTTCCTCTGCAGCCAAAGGCACCCTGAGTGAGGATACCATCCGGGTTTTCCTGCAGCAAATTGCAGGGGCCATGAGGGTCCTGCAGTCCAAGGGAATAATCCACCGGGACCTCAAACCCCAGAACATTCTGCTCTCGTACCCACAGGGACGCAAGTCGCACTCCAACAACACCTGCATCAAGATTGGTAGGTGTGGTGGTGGGAGGAGCTTGTACATGCAAACATCTGTAATCATAATGTATGTTGATGTGCATTGTATCGCATAACATCTGTTTCTGTTGTTGCCTTTTAACACACTGGGGTTGTCACAAAGTGCTACAGGGTGAAAATGATTGGCAGCAACTTTATTTTATAATGACCTTTGTGGAAGAAACTGCATATGGAAGAAAAACAAGTAAAAAGAAAACTACATAGATGGATAAAAGGTCAATGATCATCTAGAGTTAGTCAATAATCGACATATTACACCAAAGAAACATTGACATTATCTTAACTTATCTTCGCCCAAAATCCATAGAATCTGATGATTAAAATGGTTCAAATGTGTAAAGACGGTAAGAAATAAAATACTTCTACACTCCCGATGTGAGAAGACAGTATGTGGGTGTACGTTGGGATTTAATGGGAAAGCACCAGGAGCCTCTACGTGAGCAAACGCTAATTGAATTTCCGAGGGGCTCCGTATGGATATCCCTACAGCGCAATAAAGCTCGTAACAGCAGTTTTATTGCAAGAGGACCTAATAAGGATTTTTTTATCCCAAGGCAATTGATCCCACTAAGATTAGAAGACTAATCTTGTTAGAGGAAATTTATTAGATGATGCAGAGAATTTTTACATTTCCCTCCGGCGGTGTTGGTAGTCTGGCTCTGACGCAGCACACCAATGGAAAAATACCAATAGGGAGAAAACCCATTCACAGATACATGAGGTATGTGTCGATTTGACCCACAAATATGACGTTTGTTTAACAGCAGGTAATCACCATGATGTTAAGTGTCATGTGCAAGTACAGCGTGTGTGTGTGTGTGTGTGTCGGATGTTTGGGAACTCGGCTAATCCTTAAGCCTGTTAATTCTTTTATTTTTCCTCTGGAGAGAGTCGGTGGCCCAGCGGGACTGAAGTCTGAGGCTGGTGTCGGGCTCAGTCACAACAGAGTGTTATAATCCTGCAGGAAAAACACACACACACACACACACACACATTGTACTTACACAGATGCAGGTATACACATGCACATCGACAGTGAAGCAGGGGATTACTAATATAGATTTGTTGACTTTTTTAATAGGCAGCATGCTGGTGCTTCAGGACGTTAGGTAACCTTTGTCTCTGAGTATATATATATTTATATGTCCTGAGTGTGATTACGATTCCTATAAAAACGGAGCTACACATCAGTGAAGCTCTACTAAGGAGCTGTGGATATTTTACTAAGCCATAAGAGTCAAGTGGGTCCAGAGTGATGATGCTTCATTGTCACCAGTAATCACGCAATAAAATAGAAGATATGAAGATAATATTCATCTCAGGCTGCTAGAATAATATGACAAATAGTTTTTATTGGTTTTGAAAACAAACCGACCATTTAGCTGAGATCCTGTAGCAGGAAAAAACTACTTTTTCTGAGCACTATCATGAGCTCAGTTTTTCTTAGGAAATGTCTTTTCTGTTTTTACCTCCACCAGGGAGGGTTTGTTTTCAGCCTTGTTGGTTTAGCAGGATTATGTAAAATGGACTGAACAGATTACCATGAAACTTGGTGGAAGTTTTGCACACGGGTCAAGAAAGTGTCCCATTACATTTTGGTGCAGATCTGGACAAAGGGGGAGGATCCAGAAATGGGTTTTTTTTGTTGCTTTCTTTGACATTGTGTTATTTTAATATATATTTTCACCAGTTTCTCAGGGAATAATTCATGGATCTTGATGTTTGATTGAATTTAAGGAGACAGTTCAGCCTTGGCGGAGGTTTATGCTGGACCTGGTGCCATTCTAGTTGAAAACAAATAGACCAATCCGACAAAAATTACTTTTTCAGAGCACTGTGAGCTCTTTCTCTTGTTTAGCAGCCATCTGCAGTTTTTCTTTCAAAGGTCTTTTCAATTTGTTTTTCTTATTTAATCATTTTGTTTCAGTCCTCGGGATCAGAGCCATGTCTGGATGAAGATTCAGCTGCATTTGCTTCTTGCACCAAATGTTAACTCGTCCATCTTTTGCCTCTGCTTGTTCTTTATCCTCCGCTCCCTCCCTCCCTCCCTCTCTCTGCAGCGGACTTTGGCTTTGCCCGGTACCTTCAGACTAACATGATGGCGGCTACGCTCTGTGGCTCTCCTATGTACATGGTAAGCACGTGTTGTTTTTTTATATATTCAAGTTTCAGTTGGTTGATCAACCCGAGCAAATTCAGATTTCATGGCTTCTGTGTGTTCATTCATAGGAAAGGTTAACAGGGTCCATTATGGGCTGGGAAGGTTTCTGTATTTTTAGTTAAAAAATAAAGGATGTTTTGTCATTTCTGAGATTTTAATTTTTATCTTAGTATTCTTAGTATTAAACAGCAGAGCTCTAGTTCTTTGAATTTTTCCGTGGTAATTGAAACCCATCTTTAAAAGAGTCCAGCATTACAAAGGAGTAATGCAGCTTTGTCCTCCAGCATTATGAAAACTCCCATCACCTCATTAAATGTTCATGTTTTTACCTCACCAGGCTCCTGAGGTCATTATGTCCCAACACTATGATGCCAAGGCGGACTTGTGGAGTATAGGGACCATAGTGTTTCAGTGCCTGACAGGAAAGGCTCCTTTTCAGGTAAACACGTCAAATTCATCAGTTGTATGCATTCTTCATCTTCCTCCATGTAGCATAGACTGACTCTGATTTTATGAAGTCAGTTATTAGCTGTGTACAAAACCTTCCTGACTGTTCCTTTCACATTGTTCTCATCCTTGTCGAGAGACGTCACCTCAGTCTGTCGGTTTCGAGTAAACACACGAGCTGTCTCCTCTCTTCAGATCATGTGAGAGATGAGCAGCAACCTGAACACCAGGCAGTTTGTCCCCCATGAAAGATGAAACTTTTTGGAAACTTATCTCATCTAAACATATCTTAACCAGCTCAGCAGCATTTCAGAAGCTTCCTTTCCTTGCCTCATTAACAGGCATTTTTAAACACGCTCTGTGGAATCTGTGCGATGGCGACGCACTGATTATAAAATGCATGTGACTATAGGAGGACACTGCTATGTCTGTACATGCACACGCTCACATTCTCTCTTGTGATGTCCCCTCATCAAAGGCGAAACATGTCCAAAATATCTTTAGTAAAGTGGCTTTAATCTCTGTTTGAACTTTATATTTAATTATTTCAGTTGTTTTATTATTGTTTTTATGCTTTTGTGAAGTAACCAGAGATTGTGACATAAGTAGAGCTCATCATTATTAGTATTGTTATGTCTCTCTATCCTCTGTCATCTGTAGGCCAGCAGTCCTCAGGACCTGCGGCTGTTTTATGAGAAGAACAAGAGTCTCAGCCCAAAGTAAGTTTGAGTTACACTGACATGACAACATGGTTATATTTTTATTCAGTAGACGTCCTGAAAACACTGAACTAAACCGTGTTTTTGCTCATCAGAAATTACCACATTTCCTATGATCCGTCTACAGAGTAAAATAAACAATGAAAAGTGAAGTTCTGGCCAAAATCACTATCTTTGAGAATGCGTCACTACAGTACTATGAAAATCTGATTTTTAGAGCTAACACCCGACGTGCAGTTTGCAAATCTCACCTTCTAGAGAGATGCTACCAGCTGGGCTGTTCCAACAGCAGTTGGAATACATATTACTAAACGATTAAATTCACTGCAGCTAAATGTGTTTCCTTATCAATAACAACAGGTTTCTGTCGTATTTTGTGACCTTTACAGATTCCCTTGACATACTCTTTTCTTCTGCACAGCAGCAAACAATAATTCCGGTGTTATTTGTTCGCAGCATCCCCAGAGAGACGTCCAGTCATCTGAGGCAGCTGCTGCTCTGTCTGCTGCAGCGCAACCACAAGGACCGCATGGACTTTGGTGAGTGAACATTACAATGAGAGGTGTAGGAGTAAAATGGATAGAACTGTGTGGTGCAGTGAGTTTTCACTGATAACCTGAATTGTATATTCTGCCATAAATGGGTTCAGGATACGTATTTGTAGGTAGTGATCTAGTTACCCAGGCAACAGACGTGAGAAATATTCCTGTGAATGTGACGTTTCCATTCAATGAAGAAGTGTTAGATTATGAAATATCACCCACAGAGAAGAACGCTGTGCGTGTGTGTGTGTCTGCGTATTGTCTGCAACAGAAATCATGGTATTTGCATCTTGTGCTCATGGTTACATCAATTCTCCTTTTCCACAAGATTCTGCTCATTACATTTCCTCTTGTGTTGCTTGTAGATGAGTTTTTCAGTCATCCTTTCCTGGAGGCCAGCTCGTCAGTAAAAAAGAGTAAGTGGGAATAAATTATATGATTCCTAACAGAACCTGGTTGGGATAATTCTCACTAAAACACGAGTTCAGGATTGATTATATTTTTGTGAATATAAACAATCCCCAGTAAACAGTCATCAAAACATGTCATCCTTCAAAAGCCATGAATTATTCCCTTAGAAATCAACGGAAAACTTGGAACAACACTCGCTAGTTAGAGAAAATTTAAAATTGGCTCTGATTTGGATCAAAAACATTCCACATTTGTGCAAAAGTGCAAAACTTACCAGCTCTTCCAAAATAGAATGTAACACAAAATAATACATTCTTGAAATTATATCAAGATTACATTTTTCATCCACTTGATACACTAATTGCATTATATTCCATTGTACACCCATATAGTGATGAACCTGATAAAAACCTAGTGTATTTTCATTAGCAACACATACAGTGTCATGGTAAGTGACCTGGAGACTGGTCCTGTAAACAAACGTTCTGCTTACGTTCAGTTTCTCTCACCTTTTGTTTCCTCGAGTTCTCTAACAAATATGTTGTCTGCATTTTTTCTGTCACAGCAACTCCGACTGTGACCATGACCTGTTTCCCAAGCTCTGCGTCAGCCAGCTCCTGTAGCAGCTCCTCCACCTCTCATCTCGCTTCACCACCGGTTTGTGTTTATTGTTGTATCCCCTGCCTCTCAGTAGTTTCTCTGTCTGTACCTGAGTATTTATAGTTCTGTTCTTTATGTGCAGTCAATGCCTGTTTGTCCTCCTCTCACTCTGTGCTTCTTTGTTTATCTGCTTCTTTCCAATCTCTCCGTCCCTGCAGCAGTCTCTTGCTGAGGTCCAGCATTTGCGGGCCAAAGCTCTGGCCTCCCCTACCCAGGAGGCCGCCGGTTTTCTCCTCAAGGACTCGTCTGGGGGGGGCGGCAGCAGCAAGAACTCCTCCTCCTGTGACACGGATGACTTTGTCATGGTGCCGGCTCACTTCCCCAGTAAGAAAACTGTTTTTCATGAAATCTCCACCTAAATGTCAAACACAGCTGTTTACAGTCCCAGCTTTGGCTCCAGCTCCGTTGGATGAAGTTTTTGAAGTTTGAGTCTATATATTTTTTTATAGACTGTCTTTATGTGGCATTTACAGCGTTTCATAAGCTCTTTGTTGTGGAGTAGTGATGCGCGGTTTGCAGTTATAACCTTATTCTTTTCAGACTTTGTTCAGAATGTTTCTTATTCATTTAATAGAGTTTACAATACAAATGAAATAATACCTTTGACTCCTCTTTGATTTGTTTTTCTTCTGGTTTTCCAGCCGCTGAGCTGACATGTGAGAGTAAAGTGCTGCAGGACAGCCTGATGAACAGTGGGTAAGTGGGATTGGCCATCACCTGTATTTTTCATCAATTTTACATTATAACAGAATACTGTGAAAATTATTGATATTCATTAATTAAATCGTTGCACCTTAACAAACGTGTCACGGTGTGTCTCCTGTTTCTTTTCCCCTCTGTAATCAGCTCTCTTCTTGCCTCTGCTGGTCTGTGCAGTCAAGTCAAAACACCCCCACACTCGCCCTCCCACAGCGGCTCTCCAAGTCCTGTCAGGTAACAGCACGTAGCTGAAAGTCGACATTTCTGGTCATGCAGGTTTAGAAACTAACACATAGTAGAAAGGAATACTTGAAATTCTCTGACACTCATTTTATGCTAATGAGTCGACTAAAGCTGAAAGAAAATATTAAATTAAATATTAAATTAAATATTGATAATTATCAAAAAGATGTGAAGGTAAATTATTATGCTATGTGTTTTTTAATTATTTTAATTATTTTGATGATAACCACGGTGATCAATGTTAGATCTGCATAAATGTACATTATACAAATACTGAAAGTTGAAAACATGTCTGCTGTACTGTTACACTTACTCCTCCACATTGAAACACACACACACACACACACACACACACACACACACACACACACACACACACACACACACACACACACACACACACACAGTGTCTCATCTTGTCTGACAGTTTCCCTTGGCACACTCTGTCCCTCTCACTGTTACTGGCAGGCCCAGCGAGTTCTTGGGAAGTAACTATGGAAACCACAGTAAGTCATCGCCTATCCCAGTCCCCACTCAGGTCCAGAACTACCAGCGCATGGAGCAGAATCTGCATTCTACTAAACAGGATGGCTCACCACGGTCTGTATCCACACACACACACACACACACACGTTCTTCTACTGCAAAATGCAGATGAACTGAATGAATGAATGCTCATGAACGTGACGTCCTCAGGTTGTCGACACCGGTGCGTCGCTGCAGCAGTGGAAGCTCGTTGGGCTTCGCTCGGATCGGACCTTCGCCACCACACGTGCAGGCGACAGTTACCACGACCCGCAGACTCTCGGTGGGAGGCGGTCGAACTTTCCAGCTCTCGCCTCAAGGTAGCTCAGAGGATAGTGTTCACTTTCAAAATCACGTTCGCAGATGCAGGTCACAGTTTTCCCCAAAACTTTATCTAGGCCTGTGTATTGAATACAAAGTTCCAGTGAGCATTTTGTTTGTTGGTTCTATTGTAACGGAGCTGTGTTGAATCAATGAGTCCACCAATTGATTAGTTCAGCATTACCCCTGTGTCTACTTGTGACCACTCGTTATGGGTTGTGGACTTCTACTGTGTAATTCAGCAGGGACACTTTAATTTGAAGTGTTTTTAGAGGCTTGAAAGGGTAAAAGAATTCAGTCTCTCACAAAAAGAGATAAAAACATAAAAGTCAGAAAGAAAAATGGACCCAAGTCTTTTACTTTTTTCTTTCTTTCTTGGTTCTTTAATCAGCTTTTGACCCTGCAGATTTATTTTGGGACATCTTTGGGTGTCCTGATGAGCAAGTTGGGAACCAGCTGGATTACTTGATGAAAACTTGCATCGATTAATCCTTTAAGCTTCTCATATCTGAGGGTTTGAATCAGATATATTCAGGTTCGGAAGTGTTTATTGGATAAAACGAGGAATTAAAAGATTTTGGTCTGTAGTTTTGAAAGTTATTGGTTGAGAAGACGAACCGCCCACACACACAGACACCCTGTCGTCTCCTCTGTGCTTCACACAGTTCCTCAGCTGTCGGACATGCATGCCAGCAGGGCAGTGGGAGAGTCAGGCAGGACTTGTCCGTCTCTGCCATCTCTTTGTAGATTTGTTGTTATCTTGTTGTCTGACATTTAATTTTTTCTGCAACACCACCTTCTATCTAAAGGACAAAGAAAATATATATCTATATATCCTGACCTCCTTCTGCCCCCCCTTCCGTTGCAGCTCCTCAGCACGCGGAGCCCCGGCCGACTTCTCAGCAGCACCCGCAGAGGGCAGGACTGGGAACTCGGCTCCACAGTGCCCCCTGTCTTTCTGAGTGTGTCACTGGTGGCGCCAGGCAGAAGATCAGGAAGCAGCACTCGGACCCGGTGGTCGGCCCCTCGTCGGGCCTGATGACCGTCCGCCCCTTGCACTCGTCCCCCAGACTGAGCGAGCTGATGCAGCGCAGCCCCCTTCCCACCATCCTCGGCTCCCCCTCGAGGGTCAGTCGGCTCTGTTGAGATACACAGCACAAGAAGAACACATCAAGCAGCCGAATCTGACCTCTGATGTGTTTCAACTGTCTCTCCTCAGGTCATCCCTCCGTTCGAATTCCCCAGGCCTCCCAGCTCCCCGAACCTCGTGACCTTCCTCACGCAGCAGGGTTTGGTCTTCGGCTCTCCGGGCAGCAGGACTGCCCCGTCGGAGCCCAGAGACCCAGGACAACAAGCCCAGACACAGGTCATCCACAGACTGACCGATGACCCCAAGAGCTTTGGGAGGTTAGTTTGTTGTTTTTGCTTTTGTTCACCTACAGATGCAAGACACATTTTATTATGGTTTTCTATTTTAGAGCTGGAAATTTATCATCTTTCTAATCCCATACATTGCTGGGTTTGAATTGTGTTTTAATCTAATTTCCTGTTCTGATTTGTTATATAGCATTTCTAGCATAAATAAGTCACAATTTATCATAGAACCTGCAGATCTGTTTTATTTTAAGGCAGGGATTAGAAATCCTAAAGCATGGGAGGAAATAAATAGCTTAATAAATAGTTATAATACATATTTAACAAGGATGTTGGTCTAATTTTTTTATTTTATTATTTTTTCAGTTTATTTTCTCCTATGTTCTCCATTGCCTCCCCATGTTTTCGGTGCAGGTCTCAGAGTGCCAGTCGTCTGACTGACATGCTGCTGTTGGCTGCGTTTGGACCATGCGGACCTGGGGGTGAACGAGGCAGCGCGGAGAACCTGACCCCTGAAAAAGCCATAGAAATAACAGGTGGGCGACTCTAGTTGATTTACAGGGTTTGTATGCAGTGAGATTTTTCTTTTTGAGTGGCTCAGTCTGATTATTAGAAACAAATAACTTTTACACACTTATAATAATTCTGAAAAACTATAACTCTCAGATGAGGCTCATGATATATTACCTTTACCTTTTATTAATTCCTTTTCTCTCTCCTCTAGTGCCCTCCGGTGGTGGGGTAGGCCTTGCACCTGGATCCATTAGCCCCGCACAGGTGGTTTTCACTGTGGGCTCTCCTCCCAGCAGCAGCACCCCACCTCAAACCTCCAGACAGAGGAAATACTCAGGTAGCACATGCACACAAGTTATTTGTTTTAAGTGGGAATCAAACCACACATCCGCAGCAACTTTAATATTATGCTCCACATGTCGTACAACACGGAGCACTGGGAAGCTGCTGTTTTCAATTTCCATGATTTGAAAACTTAATTAAAGTGATTGTGAAAAGCATCCAGGGTTGATTTTCAGCTGACCCAAGATTTAAATGAGGCCAAGCTGTGGAGAGATTTAGTTCCACTCAGGGAGCAATAACCCAAATTACTGTTTTTCCTAACACACAATTTTCCAATTGGTAATTGTCACTTAGAGTATTTATGGAAATAAAAACTAACTTAGTGGCTTGATCATTAATTTTAATGCAGCTATAGCTGTGGTCCACACGGTGATTTACCTGTTTATTCAAGAGCAATGAAAATTTATGGCACTTGATATGAAATGATTTCACACTTCTCTTTTTCTGACTCCTGCAGGCTCATTCATATCAGTCAGCCCCGCAGGCTCTTTCATGAGCCGGTATCCTCAGACAGGCACCTATCTGGACGGCTTCGAGGCTCCTTCCAGTCCTCGCTACAGTTTCACTGATCCCATCACAGCCAACATGGGAGGCCCCGTAACCTTTGAGGCCCCGGAGCTGCCTGAGGAGACGCTGATGGAGGTGAGGAGCAGGTTTCACTCACAGCTCTGGAAAGTAGAGATAAAGGAGTCATCACTTTTTATTCTAAGCATGTATGAAGTGATGATTTTTTACACCAATCTGGGGGTTTGTTCAGCGTTCCTCAAGTGAGTGTGGAGAGAATAACAGAATGAAAGACAGCATGGTGTAGTTCAGGTGCCTGTAGCTCAAGTTAAAATGCCTGCGTCCTGTTTAAAACTTACCTTCAGACTGAATGACATAGTCCCCATCTGTTTTCCTCCGTTTCTAATTCTACCATGAAATTGTCTCCCTCTCCTCCTCTCTCCGTCTGACGTTCTCCCCTCTCTCTGTCGGAGCGCAGCAGGAGCACACGGACACGGTGCAAAGCCTGCGTTTCACGCTGGACTTCGCCCGCTGCCTGATGGAGGTGGCTGGGGCCCGTGGTATCGCGGCGGAGGGGGAGCAGCTGGAGGTTGCTCATGCCTGCCTCGTTCAGCAGCAGAGCCTGGTAGCCGATCAGATAAGCTCGCTGAGCCGAGAGTGGAGGTGAGGCCACTTCAAGTCAGGCTGGGAGTCTTTGCGTTGATGGCAGTGATACTGTTAATTCCCTCTGAAGGGAAAGATACTTCTGGCTTTGCACAGTAACTAAGCAAATTAGTAAAGATAATTCTACATTGAGGTTTTAAGCGAGTCTACTCGAAACGTTTTTTTTTCTTTCAAGGTGTGTTTGAATGCAGAGTTGCACCACAGCAAACAGAAGCACAGTGACTGAAATGCAATCGGCTGAGATGTTTCTGTTCTGCTGAGTAGTGGACTGAGGAGTTTGAATGTAGAGAAAGAGGAAGATTTTGATCAGTAGTCTCGATTCTTGTTTTTAAAGACAGCTGGTGGCAGAGATGTGTTCCGCATCTTACATTTTAAAATGTGTGTGTGTGTGTGTGTGTGTGTGTGTGTGTGTGTGTGTGTGTGTGTGTGTGTGTGTGTGTGTGTGTGTGTGTGTGTGTGTGTGTGTGTGTGTGTGTGTGTGTGTGTGTCTGTCTGCAGTCATGCAGAACAGCTGGTCCTCTACCTTAAGACTGCAGAGCTCGTGTCCACTGCCTTACACACAGCCATGGAGCAAGTGAAGCAGGGCAAACTCTACCCATCCGCTACAGTCAAACAAGGTATGACCCATTTCCTCAGATAAGAGAGAGATGTCGCACGTGTCTGAATTCATTTGTTTTTAATTCTCTGTCCTTCCACAGTCGTGAGGAGGCTGAACGAGCTGTACAAGTCTAGCGTGGCGTCCTGTCGCACGCTCAGCACTCGTCTGGAGCGCTTTTTTTCCAGGAAGCACCGTCTAATGGATCAAATCACCTCCATCACAGCAGAGCGGCTGCTGTTCAGCCACACCGTGCAGATGGTAAAGCTCCGAAAAACTTAGCAGGAGTCAGTCAGACGCTGTATCTGTGGGCATCCAGTTAATAATTAGTGCTAGTTACAACTTGAATGTGCTCTCTAATTATTATTCTGATCAAGGCTAAATTCAAGCTCCTGTTGTCGTCCCAGGTTCAGGCTGCTGCGCTGGATGAGATGTTCCACCAGGGGGAAGCATCGGTCCTGCGCTACCACAAAGCTCTGCTGCTAATGGAGGGCTTGTCTCTGCTGCTCACTGAACAGGAGGACATCCTCAGTGTTAGCAAGTGTAAGTATGTCCATCGGCTCGTCTTACACAAAGCAGGGGCCATGTCCACTTAGCTCCGGGTACCTTCCATGAAATATTCATCCCTGCACCATTTTCTCTGATGTTAAAGTGGATACAACAACACAAAACCCAACTAACCTGCATGTCTTTATGGACGTGATTTATGTTGAACCGCTCACTGACACTTTCCCTGTTTCTTCGTGTCTGCAGGTAAGGAGTGCATAGAACGCCGCCTCACCGCTTTGCAGTCAGGACTCTGTGTCTGAGAGTCGGACTTCTGCACGGTGCGCATCACCAGCGAACTAAATGTCCACCCACATGACATGGATCTCAGTTGTCCAAATACTTCAGTCTCCACAAAATTTCTGTTTTCACCAAAGCCTCCAGCTCTTCGAATGGCTTTGTCTGTTTGGACAGCGGCAGTGACTTCCCCCCAACAGTAAACCCGGCTCAGTGCTGGACATGAAGCACTTGCGCTGTAAATGATTGTCTGCGCTCTGGTCTATGTGAGAGGACTGTGCTCATGGCACTCAGGATGGTATTTTTTTTTATTCCTCCCACTCGGCGTAAACACATCTAGGAGCAACTATTGCCAAGTATCCACGTACAGCTCTTAACTAAATATAAACACATAGTGCTGTAAGAAGTAAATATAGGCTACGCGCTTCAAATTTGCAATAAGCAAATCTGTAGATGAGATCAGTAGCAGGAGGGAGGGACCAGCTTTCTGCTGTGCACCTACATGTTGGACGTTTGCTGATGAAGTCCAGGAAAGAGTCATGCTCATCACACGTTTCTTTGTCTTATACCCTTTGTTCGCTTTGCTCGGTTTGTTCTGTCTTGTTTTTATCTAATTGTGACAAGTTGAAGGGATGTAAATAAGACGATGTTACAGTCGGTGACCGGAAGCACGTACAGGTACTTTTACAAAACAGTTGCCAAAAAATGACTTTTTAAAATGCAGTTTTGTTTTTGCTTTATGTTTGATTTTAGATTTACTAAGCTGGTTTGGAAGAAAACAAATACTTGTGTTGACAATTTATTGATTCTATACTCGCTCAAGACCAAGTCCCCTGAATAAAACAACAGGATAATAAAGCTACAGGTAGAAAATGGGCCCCGAATAACCTGCACCGTGCACGTTATAGCTTTTAATTCAAGAGGGACTGAAACTGGTCTGTTAGCGTCCCTGATCACAATCATATTAATGCAACTGGAGGTGTATACATCAGGAGTTTAGGTGTCGCTGTCGGATTCTGTATTTGGTCTTTTTATGTTTTATCTGTCATTAATGTCAGAGTTTCGCAAGTATAATCAACTTTGAATGTAGCGCTGACAGAAAGACACCGTAAATAATATCCCGATGTTGGATAACTAACATTTTCGACTGATCGGGGGGCTAAATGTTTTTGCACTGTTAAAGTACTGTAGCTTGAGTGGAACATGCTAAATAGTTTGTGGACATTGCTGGACATGGTTTTGGTCATGTAGAGATTTTCTACTTCCATACTTTTAGTGCAATTTTAGTTGAGTGTTACTGTCCGGAGGTGATGTGTGTTAGATGTGTGAGTGTTGACGAACAGATGGTATAAGCTATGAAACCGTAGGAGGATTTCTTCAGGACATAACGAAGGAAAAGGAAAAATTTGCTTTACACTGAAAAAAAAAAAGATTTGCATCAATAGTGCTGTGTTTTATTTGAGAGTAGCTAGTGGGTGGTGATTGTGTTTGGTTTTCTAAAAAAAGTGATGTGTTGATTTGGAGTGCTAGTTTTATTTGTGCAATGCTGATATGGACCTTCGACCGTACATCCCCTTAACTCCCCTGAATTGTGGGCCAATGGGAAAGGTCAACTTCTACTTGAGTTGCTTTGGAGGAGACGTTGCCGTGTGTGCATGCGTGCATGAGTGAAGTGAAGTGGTGGCGTTTGAGGTATTAAAGTGGGATTTTCCCACTTTTTACATACAAAACAAAATCCACTGACAAATTGAGGGTTCCTTTTGTGTGCCAGGCCCAGGACGACTCTTTTCCCTGAGGTGTATTGTCCTGTCTTCTGTTGTAACTTTATTAAGAGGGTGAATAAGTTCATATTTTATTATTTGTGTGGTGAGGACTGATGACGAGATGGTGAAGCCAGTGTAGCAGCAGCATCAGAAGAAAACAGAGGAAAGTTTTTTTTTTTTTCTTAGTGCAGATTTCTCTAGATATACATGACGTGTATTTGATTTGTGGCCTTTTGTCTTTTGTCTGAAGTTTTCTTTGACGCGACTCTACCGAGAACATTCTCCGTGTGTATTCCTCGTTTCTGTGAGTGTACATTCCGTATATCAGCTCATCCACAGACTCCACACGTGATGCTGTGTTCAGGCAGGACACTGTGACAATGTCTCAAGAGATGGTAGCAGAGAGTGGTGACCTCTTTTCTAAAAACCCGATGCATGTGTCACTTTTTATGTTCCCTACAATCATTGCTGTCAGCCATCCTAATGACAACGAGGGGCTGGTAACTGCCATAAGGACCATTTGTGCAGCAGCTGAAATATACAATGATGGAGAACAACAGGTAGTAGGACAGGCACCTTTCCACTCTGCTCAAGTGTCCTTGAGCAAGTAACTGACTCCCTACCAGCTCTTGGGTTGCTGTTCAAAGTGAATTGTTAAATGTAACCATCATAAGGATTAAGCCTTTGCTCTGTACACTCCCACGATAATCTGTCACACTCTCTGTATGTTTGCGAAGAACATACCTGAATGTTTTCATTTTCATGTTTTGATTTCCCTTTTTCCGTGTTTCCTGTACATATTGTAAATTAAGTTATTGTTGTTATTGTATATATATACAGTATAAATGACGCTGCAGGCATAGAGAGGGCAGAACCATTGCACCTGCACATTTCCAAAGAAAACGCCTCCTTCTTCCACGTTGTCACAAGAGCAGTTTAAAGCTGTCGGACACAAACTCAGCGTCCCCGTGTGATATAACCTTCACTGTTTGAGAGTTGCAACATGAATAAAGTGAAAGGACAGGTCTTAAGATGATGTGAGTTTCCTCTGCTGATGTGTCACCTCAGTTATGAAGATTTGTATTTGTCCTACAGGAATCCTTATATGACACTTGAATTTACTAAATCCTCAACCTCACCATGGCCGCTTTGGTCTTGGAATAAATCAGATTACTCAATTGTCCCGTTATCTGTGGGATAAAGCCTATATCCTGCCGCTGACCTATTAAACCAAGTGTAATGGGACTTAACATAAAGACCACTTAAAGGAACATACCAGTGTTTTAACATTGTTCACATGAGCCATTTACCTCCACCAAAGAGGTTTAGTTTCATTTGCATTTGTTTGTGTGTTTGTCTGTTCAATAATCAAATTTTATGTTTTTTTAGCCTATATTTTAGATCGTGAAACAATTAATTGTAATGGCTCCAAAATCATATTTCTGTAAATCTTTCATTTACATTACAAAGATAAGATAAAACTTTATCGATCCACACAGCATGAAAATTCTGTTATTGGGGATAATTTTTCATTTCAAAATAGCCACAAAACAAGTAAAGATAAATCTACACAATGTGAAAACTCATAATCCAGATTTTGAAAAGGGAAAAGAACGTGAGAAAGAAAAAGGTTCAGTGTGTAGAATTTTGTGACATCTAGTGGTGAAGTTGCATGTTGCAGCTGAACCACCCCTCCCCTCCCCCTCCCCTTCCAAACGTGAGAGAGAACCTGTGGTAGACTTCCGTTGTCATAAAAACTCAAAAGATGTTAAGTTTGTCCAGTCGGGGCTACTGTAAAAAAACATGGCGGCCTCCGTAGAGAGGACCAGCCCCTGATGTAAATATAAAGTTTTTAAATATAAAGGCTCATTCTACGGTAAAGAAAACAAATTTGTATAGTTTATAGGGTTATTACACACTAGTGAAAACATCACTATTGTGTATTTATATTTAATTTCTGCCAATAGATCCCTTTCACCTAAATCTTACACTGAACCTTTAAGTGTGTTTTCTGCTTGACACAGGGTACCGCCCCTCAAATACATCCACCAATCAGATAGTTAGGTTTAAACCCTCCACCACGTTTGATTGGTGGATGGATCTGACAGTCCTGACGGAGGGGGCGGGACTTGCCTTGAACTCGGGCGATCTGATTGGACGCCTGGTTGTCACGGTAACGTTGTGTATGACCGTGACTGAAGCGCGTGTGAACTTCGAGAGTCATTCTGGGTAATTAAGGTGTTTACAAGCAGCAGGCTGCGGCTAACTAACTAGCTAACTAACTAGCTAGTTGATACTGGTAACGTTAGCTTGTCCTCACTGGAGCATGGTTGTAATGGAAAACACAGTTAGCTTGTGGTGCTAGCTCGGACGCTAACTTGGTTAGTAACGAGGTTAAAGTCATGATCCTTTAGCCGGGGGGAGCCACCGCCATGTCAGGGAACAGCCTCCCACCGGTGAGCCACCTGCCGCACTGGACCCGGGTCGGGCGTCCCGGGAAACCGCGAGGTTTACCGGCGGCGAACCACCACCACCACCACCACCTGCAGCCCCTCCCCGGTGTCCCGTCAGCCCAGAGGGGAGCGGGGCGAGCGGCGGAGCTGCCCGGTCACAGCGACCCGGACCCCCGCGTCGCCTCGCTGGAGAAGAACATCCAGTTCCTGCAGCGGCAGCACAAGGAGACGCTGGAGAGGCTGCATGCGGAGATCGAGTATCTCAGACGGGAGAATAAAGGTGAAGGGGCCGGTGGTGGGGAAGGGATCCGGGACAACAGCCTTTATGATGTAATGGACACTTTATAGGAGGTCACTGGACGATGCAGCCTAATAATTTGGGATAATGAGCATAAATAATTCACATGTTTATAATTTAAGTAAACTGCATAATACAAATACTGTAAGCGAGTCAGTTGGTAAACTTTAATTGAATAGGAATTTTAAAAACAGTAGCTACAGGAGGGAGGAAGAATGAGAGAAAGGAAAAGTTTATATGATATTTAAAGTTATGAAATAAAAGAAATTAAGATGGTTCAAGATGTTTTTGTGCTCAGATTTGGCTTGTGAGACTAATAATAATAATATATCTTTATTTATATAGTACTTTCCTAAACATGGTTGAAATGTGTTTCACAGAAAAACAAGTAAAATCATAAAACAAATAAAAACAGAGTAATAAAACAATAACAAATGAATAAAAACACTGAATGTGTGATAGAAATTTTAGAATGACCTCCCAATAAGATAATAAAAACTAGAATAAGGTCAAATCTGAAAATGGGGTATGATAAAAGTATGTTTTAAGCTTTGATTCAAAGGAAGCTACTGATTCAATCTGCCGTATTTCCTCAGGCACGGTGTTCCAGAGCCTCGGAGCTCAGACATAGAAAGACATGTACTTTTATATTCCCAGAGGAAAGTTGCAGTGACATGGACTACTGACACACGACCCTCAGGGGCATCAGATCATATCAATCCATATCATTCTTTTCCATATGTTCAAGGGATGAACCCTGTAACCTGTGTTGTCTATGCCTGTTATATAATGAATTCAAGTTAATGGCAAAGACCTGTCCAACTGACAAGGTGCTGACACGAGAGACATTCAATCCAGGTACGGTGGTCACATAGCAACTCCAGGGTTTGGAGGGTTTCTCTCAGTGGGAGGTGAACACAGATCCGGTGTCACGTCACTGAACAGGCCTCATGCTGTTCCATATAACTTCATCTCCACCCACCAGGGGACTTCCTGGTCTTTGCACCGCCACGGAATGAGCTGTCTGCTGGGACTGTGTTATAAGATTGTTGCTAACGGTGCATCACACACTGAATTTCTGTTGTTATGGATGTTGCAGAGTTGCAGTATAAGATGATAATGGAGCCTCCCAAGTCGAGTAGAAAAGGTAAGGCACACATCTTCTTAAAGGACTTGGATAGATTAAAGCAGACATGTTTGATTCCTCTCTGGTTGTATATTTGATTTAATATTACAAATTTTGGTTTAATTCAATTGAGAATGAGATTATAGATTAAAAAATATAACCCAATTTGGAATGTGTGATTTTGGCTAATCCTCTAATCCTCTAAATCCAATATTACTGAAAGGGATAGCTCCCATGTAAAAAATATGGCAAACATCTATTTCAACACAGTTTATCATCACTTCAAAGCCACTGCAAGAATAGGAAAATCCAGGTTGTTATGTGAAATCCTGCATGGTAAATAACATTAATACCTCAGCTCTTAACAATACTTGATCATCTTTCTTCCAGGACCGACACATAGTCGACGAGGCATTCGGCCACTAACTCAGGGAAGAGAAGCTCATACGGGACTCTACCTGGAGGAGCAGCTACAGGACATGCGACCATCGCAGGACCAGGCACTAAGGTGAATTTCCATCCAGCATAATATATTATATTAAACTTAGCACAGTTCAAAACCTCTGAGCCTGGTCAATAACAAACATATTCTATATCAGGTCTTGTCATACAAATAAGGCCAGTGAATGGGTTTGAGTCTCCACCCACAGCTGTATTTACAGTATAACAACTTAGCAACCAAAACAGTTTGTAGATTACTTAAAGTTTTGATTGATATTATCTGACTCTACTGGGAAGAAGCACAGCAGAGGGCAGTGAAATTCTGGGATCCACCCGGCAGGACCACGGCCCAGAGGTGAGGGGCGGGCTCATCACTTCGTTACAGCCTCTACGGATTCACAGAAGCCCCTCCCATCCGCCGCGTGCTCCCACAATACAGGAGTGTGAGGTTATCATCCGGCAGCTCTACAACGCTAACAGTCTACAGTCTCAGGAAGTAAGTACCCATCAGACAGAATATTCCAGTGTTGTGCAATTAAAAAAATCTGGTGTTTCATGACCACTATGTTTCACTTAGATTATACGTGTGAAGGCTCTGCTGAGAGATATTGTCTTGAGCAAGAAGATCACGCCAGAAAACTACATTCTGACCAAGGCCTACCTTGTTGATGGCACTCGGTAAAGTGATAAAGAGCATTTCACCAACATAGAGTACAGCTTGAAAAGAAATACCACAGTTGGGACTAATATTTATCTAATTTCAGCAAAATATCTGAAGAAAAGAAATTCCCAAAACTTACTCTTCAGACGTATCCAGAAAAAACGTATGTATATTCTCCTCCTACGATGCTTTGTGATTTTACTGTATATGAAAAAGGTTTTCTATTCATTTGCCTCAGTACAATATATTGCTCAAACCTCTATAACATCGTTTTTAGTGCCACTTCTAACCATTACATGGGGCTTTTCGAGATGCCGTTCATGTCCACCTCCTTCTAAGATAAATTCACAAATTGCATATTTCCTGTCCCAGGTCTGAACCCTCCCACTCTGGCGTGGTCCTCCCAGCCCTCAAGCAGAGCCTCAGCTCCACCATCGCAGAAAGACAGAGGAGAACACGTGCCGTGCAGAGAGACCGTTTTAAAAGGACTGTGCATTAACCAGATCAAAACCACAGCATCAGCTACGTCAACCTCAGGACTGGGGTTTTCTCGATCCTTCTAAAAAAAAACTTCCTATCCAGTGATGCAATGAGTGTATGTATATGGAAATGTACTCGTATGGTAAAGGTAATATAAAGAAAAACAAAATGACTAAAAAGCTTTTAGTTCTGCAGACAAAAGAGGAGAAAGAATGTCTCAATTCTAGCTTTGTACTCGAGATAATTTATGTATTTATTTATTCATTTTCACCAAACAATGACAACATCCGACTTAGAGATGGCTGCTCATTTAAACTAAGTCAGATGTTAGTTTAGGTTTATTTGGGTTTTCACTGCACATTTGCTCTAATTCTGCCAAATTCGTGGCAGAAATACTGTATTCCTAATACCAGTATGGAACTGATGACTTGTCACTTTTAAAACAGCTGAAAAGTATTAAAAACAGTGCAAACAACCAAAGTATAAAGCCTCCATGTGTAATTAATGAAACTCACAGGCTTATTTCTCAGGCGTTTTTGTACTGGTCACCACTGTATGTTTAGTAGTGTCAAGTCCTGACTGGGCAGGTATCACCAGTCATATACCTGCAAATCAACTGAGCAAGATTAACACAGAAAACTCTAATAAATTGTTAGAACACAAAACAGAATTGTGCCTGTGTTTTTCCTCCCAGATTTATATTTAATACGAGAATTTGACTCAAAATAAGTGAGAAAATGAATACGTTAGTGCTGGTTTCTGTGTCTGCAGCTTTATATTCACTCATGGGAAAATAAACCCATTCACCAGCACTTGGCCTACTTTCAAAACATGAGTCGAAGCTTTGCACGTAGTTGTGCAACAGCACGGGGCAGGTTAAGAACTGCATGCAGCCAGGCGGGGCGGCTAGTTCCTGGAATGAACCTGACTTTGCATCTTTCGCTTCTAGAGCCATTGGGAATGACCATCTCTTCATACTTCGATGGAATGATCAGGCTGTAATTAACTGGGACTGTACATAGGATGTGATGCAACTGGCTGCATTCAAATGTTACCACACTCACTTCTTAGGAAGCAGCCCAGCCAATAACCCACAGCAGTGGTTTCAGTAATCCTGTTCCTTGAGGGCACGGATTTTTCTCCTTTGTCTTTTAATGTAGAAGTAGAATGAACAGGAAACCCTAGTGGATTGTCATGGTACAGTCTTGTATTTGAACTCAGCCAGATGTACACAAGGCCACAGTTGTGCTTGACCTCTTCTATATATTTAAGTTTGTGTGACATTCTTTGCACCAGCCCAGACAATACAAATAAAGGTTTAAGACATCACTGTTATGGATAAACAAGAAACAGATCAAATCGTCAGCAGGTCACACACAGGTTTGCCATAACTTGTCTTAACCATTTCCAAAACCTCACAGGAATTTTGTTTATTTCCTTTCTTGCCTGGAGTGTGTCTATCTGGTGAAGTGACAGAAATGAAAGTCCAAACAATGACCTCTGAAAGAAATCTATGTTAATCTATTGATTTCATCACTTTGAGGAAATTAACTCATAACACATAACCTGGTCAAAACAAAGGATTGAAACCATGGTTAAATAGTCTTTTGTGAAAATGCACAAACAATATGAGTCTGTAAATATCTTTATTTTTCTAATAGGTCTGCAGAGGAGAAAGTCCTGTTAGGCTTTTTCATCCCAATTTGTTGCATCACTGTGTCTTTGTGGAAATGTGGGAATTGGCAGGCGCTAGCCAGTAAAACCCAGTGGGAGCAGATCTATTAAGATTCAGACAGTGTTGCAGTGATGAGAGCAGCTCTGTGCCAGCTGCAGCCTCATCAGGCAGGGTCATCGGAAACTTTGACAACCAGAGAAGCAGAACTGGCTCTTTGTATATTCTACTGTCATCGATGAGCAGGCGTTGTCCCACCTCATTGGACAGCCTGTCAGGGTCGTCAGTGTTTTCCAATGCTTTTGTCTTTTGTTTTTTGGCATTACTCTTTGTAAAGGCGTCTTTGGAGACACTGTCCCCTGCATTTTAATTCACTCTCTCCCTTTCAGCATATTGTGCTGTGAGCTGGGTAGGCTGGGGAGCGCCAAAATTGATGTGTCACGCTCCTGTGCCAGATAATACTTTTTATGAGATTGAATGGAGGGGGGAAGTTGGAGAGCAACAGGAAATGGAAATAGGGAAATATGAAAAAAACTTTTTACTGGTGTAAATAGTTGTTGACTGAGCAAACACTGATTGTAATCACTCATTTATCATCATAAGGTAAATATAGTCAAATTTACCTCTGAATGGACCATTAACCCTAACAGCTTAAATGGTAACTGCTTAACTACATTTGAAATGTGAGTATTGTTCCCTAACCCTAAAATATGACACAATGTGTGTGGGTATTGGAAAACGTATTATATTAATATTAACTATTTTTGACTACTATTATTAATAACAATAGTACATCATATTTGTATCAGCCCCCAAAATTCCATATGGTAGTCTATCTCACGTGTTCTATAAAAGAACATAACATAATGCGAGGTCTGCAGCAGGTAAATTAAATAAGTCACATACAAATACATTTTTTACATTGTTCAGGTTGTTGTTGTTGATCAAAGCTCACTGATCACTCCTTTAAATTATATTTTATTTTTAACGCACCTCATCACCACAGACATTGTTTCATTGAGCTTTTGGTGAGAGTTATAAAAATCAAAGACAGAGATAACGGTTCATTTCTTTATGATCCGGTTCTGGTTTCAAATTGAGCTGTTCTGGATTCTGTCTTGACGTCACTGTCGCTGTGTCATGGAAACATGATTGACAGCTCTGTTCCGTGCACGGGGACGGGGAGGGGGGGCTGTCCCCGCCCACTCATCGTCGGTGACGTCATCCAGAAAGCGGGACCCGCCCTCCCGTCGCCATTTTCCGGGTCCCGTACTCTCGCGCTGCTGCTGCTGCTGGTGTCTGAGGGGCACGAGCGGAAAACACGGTCAAAGTATTTATATAAAAAAATAAAGTCTCGTGAAGCCCCGGGGATCCCTCGCGCGGGCTGCTGTCGGTGAGCGCACGCGGGAGCCACGGCGCGACGTACCGGGGGGGTGCAAGAGGAGGAGGAGGAAGAGGAGGAGGAGAAGGAGGGGGGGAGAGTAAGAGATGCACGCGCGGGACACGAGCCGCCGCCGTCAGATCGTTTTTCTGTGTGAGGACGTGTTGGTCGCGAGCCGCCATTTTTCTCCCCGCGCCGCCTCAGAGGAGTATAGGAGCGGGTTCGTTTCCGTGACACCGAGGAGCCGCCGAGCCGCGTTGCCCACCGGCGAAATGCGGATATAAAGAAGAAGAAGAAGAAGAAGAGGAAGAAGAAGTGAGGGGGCCATCTTTTTTATTTGTCTCCCCCCCCCCCTTCCCCGCCACCCCTGTTTCCCCCCTCTAACTGACAACCGAGCGAGGCGGAGGATTCACCGGAACCGGAGCTGGTGCGTGTTTCTCGGAACGAAAAAAGAGGAAGAAGCCTCGTTCATCAGTTGTTGCTTCGTCCTGTGTTAAGTTTCCCTCCGGGCTTCACTCGCTGCCGAGCACAGGAGCCACATTATGCTCCAAAGTTGGAACCAGCCGGTCGCCGCCTGCATCTGAGAGAACACCAGGTTGTTGTTGTTGTTGTTGTATTTTTTTTTATTTTATTATTTCTGCTTATTTAAAAAAAACCCGGAAGAAACCTCCGGAGCCGGCGTCGTTTGTGCAGAAATCACTCGGGGGGGAAAAAACCCTCTCAGTCGGCCGGGGCGACACATGCCCTGCCCTGCCATCCTCCAAACCCTCCACCCAGCGGTGATCGACCGACACACGGTTTAACTTATTCTCTAGTTTTTCTCACTTAACTTATTATTTTTTTGAACGCAATCATGTCCGCTCGGTTCGATTCCTCCGACCGGTCCGCCTGGTATTTCGGCCCCGTGTCGCGCCAGGAGGCACAGACCCGGTTACAAGGACAGAGGCACGGTGTGTTCCTGGTCCGGGACTCGTCGACCTGCCCCGGCGACTACGTGCTGTCGGTGTCGGAGAACTCCAAAGTGTCCCACTACATCATCAACTCGTTGCCCAGCAAGAGGTTCAAGATCGGCGACCAGGAGTTCGAGCACCTCCCGGCTCTCCTGGAGTTCTACAAGATCCACTACCTGGACACCACCACCCTGATCGAGCCAGCATCCAGGTAGGAAAAGTCACCCAGTGCCCCCTTCACTACATTTTTAGAGGACACAAATACCCAAACTCCAAAATACTGACCCACTTTCCGTCAGACTGCAGTAACCTGCCTGCAGTGCACCCAGTTTGCCAAATCTGACACAAGCTCTGCCAGTTTACTGCTTTCATTAGAGCTCTGTGGTGTGTCCCAAGAAAAACAAAGCCCCTGGTGTGTATGTTACTAATCCGTTGGTAGTGTTGCCTTAACTCAAACCAGATATTGCATGTGTATCTCTAGTGCCAAAAGTGTGTATCCTTCCTGTATGTCAATATCCAATATCTTACACAATTACATAGTTCTGATTATAGCATTTTGCTCACCCACTTGTATTCACTGCATAAGCAAACATCCATGTGCAAGTGTAGTTTGTACTGGTTGTGTTAGAGGAAACCCATCTTTCAGAACATACACCCTACAGCGTTCCTGAAATCCACTTGACACAGGCCTCCTTTTTCTGATAACCTCATCATGTCTCCTTCCTCTGCCCCTCGGTCGTGATCTCCCAAGGTACCCAAGCACAGTGAGTGTTCCCATCCAGCCAATGGGCGGCCCGGACGAGAACCTGGAGTATGTGCGGACTCTGTACGACTTCACTGGCAGCGATGCGGAGGACCTCCCCTTCAAGAAGGGGGAGATCCTTATCATCCTGGAGAAGCCAGAGGAGCAGTGGTGGAGCGCCAAGAGCAAAGAGGGGCGTATCGGGATGATCCCCGTGCCCTACGTGGAGAAAGTGGTACGACCCTCATCCCACCCCGGCCAGCCTTCCCACGGATCTCGCAACTCCAACAGCTACGGGATCCCCGAGCCATCCCACGCCCTCGTCCACGCTTACGCTCAGCCCCAGACGCCGTCGCCGTTGCCCCCTGGCACACCCGGAGCAATCATCAATCCTCTACCGTCCATGCAGAACGGCCCTGTCATGGCAAAGGCCACTCAGAGACGAGTGCCATGTGCCTACGATAAAACGGCTCTTGCTCTAGAGGTATTTCAACGCTCATTTCCAATTCTTGCCGTCTATTTGATCTAAAATGTGCCTTTTGTCTGTTGTCTTTCTGTCCTCAATACTCCATGACTGCATTGAAATCACCAGTCGTTCAATATTACACCTTAATAATATGCTGTTTTTGTAAATTATGGGGTATTTTAGCTAACACCAAATTGTTTGGTCTTCATAAAGGCAGCTAAAATCGGTAAATTCTGCAGACAAGATTAGTGTTGAGCTTTGAACGCATTAACTTTTGGTAAAAAATTTGGTGACATCGAGAGCAAAAAATCCGTAATATTTTCAGATCACAGGTCATGTTCTAAATCCAGCTTATTGTTTGTCACGTAACCAGTAGTACTTTTCTTTTGTACTGCAACAACATGGATTAAATCTGAATGCCACGGAAGAGCCTTAGCTACAACTGTACTTGGTTTAAAGCTACAGGGCCTGGTTTTTTATCTTTTGATAATAGTCAAGACAAACATGAGTCCAGTTGCAGTGTTTATATAAAAAGGCACTTGGGGACCAACTCAGCCATAACCATGCAAACAATAATGTACCATTCAATACCTCAGTTTTAGTTTCTAAGTTACAACACAGAATATGTTTGTAAGTGCAGAAGTATTTCACTTTATGAAGAGAATCTGCTTCAAATGACCACATGATAGCTCCGTGGTTGGTAGACACCTTAAGCAATTTTGTTTTATTGGTATGGTAATGAGAAAAGATCATTCTTTTACAATTCTTTATGTTCACCCTGTTGTCGTTTTTAGAAATGTCTCAGATTTGGACAGCCCTCGAAGAACGCATCAAAAAAGTGTAATGAGGAATCGTCCGTTTCACACGTTTAGCAGATTATATCTAACACTGCACGGTTTCTTGAAATGTTGAACTATATTCTCCATTTAAATTGCAGTAGTCAGTATCTTATAAGCAGCATCGGGGTTAACACCGGTGCCAGCCACAGACCTACCACAGCCACATCAGTGTTTCTATATATGAAACTGTTGTACCGTGACTTGTGGTGCTTCTTGAAAACTACGCTCATACTACTGCTCGCTGGCTGTAACAAATGTACCTCCTCTGTTTATGTTTATTATGACATTTTGGGGGTTTAAGTGAAACCACACCCTGTCTGCAGGTGATTCATGTTCATTGGCTGCAAGTTGTCATCCTACGACGTGCTGATGTTGTGGTGATGTTGCTACTAGCATTCATGGACACTTTTAGACCCTGATTCCCTGGCTTCTGATTTGACTAGAAGTCACGGTTGGGTGACGGAGCTGGTGGTGTAGTGTGGTTTGTCTACATATTGTCACTTGATTTCCTCTGAAAAGCCATTAGAAACCCAGTTGGACTGTTTGTCTGTAGCGCACAGTGGCTTTGTCTTCTTGCTAGCCGGCTAGCTGCTAAACAGGCAGCAGCACTGTGGCATTTCTCAGCAGTGCACTCTGGCTAATACAAATCTGGCCTGACTGAACTAACATGTTGAAGCATGTGATCTAATGCTCGGTGTGCACTCCACATCTATAGTGGGGCTCCCAAAAGCTCAGATAGGAGAGCGAGCTGCAGCTATGCCCTCAGGGGAGGGATGGAAATTAAAGGTATCTTAGCTAGAGATGGCTATCATTAAGATTTGAACAGTACTGGCAAATACTGCTTATTGGTCAGGTACTTTCACAGTATTCTCATGGGTTGTTTTTGTTTTTCGACAGAAACAAGGAAACAGATGTCTTTTTACTCTGAGTTCGTTTGTCTGCGCTGAGTGATCTGAAACTATGAAGTTCTGACATTTTGAAAGATGCTCTGACCATTTCAGATTGAATCTTTGAACTCATCCTTTAAGAGCGTACATTATAGGATCATGTTTACTTCACTTTACCTTAATTTAGTAAGCTGCATGTGTGGACCTCTAGCATACATACCATACCTGAGGCAATAATAGATCAACTGCATTTCACCTGTATGTCACTGACAGGTTTCTACAAATCGCTGGTGTTTCTACCCTTTGCCACACTTCTCGATCCTAACATGTTAGACACCCTGTGTAACTGACACATTGAATGTCACACTCTTAACTTTGTATGAGGTTCTTGTTCCTAATACCTAATTTATCAATGATAGTTCATTTTTGAGACGGCCACCCTCGAGAGGGTGGCCGTCATGTGTAGCATGAAATAAGTGTTTCTGCAGTTCCACAGAGGTGTTACAGAGTGGCAGTTATTTTTACCTGCAATAGCGACGCTCAGCACGAGCAAAGATGACAAACTGCAGCTAAATCTTTTTTCCGAACTGCATTGCTAATAATAATGCTTGTTGAGATGCTAGACTTGTTTTTCCCTTCCCCCAACGTCCATGGTGATGTTTTTCGTGGTCCACATTTTCACACGTCAATGTGTTATATACGGTGTTTTCAGTATGCTTCCATAATCTTACCCTAGCTCTGCTGCTGTTCGTGTGAGTGGTTGTAGGAAGTGGTGCACTGTGGTATACTTGTCCCTGTGACTCTTGCACAGGAATGAGTGTAAATTTGGACCATGATTAAACCTGGTGAATGGTATTCTTGCTAAAGGTTAGCCTGCTCCCTCTAACAAAATTACTCCTGTCTTCGCTGCTCTCCTCCTCGTTTACCCCTTTTTTTAAATCGATAACTGATGACGACAATTAACACAGGAGATGCGTTATACCTGATTCTGCTGGACACGGAGTTAAACGGGTCAATAAGAAATGTCTGCACCGCTCCGCTGCCTGTCACCACCCACCTTCTGTCACCGGCTGCACTGAGCAGAGATGGAACTTTCCATTTAATAAGAATAATGAATTGTTCATTTAACCAGCTCCACAAAGAGAGACCGAGAGAGGGCAAATAGAAACATACCTTCCTTGGCACTTGTGCTAGGATATTCTGTGTGATCGTACAGTTCAGCTGTGGAGTGTTCGGAAACTGGTCTCATCCAGGACGATTTATTAGATCCACGTCTCCCTGTAAAAATAGTTATATGACTCTTTGAAAGCAGCTTCCCAATCCTCTACAACTTTCATTCCCAAATGAATATCCAAAATACTATATTACATGGATTATTATCTGTTTGGTGTTATAAGCTGGTCTCAAATGTGTGTTTTGAACTGATTCAATATTTTGTTTTCAATCAGTAATGCCTTTATGCCACGTTGTTCTCTGTCACCACGCAGAGTGGAAATGAAGATGTCCACCCAGATGGTGAGCATATAGCTGCTGTGAGATTATGAGTCACGTTGCCTCTTATTCAACAGTATTTTCTAGACCTACATCATTGCACCTCAGACGTGCTGCTGCTGTTGTGAAAAGTGCATCTGAACTTAACTAGTTTTGTTAATCCAGTGGACAAAGAGAGGCTGTTCAAATCCATGAGGCCGCAACTGCTTCAGACTGGTGCCATTCTGTCTCAGACCCAAAACAAGTGAGGAAGAATCTAAAGGAAAATTGTGACGCAAACAGCAAACCTTACTTGCACATTATTGTCACGATAGACAGGAAGGCAAACCCCTCCTCCGGCAATGGGAAAGGAGACAATCGCCTTTTAAACAGTCAGGTTTACCTGTGTTATAGTAATCAGAGTTTACCAGCTAATTTATGTTTTAAAAGAGATACACGATTGTTTAGAAGGAGCTTTCTTTTGGTTTGGTTTCTCTCGCCTCATGGAAATTAACCCATCAAACTGTCAGCGCTGATTGTGTCCACAATGATGTACGCAACAAACTTTACACTCACCGTCTGTTGCCCTGGTTGAATTAAGTTTATTTGATAACGTCAGCGAACATATTTTTGGGATTTACCATTGGTAGGCTTGAAGTTATAACTGCTAGTGTCCCCCCTCCCCCCCTCGATGTTTCAGTGGGTTCAGCTGTGTCTCTAGATGTTGTCCATGTTATGACTTTAGACTGATCCATAGATGAATGAACACACGCTGTGAAATGATGAAATTTCAATGGTATTTGCATTGACCACCAAATTACTGGTATTGTGACGTCCCTTGTTCGGGATTTCTGAGGAAAAGTTCTTACTTAATCACATTTCTTCTTTTCTGCTCATTCGACATGTTAATGTGGTTGTTACATGGTTTTTGAACATTATGACTAATCTTACCATATCTTAAATATTTTGCGTAACTAAATGGATAGGGCCCAACTCGATTGTTTTCGAAATCTAGAATTTTTAGTTACTGACCAATGAGTATTGTCATTACTTGAACTGAGGGGAGAAAGACACAAGGAAACCATAGAAGTCAACCATTTGGGGGAAAACATAGTATATCCTGGGATATTTTTGATTTACAGTTCTAGTTTTCACCGAGAACACGCACTTCAACATGTCTCATCTTATCTCTTCTCTCCGTGTCTGCCTCAGAGAAAGTCGTGCCTTGCAGCACAAACCCTTTCGTTTTTTACTGTGGCTATTTTGGGGCCCGTGGGGTTTAAGAAGCAGAAGCCCTGAGTCATTATTTATCTACTTCAGAGACAGACAGTCCACAATAAATGAAATCAGGTTATGTCCTTCTTGTTTGCATTCATTTGTTTTGCAATGTTCTATTCTGCTGTTTTACTGCTTTCATAATTCACGATTCTTTGAAGATGATTTTGCCATAACTCTTTTACCCTGAGCTTTTGCTTTGTCACAATACATTTGATCTGTTTGAATCTGTTTTTTAAAGTACTGGGTTTACAGGGATTTCTTCAACACTCTTGAGTATTTAGTCTGCGTTCATAACATTAATCCAGCACTTCACATTTGAAACTTTGGAAGTTTAAAGGCAATATTTTCTGCCTTCACATGTTTTATTAAATTTTTGTGATCTTAATCTAAGTTTTCATCATCATTTTTTTTCAAACTGGCAGATTCAATGGAAGTAGTTCTTTGAAATGCAGATTTCACAGCAGCTTTTATGACTTAACAGCATTCTTATCATTCCAGAGTGGCGTAAAGGATTATTGTTACAGATGATGTCTAGGACTGGATGTCCTTGAAGCCTCATTTTGAAGTTAAAGCTACAAATGGTGCCTTTAAACATACACGTTTCAATCACGATGGCGACTTTCCCCCTTTTAATCCTGATGAAGAATGTGGCTTTGACAGATTGGGGTCACATGCAGTGTCACTAACCCATCTGAGCGACCGCTCTGTGGTCCCTCGTCATCTGTTAAAACCACAGTGTAATGCGCGTGTGGAGAAAATCTTATTTTGAAAAAGGGAATTTGGTAAATCAGTTGTACCCATTGATGGGGAAGCTCAGACTGTTTGTCTATATTGGCGAATATATATTTAACAAAAATCTCTGATTCCCAAGATGTCATTATCAAATCCTTATGACAAAGAGAAGGCGTGGTATTTTACAGTGTGACCATAAATGCTTTTATAAATAACTATAATTATAAAGAAAAGACAAATGCAACCAAATATTTAGAATTTGAATTATAATAAATATAATAGTTTTCACATTTTAACATGCAATGTAAATGCACTAAATGCCGTTGAAAAACTCATATCGTCCGATTTTTATCAGCTAACCGATAAATTGGTTGAGATCTAGTGGCAGTTACATGGAATTGACTTGTTTCGATATATATTTTTTCTCATCTATGAAATGTTCAAGTTTTAAGTGTTAATGTGAAACTGACACTTGACCGAACTTAAACTGTGATACATGCAATAAGTACATTTTTCCCTCTGTGACTCATATACTGCACCTCCTGTAACTCCGCCTCTTGTCCTTTTCCCCCTCAGGTTGGTGACATGGTCAAGGTTACGCGGATGAACATAAACGGTCAGTGGGAGGGCGAGGTGAACGGACGACGAGGCCTCTTCCCATTCACCCACGTCAAAATCATAGACCCCCAGAATCCGGACGACTGTGACTGACCTCCCACTGGAGCCTCTTGCCAGTATCGACGTGTACCCAAATCTGCTGGCCGACGCCCCCTTTTCCCGCCATTTTCACCGCGGTTACGTGCTTGCCTGCTTGGGGCTGTACCATGATTGCGGCCCCGCTCGTTGCCAACCGTCGCAGGGCTTACTGACTGTTTACAGCTTTGGACAGCGGATCCAAACTAAAAAAACCTGACCCCACGTCTCCCCCGTCCCCGTCCCCTTTCCCGTGTCTTGGTTCCAGGCTGGGCAGTGTTTTTTCGCATTAGTGTCCTTTTCATTTCCAGATCACTGGGCATCAGTGTGAGTGTGTGTGTGTATGTGTGTGTGTATGTATATGTGCATGTGTGTAGGAGTGTGTTCACAATAGATATTTACCACATGACATCACATGTCTGTTTTGTTTTTTTATTTGATTTGTGAGTATTTGTTATGTTTGAAGTCTTGGGGACTTTAGAAAGCGTTGGTGTGCGATTGTTTAGTTGATGCTGAGACGTTTGTACGAAGACTTGGACTTGGGAGAGCACTGAGGCTATGAGGAGTTAACCAGCCAGTCAAAACCTTATTTCCCCCAAACAATCAACAATCAAGTCACTTTTGTAACTTAACCATCACACACTTACTGGCCATGAGGATTTTCAGGTTGACGGTTCATCGTTGTGTATGTGATGTGCGACTGGAGTCAGTAGGTAGCAGATGTGGAAGATCGCAGTTGTAATTTGACATTATAGATCCGATAATCCCATCCAACCTGGCACAAATCTGGCTGACAAGATTATTTATCCTTCTGTTGATGAGATGACGCGGCCATTATGTGATCTCATCTGTCCCTTATTTGTGCCACATGATCAACAATATTTCTTTGTTCATTGTTATTTTTAATGGAGACATCGAGAAGATGTGTTGTGGAGGGTCTTTTTTTTTTTTTGCATGCCCACTTGGTACCGCTTGACTGCCATTCTCATTCTTTTTAAATTTATAGACGAGCAGGTTTGTTTAGTGCCAACAGCAACAAGCTCTGGAAGATATATTCCAACTTTTCTCCAGTGAAGTGCCGAGCTTTGAACAGCTAGCTTAAAGCGCAGCATGAGCACTCGGGACTAAAGGCTTTTACTGAAGCGAGAAGCTCTGCTATGTCAGTGGCGTAGGTCAGGAAACGTGGAAATGTCTCAGCGAGCCGATGAGATGCCTTTTTTTCCAGATAGTAAATGCATCTTTTAGTGCATGCGACGCCCTCTCTAACCTTATGTTTTAAATGTGATGTTACAACCTGCTCTATTCCTTCAACATTCAGTCTGTGCACAATTTTTTACTCATTTTATGCAAACAGACTCCATCGGACTAGTTCAAACTGTGCTGCAACCAATTCAGTTTGTTTAGTGGGAGCTGAGGATCGAACGGTTACGAAAACATTGCCGACCCCCCCCCTACATTTCTGCTGTAAAAAAAACGTTTTGCTCACGTGTATCCCCCCCTCCCAGTGCTCTCTGTTCAAATCATTACTCAGCCGTTCACTCTGAGTAACTGTGCAGCTTTTAGTTGTATCCAAATTTTTGTTTGTAGTCGGCTATTAAATCAAGCATTTTTAGTTTTGTTAAAATGAGTGATGTTATTAAACAAAAAGTACCTAAGGTGACATTTACAAAAAGGGAAAAATGCCTGCTGGTTGCCTCTGTGCATGACCTCTTGGCCGGGGAGATGTTTCTGCTCGGCCGAATGCTGCTTAATGTCATTCGTCTCCTTATTGAATAAAGGTTTCTCTTATTTGAATCCCCTCTGGTCTGTGCAAACAAACCAGTGTGGGGGTTTTCCTCATCAGACATAATGAAATCTACTAATTAAGCAATATGCCCTGATTAGTTCCTTTTCTTGAGGTGAACTCGCTTTTCTCATGCTTCTGAGTTGTTTATTTGTAATGGCATTAACAGTATTACTGTGCTCTCTTCTCATATTCTAGGAAAGCCTGTCTTGTACTTAAGAATTGAAAATTGTGCCTTTTATTTTCTTATACCATTTACATGTGTTAATATTTCCCATGGTTAACACCTGTGCTGGTATTGACCCTTTATGTACAGAACAAGTAAATAAAATTTACGTCTACTTCTTTAAGTCGCTGTGGTGTCGTCCATCTGCTTGTTGTTTTTATAGGCGATTGTGTGTCTGTGGGGGGGGGTGTTTTGGCATCACAGGTTGTGTATCTGGAGCACAGGACACTCGCTTGTGCTCTAATTTTTGACAGTTCCAGTTTTGATATCTGGCTGCGCCCAGGAGAAAGGAAGCAATTAATGAATTTTAATGAAGTGCTATTAAAAGACAGTCAGCTGACCTAGAGGAGGGGAGTGGAAAACTTTTCAAGGGCGACGTTTCAGACGGGCATCGACAGCGGCTGTTTGTTCAGCACTTAACAAAACCAGGTACAGACAACATGAGTATGAGGAAATGCGTTCATAAAATGTTGTGTCTTTCGTATACTGAAGACTCCGGACGCATCGGCTAAGAGAAATATGACACAAATGCAGGTGCTGGCAAAACCGAGCTTTAGATAACTATAAGATTTTACCACGAGCAGGGACCCTCCTCTGTATTTAATTGAATCTACAAGATGTAACAGTTTATTGGATGCACCATGACACAGATAGAAATGGTCTATAAGGCATAATGCTTGTCTTTGTATGTAAATACGTCCCGGTGCCGGTGCCAGTTAAACAAATTAATTCATCAGTAAAACCAGCACAGCCATCTGTAGAATAGTGTGTCATCCACACACCTCATTCCAGTTATAGATATTCCCCCCCTCCAGCAGACGAGCAAACAAATTGAATACGTGTATTTATCAGTATGGTTCAATCCTGTAAAATATTCCTCTCTCTGGGACTTGATCTTTTCATGGTATCGTTGAGGGTTAGTATAGATCTCATGGAATTGGTTTCGCTCTGGTTGAAGTCCTGACCAAATGCTCACATGCCCTTTGGTGCTGCCGTTGTAGCTCGAGCACACTAATTGACCCCATCTGTGCTCGATGATTCATTTCACAGCGTGGTGAGAGGAATCCAGGATGAGCTGCTGTATGTGGGTGACCCAGATGACCCAGGCTGCCACAGGAAGACATGGAGGGTGGAACGGCCACCGTGTGCTCACAGAGTCACAGTTTGAAAGCTTCCCTATGGGCAGCATGTCTGAGTGACTCAAACCGTACCTGCTCAATGTTTGGTAACATTTGTGTCTTGACCTCTTGGATGAAATGCGCTTGTTTCTACATTTCTTTTAATATTGATCTATAAAAACTTTATTATGTGCTCTAGAAAAAGGCTTTTGCAGAGTCTGCTCCCCCTCGTGTCCCAGATATGTCCTCCCTCTCCCTCTCTCGTAAAACATTTACAGCACAGACGCTCCGGCCTTCTGCTGGGGAAACTATGCCAGACAATGATGGTAACTCCACACTCGCTGACTGTCATCGCTGTGTCAGGTCAGACTCGCCGCATCGAGGACGGTCTCACCCTGCTCCATCGTTCTCACCCTTTCTCAACTCATCCCAGAGTTGTTGTGTAATGCTCCAGCCCAGAAGATTCCAGTACAGTTGATGGGTTACAGAACAACACTTTAATGGTTACACATGTGTTATGTTCCCCTCTGTCTGTTTGTTTGTTTGATTCTCAACAGGATTACCCTGAAAACTACTTAACGGTGCAAGGATGAAGGAGGAACCCATAAAATCTTTGCAACAGATCTGGACAAAGGGGCAGAAACAGGACATGTTTTCACTTTCTTTAATATTGTCAACAGGCATAACTATGAGACTGATATTTAATGGTGTGCGTGCAATCTGATGTAGATTGTGGGCCTTGGCAGAGAGTCACATTCTATTTGTTTGTATTTGAATTACCAGAGATGAGCCAGTTCCTTATTTACATGATCTTGGTGGTAACTGGAGCTCGGCAGGTTAATACTGGTTCTATGGATTGTGATGACGGTCGATTGGTTGGGCCACCACTTTGGTTCAGACTGAAATACCCCATCAAATATCACTTATCTTAACAAATATTGGATGGATTCCCATGAAATTTGACAGATATTAATGTCATGTGATCCTTCAGCTTTTCATAATTAACATGTCAGATCTTCCAATAATTTGTTTCATGATTAAACATTTGCAGAAATAATGCACAATAACCTGTACTTATATATATTGGTAATTGGCACGCTAAGTAAACTAAGATGACACAAGACGTGCTCACTGAGAGCTAGTTAGCATTTAGCCTAAAGCAATGCTGCTGCTGTGCCTAAATAAAGCTTTGCAGAGCTGCTGACGTTCGTTGTAAACCATTATTGGTTTAAGGGTTTCTGACTCACGTTCGGATGTTGACATTTTTATTTTAATGTATTCAGTGGATCGCATGAATCAGATGAGCTGTGTCCTTCAATCTGATCCTACCACTTGGAAATAGAAGCAGACAGGACGTCGTTCTCCATTTATTGGGCTGTTTATTTCCTTAGCATCTAAACCTGAATATGAAACCATGTCACTTTTTGATGTTAATATGACTGATACACGATGACCTGTCTGAATAAAAATGTTCACACAGTTATGATGTTGAATAAAAATTCAGTTTTTTTATGCAGTCATTTTTTTGTTTGAAGAAAATACAACTCTTGATGTTTGACTCTTCACCTCAACAGTCTTTTTAGCTCCAGATTTTATTTCTCACTTATTTACCTTCTGAAAACAGCTCAATATACAGTATAAACGTCTAAAAACAAACAGTAATCTATATACTGCTCATCTATTTACAACAGACACCTGTGAAAGCTCAAGCACGTTTGCAGGAACATAAATCTAAATTTTAGAAAACCCTGATTTCTGCCCAGGTTACACATGAGGTCCTGGACATATGTGAAACTTTGTACACATGTTTAACACAAACCATAGAAGTGGTCTATCCGTTTCTGGTCTGCTCATAACAAAAGCATTTCTTCATTCTTTTCAAGGCCTTAGTGACATTATCCTCCATTGACGCTGTCCCCATTGCAAAGGGTCAAAGTTCACCAACAGGAGTACGAGAAGAGAGGGTACTGGCTCCAGTCCGCTGTGTTGCCGTGGTGATGGTGGTGCTGATGGTGGTGGTGGTAGGTGTGTGGTGGTTGGGCTCCGTGCTCCGCTGTGGAGAGTGTGTGAGGAGGGGGGTGGACGAGGGGGAGCGCTGGATCCACATCATTGGACGGGAAGGGGAATCTGGCGAACTCCACAGATCTGGAGAAAAGAAAGTGATGTCTGGGTTAATTTTAATGCATCGTCGTGAGTTTCATAAACTGGTCTGACTATAGGGTTAATACATTTTCGTGTTACTGCTTTATTTCTTGTTTATATTTGATCTCCCTGCTCTAAGCCTCATTGGATTTTCATCTCATCCTAGGTGTCTGAACACAGACCTGTAGGGCTGGTGTGCCACGGACGCAGGCACCATCTGTTCTTCGCAGCTGTAGTCGTACTCGTGCAGCTCCAGGGGCTCAGCGTGGAGCCTCTCCGACGGGTCCTGCTCCACCGCCCAGGCCGAGAGCTGACCCCCCTTCGGTGACGGCTGCACGGAGGCCTCATCCTTCTCCGCCTGCACCGACTGAGAGGTGGAGGGCATCCTCTGCAGGTCTGAAAGGGAAATACAACGTTTAATGTAGGATCTCACAGGTATGTCAGAGGGATTGGAATGCTGCTTACAGAAAATACTTGATAATACCCCCAGGGTTTGTATCTGCTGGTGTAGGTTGATTAAAAAACGTACCTGGAGATGTGCTACAAAGAGCCTTCCTGTCCAGCGTGGCTCTCTTTGCAGGAGGGCTTCCATTCCGACACCTATGGAGAGATAAAAACATTTAAATCCCTGCGTTACACTCACAGAAACGTGTAAAGTAGCACAGAGTTGCTTTTGACTGCATGCAAATGAATTCTTACCTTTTGCCGTGGGAGTGGGTGCCTCCCTCTCTGAACCCCTTTGCGAAAGGGTTGTGGTCAATCTTCAATTTGGTAATCTGAAAAGAGACAAAGATACCTCACTGTTAATCTTTGGTTTCTTTTTCTGTGACCTGCCAGTTGCAGATTTGATCAAACTTTTGTGTGTTTTTCAAAGGTCGGTCTGCACCTTTGGGTTTTGGTAGGCCGTCACTGAAGTGAAGGACGTCTCAGGGAAGGAGAAGGTCTGGAAGGGTCCCCAGCGGACGGTGTAGGGACTGTCTGCTTGTATCACATGGAACCTGGGGAAGTAGCGATGCATCGAGTGCAGGATGATCTGATGAGGGAAAAGGAAGAGTGGAGTGAGCCAAATGCAGATGGATAATTAGCATCGTATGATTATTTAAAAATAGCGAGGTGGTGTCTTACGTGGCCGTGCTGGTCCAAGGTGTTGTTGGTGAGCTTCACCTTTAGGAAAGAGAGCGACTGCTTCATCCAGTGACTTCCTGTGGCAGGGGAGTCCGGGTGCATGAATGTCCGACACGGGGGCTGGGGCTCTGCCTTCCCTGCGACCTCCCACTGATCCTTTTTCCACTACAGAGAAATTGGGGGAGGGATGCAAGGGTGAGTGTTGAGACCTCAGGACGAGACTTGATCAATCAATTTCATGAAACGTGATTTTTTTTTCTCGTGGTGGAGGAAATCTTTATTTTTGTTATTAATCACAAGGATGTTCTTTGTGGTGTTCGGTCACAGGGGGTTCAGGGAGGCTCTTGTTTTCTGCTCCTTGATTTTGATGAGATTTCTTTTTAGCGTAAATCGTAAAAATCCCTGTTTCTCCCCAGTCGCCTCCATTGTAAACTCATTCACAGCTCTCCTACAGTACTTTAAAACCTTTATAGTGTACTTCATTGTTTTCAAGTGTGTGCTAAGAGCAGTATTTGTGACCAAATGGGCCACATCAGTTGATGCAGGAGGCTGTTGACTGTGGATGGTCGACTGCCCCTCACTCACTGATCGTGAATAAGGAGGGATGCTAATTGATTGGGCCTCCAGCCGTGAGTGCACAAACAGGAAGCAATGAAAGGCTTTGATATGCAGCGGAGTGGCCCACAGTGGGGAGGGCCGAGTCTGGCTGCAGAGCAAACTGCTGCTTCCAACAAACACACACTTTTGAGTCCCTGAATTTAAAGATGTGCAATGATACACGTGTGTTTACCTTGTATTTGAAGCTGTCTACGGGAACCATGTCCATCATGACGATGTAATTGGCAAAAGGCTGGAGCCCGGTCAGACTGACGCTGCAGTGGGGGAACACTCTCCTGAAACAAATACACAAAATCATCAGCCAGGGAAGGTTTCAAATGTTTTCTTTGCAAGTGGAATCAAATTGTTGTGATCCTTGAACACGGAACTGTAGAATATGTACAAATTCTTTGCTTTGCAACACTATTCACATATATCTATTTTCAAGAAGCCAGATTTACCCTCAATTCCCAGCTCAGTAATCGACTGATCTTACCTCCCATGCTTTGTTATGATCATCTCTGTTCCGATGTGGTCAAAGGACTTCCAGAGGTCTGCGTTCTCCAGGATCATCCTGATGCTGCCCTGCTGGTATGAGTCTGCTGCTGGAGGGGATCGAGGCACGCTCATGTTCGATTTAGAGTCTGAGGACACAACGGAAATAAACATCTTAACAGTTCTGCAGCTGGAGGTAGAGAGTTTTAAAACAATTCTTACAAAGCAGCCAGATTATATCTCCCTGCGATCAGAGTTTATTATGTGCTGTGGGGATCAGAATAGAAAAGCTTGATCTCTGTATTTATTCCTCTCAAAACAGTAAAATTCCTCATTTTTCAATGCATAATAAGAATGTGCATTTTACGGAAGAAAGTAATCTGGGGGGAAAAGCTACACAACTATTTTAATGCTTCATAACCAAATGCATCTTGCAAGACTGGAATTATTTGACCTACAGCCCAAAAACAAAGCATTACATTAAATACCTCTCTCTATGTGCATCACTAGATCCAGTATAAAGATGCACATGTTCATTCTACACAGAAAAGACCAATACTGAGACGTAAACTCACCAGAGAAGTGTTGCATGTTACTGAGTCCTGTTCTCAGAGTTCTCCCAGTGGATCCTTGAGGTTCAGAGACTAAAGTGCTGCCTTGTTGTCAGAAGTTCTAACTCTGAAGTCAGATCCATCAGGGGTCTCTATCCTTGAGATGTTCGAGCCTTGACCTTGATTGGTTATTACAGAGAGGGCGGAGTCTAAACAGCCGAGGGGGGTGTAGTCAGGATGGACCGAGTGGGGGGGCAGGTAAAGAGTGTTACCTGATGTTTTGAGGCCTTTTGTTGTGAAGTTCACACGCTCTGTCTCCAAACTGTGGCATTGTGGGTAAATGTTGGTGTCACCTTGTTTTATACTTTGGCTGCTGGTACGTTGGGGGTGAAATCACAGAGAAACGTAAAAATGACCAGAAGAGATGTCAGATTAGATGAAAACGTAAATCTCGAATAATTTAAATCCATCTTTCATTTTCTCTACTTCCTCTTTTTGCTTGGTCTCCAACATACGATCACAACAGCTGCTGTGATTCTGCACATGAAGACGCACCGGCCTGCGGACCAGGCCTGAAAAGCTCCCTGGTCTCCTGTTTAGGTCCAAGTTGAAGGACGGCTGAGCAGAATTTCAAAGTGCCTGTGGGGGGGGAGCAGACAAACAGGTCCCTTCCTGGCAGCTTCAGGTTGTGTATTGAGGACAAGCCGGGATATTACAGGGCTGATAATCCTATGAAGCCATTTGGCCCCATGCCTCCTCCCCCCCTCCCCCCCCCCTTCATGCTACCTTAAGTGCCCCGGGAGGGGGACGAGCGCTCAGATGGAGCCAGCAGTTAGCAGCCCGTTCACATGAAAGGCCGATGGGAGGAAGGAGGGGGGGGGGGGGGGGCACAACTGTGGGTCGTGGAGGAGAAAATTCAAAGTTTACAGCCCAGTCACTTGAATCCTACATGAAAGAAAAATATATCAAAGCTAAAGTTCTAATTTAAATCAGTATTGCCTTTGTTTTGTTTGGTTTCAAATCCTAATGAATATTTCAGAGTTCTCAAAGACACGACCTATGCAGGGTACATGTATATAAATGATGCACGAGGGTGGAATGCTGCAGACACAACAAAACACAGTGGTCATCAGGGGTTTGAATACTTCATCGATGTAAACATCATTTAGATTTAATGAAGAGCTGGAACAAGCTGAATAATGATGCAGTAAAACAGTTGAATTTTACAGCATTAAAGCAACTTTAAAGAACTACAGCGACACGTACCAGAGTGTAAACCACGGCCAAGGTCCAATAATCAGAGATATCAGTCCCCTAAATATTCCTGACTCGTTTAAACGTGATCCATAAATGATGTAATATTATCTTATCTCTATGTATAGCACACAAAATAAAACAATACTTCATAAGACCACACAATGCATTACCCATAATAAAATTCAAGAAAAACACATTGAGGTCAGTAAGACCTTTTGTTCTCACTTTCGACCAGTGTGGTTTCAAAGTTTCTTCTCAGTCATGTGGGTGATGCACGGCACCAGCGACATGACTCTCTCAGGGCTTTTGGCCCTGAGGTTACATCACAGTGATACTTGAGTCGACCTTAGTAACACTTTAGACGAGGAGAATATCCTAAATGTTCCCACGGTCACATAAAGGAAACAAGAAGTTTGTGTGTTTTACATGGTTACAAAGTTTTCAGCTGCATCATCCTGAAGCTAAATATTCACCGGGAGCATTCGTTCAAAATGTGTTTAACGCCAGAGAGATCCACACGACGTTGTTGGCTCCTTATTGCTCTGTCAAACCAAACACTTCATTTAAATCCTCTCAGCCATCAGGAAAACTGAGAGTGATGAATTACTTGGAATCTTGTTCTTCTGTTTTTTCGCTGTTTCTCTGACCTTTGTCGTGCTTACTTTAAATTTCAGATTCGAGGATGTGAGACTTTCCGTCTTTAAGTTGAAACCATGACAAGATATTGAACCTAAAGCTCAGTAGCACGAACTCAGTGTAGCAGTGAATAATTGTGTAATTTGGAAAGTTGTGTCTGGGACGTACCAACTGGACCGAATCATTTCCCTGAGCAGACTGATGCAGCTCTATCTGGATGTTACTGCACTGTGAGAGAGCAGAAGAGTGTGTGCGTGAGGCATTTCCGACTGCAGGCATGTTGAAACATTTCTCCTCTGCTTAAATCAACTTCGGGCTTGAACGTGGAATTCGGTTTGTTCACACCTGCGGCATGTGTCACCTCTGCAGCTCCTCCACAGAGTCGAGCTCATGTAGAAAAGACATTACTCACATCTGCTGCTGCGAATGGTATTTTAGCAGGCGGGGGAGGGGTGTGTGGTGGGGGGGTGGGGGTGTTGCTGCAGTGGGAAATGCAGAAATGCACTGTCAACATTTTTACATTAGGTTTAAGGTGATTTATTTGCCATTTTATTTGCAGTGAATCCAACAGTGTAGTTAAGTGCAGATCACAGATAACACTGCAAAACACTCTGCAGCGTTTCTCCTGCATTGCATCTGTGCCATGTTGTTTCTCTAAGGTGTCAGTTCTGCTGACGTGAAAAAAAGATCTCAATGCACAGGAAATGCTGTGGTTTCAACAGTTTCAATGAGATGGTCTCAGCTGCAGCTGCACGAGCCTGCCGCTGGTGATTCAGGGATGTGTCTCTGTACGTGACCTTTCCACCACTTGAAGTAGGATCTTGAGCGACTAGAAACAGAAAGTAAAGTGTGAATTATTTATATTCTTCCTCCTTTGTACATAACCTCCTCCAGGATTCTGGAAAAACAATCTATAACTTCTCTGATAGAGACGTCATGTATGACGTCATCGTTTAGATTTACATTTCCTCAACAAACATCCACGGTATAATGCTGCTCACCAATGTTTGACTATTGCAGAGAAAATTATATATATATATATGTTTATAATTTAGTTTCATTAAAGCTTTGATTTGCCAGTGTTTAAAGTACAAAAGTAGACTTCTCCAAAATTCATATATAGAATAAACAAAATGTACAAATATAAATACCTTATATTCATGTTCATTGAACAAACCTTTATGTTAATATGTACATCTGTATACCTCCAACAATCTGTCTACATACTTTTTCTTTCCAGAGTAATATGAGGTCTCTGTGACCTTGACCTTTGACCAACATAATCTAATACGTAGTACACAGCAATTATCAACCTGAAATGAATTATAATAATACTAACATGAAGAAATACACAAATTGACAAATTTTTCAGTACACACAGAAACAGATTCAGAAGAAAATAAAGATATATATATATATTTAAAGCATTTAGAAGACGCAGCACTTTCTATGCGTCATAACCTCCTGGTCTGCTGAGCATGCTGACACACAGAGTTGGGAAAATGAGCCTTTCTGAACCTAATGTAAAATCCTGTTTCACCGGTGTTAGGAGGATAATGTAATTTCCAAAGAAGGATAGAAATGTATTTACATCTTTTTTCAGCCTTTTCTCTGAACTGCTTTTATTTGATATATTGTCAGATGCTTCATGAGTGAAATTTATTCCAGCACAAAAACTAATCGTGTGTAGAAATGGATGAAGGTGAATGACTTTATTCTTACTTGTGTAAATGTAATGTTTGTGTTTACTGAAAATGAATGTAGTCATGTTGTAGGTTCCCTCTCATTATATCAATACTGAATTGTATGATGTTGTGTTTGAAATGTTCATGTTATAACACAGCTCATTCACTGATATATATGTTTAAAGGCTTTGTATCAGTATACGTTATAAAGATGGACGACATGACGGCTCCCCGAAAGTGAAGCCTGAACATCTTGATCACCCCCTGGTGGCCGGCTGCAGCATTGACCAGAAATCCTGCCTCCTCTCTTTAGACCCGACCTCCGGAGGATATCCAGAGAAGTTTCACACATAAACAACACAGCAGGAGATTCTCAGGTTTGTCACGTTCAGTCATCATTCAGATGAGGGGGCCGGTGCAGCAGGAAGAGGCAGGAGGTGACGTATGAATTCTGTTACGATCACATGTTCTGGTTTGCAGCACATCGACCTTATCACCGAAAGATTGTGACATCTTCATCAGTGTCTTCTACGTGTACGGCGTTCATCTTTCATCATTTACTAGAGGACTGGCTGGAGGGAATCTGCAGAAAGTCCGGAGGCTCTCAGTCGGACATTTGCGAAATTCGGAGTTCAGTTGAATCTCTGAAAGCAGCTTATGACTTAAAAAGAAAAAGTACGAGGCTGCAATATCACTGTTGCATCAGCAGACAAGAGAGATGTGTGAGGAGAAAGAAAATTAAGATTCAGAAGGAAAACATTTCAAGCACGAGGGAAACAAATTGCCTGTTGGTGCTGAAAGTGCAGCCAGATCAAGGACATCTCAACGCTCAGACATTTTTCATGTAAAGCAAATAATGACTTTTGGACTTTTAGCGCGAATAGCATGACAAATGAAAAGAAACGTGAAAAGGAATTGATGGAGAGAGAGAGAGACACTAATGAAATGATTAAAAAGAAAAATTAGATGAAAGGTAAGCAGACGAGACGAAGAGAAGGACAAAAATACGGGAAGAGGACGGGATGAAAGATGAGGAGGAGGCACAGAGGGATTGACTGAGGGAGAAAAACTTCCTGAGTCTGGATGTGGTGGCTGAAGATTAGAAGGTAGAAGGAAACTGAAAGGACGTTTATTCATCTGAGGAAAGGGGGATAATAAAAAGAGGAGGTAGAGAACAGATGGGGCTTCATGCAGAGATTAGTTTATTTCAGAAGTTCTGAAGTAAAATATGTTTGTTCAAGATTCATTCAGGAGGAATTCAAGAGCTGCTGAAAGTTCTTCAACCGTCGTCCAGACAAAATTAATTTAGTTTCTTTATTGATTGTGGAATCGTTTCATGTGGAATATGAATATGAACAACACAGTCCTGCACATACATGGCTCCAAGCAGATTAGAGGCTTATCTCTTGTTTTCAGTTACTGTTTTTACTTTTCATTACTTTAATATTAAATAAGATTGATGAAAACAATGCAGAACACACTGTATTTTATTCTTTTACATGAATTTGCAAATGATTAGTGATAAGACAACTAATGTCAAAATCTTATATCCTAGCACCAGCAGAGGGCAGCAGAGCACCAATGAATAGCTGTGAATGGAACAGTAGGTTTTACTATTCTACACATTTACAGTTAAATTATTGAAAAAGGTAAAACGGGTTCGGTTGATTGATTGATTGATTTAGCAAAATCCAAATTTTTCTCTTACTTTTTTTTATTTCAAAAAGTTTTTATTTAGTTGTTGAAAATTCTAAAACATGTACAGAAAGCTTCACTTTAATATTTGTTACTTAATATCCTACCACATTCTCTCATTATCCATCTGAAACACGATTATGATTATTTTAACCTCAGTTTTGGTAATATTTTGACTGGTTGAGGAACTACACTAAATTCTGTAATTATTATTATTCGCTGTACTTTCCTTTAAGAGTCATTTTCCAGACCCCAGAGTGTGTTCATGCATGTGCTGATTTCATTTGTTTGTCCTACAGTCTGACAGTTGCTCTTTCACATTATAAAAAACGTCAGTGTTTTCATTGTTCAAAAACAACCACTCCAGCATCTTGTCTGCTCGCAGCATCTCCTGTGGATCGAGTGTCGCACCCTGTCAGATATGCAGAGGTCCACGTTGTGTATTCTGCACCTGTGCCAGCTTCGGGGGGGTGGGGGGGGGTGGGGGGGTTCCTGCTCCGGGGCTCCAGGCCTTCAGGGCTGAGGTGTGTTCGTGATGACAGGCGAAATGCAAAATGGACAGACACAACAGCTGCTCCTCTCCCCCATGACCCGGGCTCTGTCTGAAAACCCAACACCAGACACACTGAGGTGGAGGTGTCTGTGTGGGGTACAAATAGAGGGAGGTTCAGAGTTATTGTTGCAGAGCACTAACCTCCTTGTCTGAGGCAAACTCATGTGTTACTGATTTCACTGTGTCCTTGTCACAGGTCTGACAACGAGAAGTTTGATACTAAACTCTGGCTTTTATTCAGGGATCGTTTCAAGACAATGGTGCAGTGGCCGTTCTGAACCTGCCTGTTTGGAATGAGTTGTTTGTCTGTCCTGTGAAGACAGCGACTCCAATGATTCCATTTCAAAGTCATCAAATTAGGTCTTATGCTGTTGTTTTGATTTAGTGACCCCTAGGGGCCAAAGTTACATATTGTACGTTTAAGTTTGGTTTTAATTAGCTATGTGATGCTATAGAAAATAGTCAAACGTCATGATTGACAACCGAGACTGACTTTCACAGACTTCGGGATATTTTGGCTTCATTCTTGTGGAGCAAATGGAGATTCGTCTTCCATCTGAACGGACAGTACATCCTATAGAACTTGTGAGATTGTAAAATCATTACCAATAAAACAAGTCCATTTTGTAATAAAAACAAGTGGCCAATTATGATTGTACGGCTGAATTGCTTTCTTATCTCTGCCGCTGTCTAGAGATGACATTAAATTATGTTTTTACCCCTCCTCACGTCTGTTTGTCGTCTTGCTGTTTTGGTTCTTGTGGCTGCTGACTCTTCTATTTTCAGTTTGCCTCTCTCTCCGTTTCTAACCCTGTCTATTGCGATCACTCACTGTCAGTCCACGTGTTTTCTCCTCTTACCGAAACGCTTTCTTCCAGAAAACCCTCCCACTGCAGCTCCTCGGCTCTCCTCCAGTCTTCAGTGGTTCAGCTGCAGAGTGATTGATTGGTTCTGCCTGGCCCATCTGGAGGCTCAAGCTGTGACAGTGTCAACTGTCGAGGAAGCTCCGTGGATGATGCCTCTATTTGAGCATCTCCAGTGTTTAAAATCCCAGTTTCCTGTTTCTAAACATCCAATATGACCAAATCAAACACATCTAATCGATCTGTTTATCACATCTTACAGGACGTGCGGCTAGAAAGTGACCCCCCCCCCCCCCCCCCCCCCCTGCACTCGCCTGTGGGTGCAGGTGCCCTCCTGCTGGCTGCTGAACTGCACCAGTTAATTAACACCACTTGACTGTGTCAAGTGAGGGAAGGAAAACTGCTGCTGTCGGCAGAAGTAGTGACTGGGTGACTTTTTAAACTTTTAAACTAGATTCTACCTCAAAGCAGAATGAGGGATCTGGGTCTGCATCCATTTTGGCGGGGGGGTGCAGCCGCGGCGCTTTGGGTGGAACAAACATGCACAAATTTGTGTCTGTGCATAGTTGAGACATTACTTAAATGTGTGTGTGTTTGTGTGTGTGTGGGTGTTTGTGTGTGAAGACTCGACAGGCCTGTCATGCTTTTATCTTTGTTCTCTGTAATAGTGACATCGGAGCAGTATTTTGGGATTTGGTGACGTTACTTTCCTTAAGAAACATGTCAACACATTTGTGTGTGTGTGTGTGTTAGTGCAGTGGGATTGACACAATGTGGTTTACCACTAGCTCAAACCCAGGTTCCTTTTCATCGACACTGAATAATCGACACAGACGTAAGATTGATTACTCTCACTCGGACATTTTGCAGACATTTTACAAAGGGTTTACGGAAAACGTTCGGAGAAACCGACCCTAACATTTGCATTTGCACGTCTGAAAGCAGCTTAAATAACCCTGATACAAATTCATGTGACCCCACTAAGACGATAAAGTCAGATCCTTTTATTTTTCTACAAAAATATTTTACATTAGAAAACACAGCTTAAAATATACACAGCCCACTTGGTTATGCAGCCGCTGCAGCACCTCTCAACTCAAATATATCCGTCTATAGGTAAATATATCTTTACAGCAAGAATAAATCTGGGCGCCATGTTGGAGAAGGACTAGAAGAGGTGAGAGGGAAACTGTCCAACAGTCACAAAAAGCCTCTATAAACTCTATAACCTGATCCAAGCAATGTAAAAAGTCAACAGGGAAATCTGACACAAAAATACTAGAGAACCAAGAGCAGGGACAACCTCCGACCCAGAGGTGAAAATAATGAAACCATGGAAATGTAGTCATGAGCAGCAGCACATCACTCCGGAGCAACGCTGTGGGATTTAGAAGAAGAAAAAAATAAAAAGAAGTGGCGAGCATCTGTCTCGCTCTCACAGTAAAGAAGTTTTCAAACTGTCGGCGAGAGTCAGAGCCGTCACAAGCACTTAAGTCTGGTTCCGACCTCACGTTGAACAGTGATGGATATGTGTGGATTATGGGGTTTATTAAAGGGTCAGTTCCCTCAAATACTGAAGATTATTCAAAAAAGCTCACTTCTCTGTGGTGGTTTCCTGCAAATGCACATAGTCCTGTTCTAGTTAGAGTTCTGTGGGCGATCAAGAGTAAATGCTCATCTGTGCTGCCTTCACTGTCCACATGCCTCCAAGCATCCTTCACGTTAGCATGGTTGTCATAATGCGTCCTCTAGAGGGCAGCACAGAGTCGAGTGTCCTATGATCGTCTCACTTGATCTATTGGCAACACTGCCCCCCCATGATTTCCGGTGGTACTGCTCCGTTTTGGCTGTTTTATCCGTATATGTAAACTTTAAGATGTTCACAAATAGGGACAAAATCAACGCAGACAGACAGACGGATCTGTCCATTGAGCTAATACTGATATTGTTTTTCGCAAAGATGCACAACTTGTTGAAGAGCATAAATGAAATTCCATCCACTTCCATCGATTTGGGGTGGAGGCAGAAACATGAACCATCTGTTTACTCAGATACCACCAGAGGGAAGTGTGATAATATGTTTATGGCACTTTTAAACCAATTTTGGTGAAACAACCTGCTGTCAGTTAATAATATAGGCAACAGTGTGTGTCGGCATGTTGTTAACCTACAACCCAGGAAGCTTGTATCCGTCTGTGTGTGGAGACATCGATCAGTGCTCATGACGAGAAATAATCAATAACCATTTCCCTTGTGTGGGTCGTCCACGAACCAGAAGGTGGTTCGATCCCTGGCTCCTGCAGTCTGTATTCCAAAGTGACCTTGGGCAAGATATCAAGGCAACAAATTGCCCCTGATGGCTGTGACGACTGGTGTGGGGGATAGAAAAAGTGCTGCACATAGAATGTTGCTGTTTAAATGTGAATGTGACTTAGTGAGAAAGACCTTTATAAGTTCAGTCCTTTTATCTCTTCCTTCAATAAACATTTATAGAGCGCTGTGGGTAGGTTGATGTCTTTACGGACCAAACGCCAAATAAATAATAACAAAAACGAGAGCAAAAATGATAAAATGAGAACTAAATATTCCAGTTGTAGGATTGTGTCCACTGGCCCTCCACCAGTCAGCTCAGGAACTTGGTCCCGTGCTTTGGTATCATAGCAGTTCGGAGCTGAGGGCCAGCGAGAGCGTCCAGAGTGGTGGCAGCAGCCAGAGGGGGGAGGTGGAGGGGCGGGCGGAGTCCGAGGTGCAGGAGCACACCTCGTACCCGTTCTCCGCGTGGTCCGGTTGATGGTGCACGTTGACTCTCGTCTCCGTGCTTTTGGGCTCCGTGTCGGGAGAGTCCGACTGCATCTCCGTGCACAGCAGCCAGTCCTTGGCGATGAGGCGGGGGTAACCTGCCTCCACCTCCATGTCACTGCCTGGAACTTTCCAGTACTCCTTCCCCTTGAAGAAATAGGACGAGCCTTCATGAGGAGAGAGAAGAGGGGGGGGGGGGGGGGGGGGGGGGGGGGGGGGGGGGGGTGTTAGTGTCTGTGTGTTCTTTATTATCAACAGAATTATCTTTGCTCTCATCTCAAGCACACAACAAGCTCAGAACACGTAGAAACATCAAGGGCCTTAATTTCGTGAACCAGTGATCCAGAGTAGAAAGTGTTTATGTTTAGCACTTTCACAGTGTTATTACCCCCCCCCCCCCACACACACACACACACTTGAGATGCAAGGAGAATAATTTGATTGCGATTGCAGAAGATGCATATCAGCGGGATGTGTATGGAAAAACAAATTCATCATGGAAAATCTAATGCAAAATTAAAGCAAATATAAGTTAACAATAATGATGTTGAAAATTTTTTGCTAAAAGTTGTATGTGTCCACAGACCAGTGCAGTTTCAGTCCCTCCAGGGACACACTGCATTTACAATAAGAGGTCAGCGTGACCTTTGACCATTGAAATCTAATCATCTTTGAGTTCAACTGACTTTTGGTACCAAATTTGAAGAAACTCCCTCAAGGTGTTATTAAGATATTGTGTTAACAAAAATGGGTCAGACGGACAACTGAAGACATTATTGTTTCTATTCCTTCAGTGGCCTGAAAACACAATGATCATTCTGACTCTGCTTGTATTTTTTGATAAAAATGTAGCTTTGAGTCTCCTAATAAAACGATTCTTCAAACTAAAACCTCCCGATCAACCTAAACAGTCGACTCTTTTCTCTCCATATGAAAACAGCAGCTACTTTAATTGATTCAAATCTAGTTTTATTTGCACCGACACAAATGTCAATTTTTTTAAGAATACATAAGTAAAACACACGAGGATCACATTCATAAAAGGGTTTAAAATACATGTGAGTGTGTGGTAACTTCGCCGGCTCTCTGTTGGACAGCCGAGATCACAGAAACTCCTGGTGGGCATTCTTGACACCGTAATTGCACCGTGCCACTTGATCGTTACCGACACTCCCCCTACTGCGCCGGTCCTTTCACTGTGGTATATTTAAGTTAATTAGTGTCACCAAAATACTAAAAAAGGCTCCGACAGAATCTCGAGAAAAAGACTGCACGCTGTGGAAATACCACGTTTTAGGAACAAAGCCTTCAAAGCCAATGTGAAGAAATAGCTTCAGTGTGATAGCTGCGGTCATAACATTCTTTTTGTTGGGGCTAGTGTTAGTTCAGTAAAATCTATAGACCTTAAATCAATTTTCTGAGGTGTCATGTTGAAGGTGTTGAAAGAAGAGAAGATGATGAAATCAGAGCAAATTGATATCTTCCGTTGGTCGAGGACCTGAACACAGAGTGGTATGTTTACATTTATTCCTTCTTTCTAACCTTATCTTTTACTGTTTTTCTCTTGCAAACATTTTAATTCCATCTTATTAATTCTTATCCACACTTGTAATTATTCCCTTTGCATTTTGGCTCAACTGTTGTTGTGAATGTGCTGCATAAATAAATCTCACTCGACTTGACAATCTCTTCCAAATAAGATCTTCAGTTAACGTTTTTTCTACTTCTTCCAATTCCCTCTTCTGGTGTTTTCCTTATCCATCTGTCATCGTTACCGGAGGACAGAGCCCAGAGGCCTGAATGCCACAGTCTTCTCCAGCTTCTCTCTTTTCCTCGGAGACCAAAAGTCAGAGAGGCGTCAAAGTCGGTGAACAAATCCCTGAATCAGTTTGAGAAGAGTTTTTCTTTTGATACTAAAGATAAAATCGCAGCAATGTTGAGCAAGTGAAGTCGACAAAAGCTGCTTTCACGGACATTTTCTAGAGCTCATGTGCGAAAAACAGGTAAACAAAGGGCTCTTTTGTTTTTTGGGGATAATAATCCAATTGTATTGGATTTGGCTGCAACGCCGTTTAGCCCTGAAACTCCCAAAGTGTTTTGTGGACTCAAACACTTCACCCCCCCCCCCCCCCCCCCCCCCCATCTGCATAGTGGTGAATAGATAATGAGTGAATTTAAATTTTCCGGTGAACTATCCCTTTAAGCTCCTTACATTTTCTGTGCAGGTATCATGGTTATATTTGTGTGTGTGTGTATTCGTGTAGTAATTTCAGGAACTAAACATCTCACCCAAAAACTGTTTAATCTCCAGCCTGCTGCTGCAAAATTAAATAAAAAGAAACAGGGCTAAATACTGCATTTATTGCACTAGTTAGTTTGGGATTAATATGCCAGTTAGTATTCTGCTGTACTGTGCGTATGGGACCAACTCCTAATTTACTGCATTTCCCAGGTTTGAGGTAATGACGGCGCATGTGACTGAGACTGTGGCTCTCTGTTTGTATTCGTTTCTGGACAACGGAATTGGAATGAGCTATTTCAGGCTGTGGCTACACACACACACACACACACACACACACACACACACACACACACACACACACACACACACACACACACACACACACACACACACACACACACACACACACAGACACACACAGTTATTAGTGGGATAAATTCATTGTTGCTCATGGTATTTTCAGTGGATTTGCCGACAATAAGACAACAACAGATTGAAGGGAAATCTGTAGCTGTAGAGAGATTTCTGTCGCAGCCAGTTTTGCTGACTGGTCTCTTGCTTTTTCTTTTTTTTCTCCAAACATTGCCACCGTGAAAACAACCAGGGGACTGTTTCGGTTCAGAGGAAGTTCAGTCGGATTTTTGGACTGAGGCCCTGTCTAAAATTTGAAACCCTCCTATTTTAAAACCCCTCGTATGAAAAATGCAGGATCCACTTCCAAACTTTGTGGCAACAGATGTCGTAACTTTGTTTTGACAAATGCGACGCTGTATTCTCTCATTTTCCGGAGATTGTAGCAGCTATTATGATTCCTCTATTCGTCCTCTGAGTCAAGCCATCCATCCTTCTAACATCTCCTCTCTTCCCTTTCCTTGTCCTTTCCATCTTTTTCCTCAGGTATCCCTCACATCTCTCTGCTCATCTTTCATCGAGAGGTGTCGCAGTCTCTCCTCCGTGCTGTCGCATCACTCTCCCCCCCCTCCCCCCTCTGTCTCCTTTCTCTTCACATTCATCCTGAGCTGCTGAGACAAACAGAGGGCTGGCTTTGATGTGGCTCCAGATCCCGGGCCCCATGGTCCTCCTATGTGCGCCTGTGCATGTAGGTTTCCAAGTTTACCCTTGCAGGCTCTGTGCTGATAATAGCCGGAGGTGCAGCAGGGTTGGGACTGTGCGATTGGCCTCTTCTCTCTCTCTCTCACACACACACACACACACACACACACACACACACACACACACACACACACACACACACACACACACACACACACACACACACACACACACACACACACACACACATGCACGCTCATGCACGTGTGTACCAACATCTAAGAGCTGGGAGCGAGACCTCTGAGTCTACAAGCTGAGGAGACAGAACACAGGCGACTAAACACCTGACAGGGAAAGAGCTTCCTTGTATTCACATGCTGCGGGGGGGGATTAGGGACACCCTGGCCCCAGCTGAGAGTGGTCTCACATTTCAGGAGTCAGGGGCTGCTTTTCCTTTTTTCTGGGTATTTTTAAAATGTAGCACCACCCGGAGCTTCGTACACACACAGAGATTATTGTACCTCTATCTTGGTGAGAACACTCATCGGTATAATGTATTTGCAAGCCCCTTACCCTAACCGTAACCATCCAAACTAAATGCCTAACCCGTACCCTAGCTAAACCTAATTCTAACAATAACCATAAAAGCAGGTGTTAGCCCTCAAACAAGCCTCTGAAAAAGCGGGGACCAGCCAAAACTGTCCTCACTCTGTAGGGTCTATGCCTAAAGTAGTCCTCACAAAGGTATAAGTAGAGTATAAAACACACTCACACACACACAAGACTCTAACAGAAAATAAAATGCTGCACAATTGCCCCACGCTAGACCTTCCCATTAACATGAATACGTGATCAGATGAGTGTGGCTGCTTGATGGGAGCAGGCGTTGTGACCTTGACGCTGGCTGTGATTACACTGGGTTAGCTCCAAGGTTTGGACGTGTTCGACTGTGTGAATGTGGAGCAGAGTGTTGGCAGAAAAGATCACGTTCGCTGTGTCAGAATAACAGATGAATATGTTTAAAAAAAATATGTTTTCAAATGAGAAAAAAAACAAAACACAAACAGAAGAAGAAAAAAAAAAAATCAAATGCAAATGTGCCTCTAATCTGAAAACCGCAGCTATGCCAAACAAAAGCATGTGCACGGATGCAGACAGGGATTGACAAAATAAACTCAAATAAAACAAACTGTATGAGTCACAGCAAATACTGAAATAGGGAATATATTTATCTGGTGGAATGTCTTATCTTGGAGTGACAGAAGTAGATGCAAATGAATAAATACAAAAAGTTGTGCGATGTGCAACATCAGTTATTATTACTTGAGTGTCTCAGTATTCCAGGTGTAAAAGTCTGTGGTATTTTGAGACTTATACTGACAGCAACATGAATTTTCTTTCTTTGAGCATGGTAGCATTTTTTGTTTATTAGAAATAAAGGTACAACTGAGGCAGATGGGAAATCTGTTTTGGACAAAGAACAAGTTTGACCTGATGATGATGTTAAAAGATCCCCTGGTAGTTACAGTTTTATTTTGAGGAGAACATGAAAAGCTGAACCAAAACAACATGAATGGACCACAGAGGAAGTGTCTGTGTCTGTAAAGATTCAACTGTGGTTCATTAAGTGGCTGGAAAATGGTCAGATGTGTCATTATCATGTTTATTTTCGTGTTTGTAATCAAACCAATGTTTTGCCCAATCGACCACTCACCGTCCGACCACCTCATGGCGTCGTCCAGATGCAGCGGCAGCCCCTTCCACAGCGTGCTGTCTTTGGGGTAGCCCTGGTCCATGCGCCGCAGGTGGTCGTCGTAGCGCCAGTAGTGGTTGTCCTTGAAGAAGTAGGTTTTGTCGTTGTGCAGCCAAACAAACGCCGCGTCTATGCTTTCCAAGGGCAAACCGAAGTCACTGATCGGACGAGGGTAACCTTCCTCCACGATATTGTCTTTAAACACCCAGTACTTGAGACCTGAAGAGGCAGAACACGGAAAATCGACTTAGCAATCGTAAAGATCACACATAACAGACGGCGTATCCACTTGAGATGATACGTCTGAAATGATGAGAGACCTGTAAGACATGTGAAGGACAAAAAGATAATAAATTTAAATGGTTTAGACATATTTTCTGATCCGCAGCCAGTGACGAACGTTCTCTGCCCGGAAGACTGTTGAAAATCTTACACCGACTTGTGCCCTTGTTCCTGCACCTGTGTTTTTTTATTCAGTTTATAACTCTTGTGTTTAATCTTCTCCCACAGTCCCAGTCAAGTTGTATGGAAGGTGTGAACAGCCTCTTCAGAAAGACGCGAGGTCATCAGCAGTTTAAAAATATACTGGATGTACTGTCACTAAAAATACAGTATGTACTAAAGTATGAACATTTGATTTTTATTTTTTATTTACTGACAAAAAGAGAGAGAAGCTCCTATGATTCCAGATTCTCACTGTCACTATTGAAAAAACTAGGAAATTTGACGACATATTGGAAATGCAGATGGGTTTGTACCTTTGAAAAATACTATTTTGTGATCTCCTGGTCGCTCATACACGGCGTCCACGCCGTCCAGGTTGGTCGGCAGGCCCCTCCAGAAGCGATGGATCTGTGCAGGACGCAGAGACACCAGGTGCTTCTCTCGAGTTAGTCGCCAGAAGTACTTTCCTACGAGGAAAGGTACGGGTGTGAGTACGGGGAAGCAGCCACATTCAGGCTGCAGGCCAGAGATGTTATTGTTTGTTATCTTTTGTGCATTTCCTAACAGCGCAAATGTAAATTCATCTAATGTGCTGTCACTGGTATTGGTGTAGAAATCTTATTGACGTTAACCTGCTCTGAACTGTTTCCCAGGCTTTTCATTTTCATTCTTTCTTTGTATTCTCTATTTTTATTAAATTCGAACATGAAATTACTTTTCCAAAATGATTTCGTTGCATCGTTCACATTCTACCCTCCCTCACAACTGTCCACTCATGAACTCTGAGCCAACAGTGCTGATAATAATGATTTATCCTTAAACCTACAATAACAATAACAACAATAATAGTGAAAATAAAGTACATATTTACAAAAACATATATATGTTGTACATGTTTACATTTGGCATGTTCATCAAAATCATCTTATAATAAAACATCATCTGATTTTAGAAGATAGATTATCAGGCCTCGATTCAAACAAATCCTCTCCTGAAACCTGATGGCTGAAAATAACGAAAAACATACAGTCAGAAAAAGAAAAGACTAAAGCTAGTGTAGCAATGATCTCTAAACATTGAATGTCCAGTGTTCATATAAGTAATGTAAAAGATTTAAGAGTTTTTTTAAATAAGAGAGGTTTGCAAAATGTCAATTAAAGTTCAGCATTGTTAACACTGCTGCTGAGCTTCTGCGAGTCGTGCTGCTCGTCTGGGTTCTGGGTGGAAGGCTTCGGGGGTGATCCCTCCAGAGGCGCAGGCATGAAAGCCTGATGTAATTTTTGGGTCTGTTGGCGGGGCTCAACCGGCTCAGCTGGGTGTCTGTACAGCTGCTACCCCCCCTCAGCTCCTCTCTCTCTCTCTCATCCTCTTTCCTTATCGCTATCTTACTTCCGCTCATTTAGCTAATTTCTTTCTTTTTTTAATATATATTATTTTCCCACGCAGCTCTGCAGCTCTGCGTCTCTCGCTCTTCTCCCTCTGTGCTGCTGTACCTTTGAAAAAGAAAGCCTCCCCTCGTATCTGGGCCACGGCATCAAAGTGACTGGAGCATCTGTCTGGGGCATCTTGCGCCAGCCTGGGAGACGTGAAGAAAGAAGGAAGAGGATTAGAAACGAGGGGAGAAGAACGTCTTGGTCGAACCAGCACAATTTACAACACTTTAAACTTTTAAAACAACTACAAACAATGATGTTTTCTGCAGCTGATGGAGGAGGAAACTCCCGTCCGACATCTTTTTTACGTATCCACATTTTATTCCCACTTCTTCTGTGACTGGATACCTGCATGAGTCGGTGACACCAGGCTAAAGATGAGATTCTATCACGTCGATGTGGTGAAGTCCCTCTGTGCATTTATCACGGATTTAAAGCCCCGATGTGGTCGGCCTGCCAATGATGAATCCATTAGCACCACGACGCTGTGGGCGCGAGCCTGCCAGGCCTTGTATCACCAACAAAGGTCTCTATTCAGAGCTCTAATAGCACCACACCACTGCTCAGTGGTTAGCACAGGAGGCCCGGTCAGAGCTTCTCATTGTGGCATGATGAAACAATATTTAATACGAGCAAGTTATGAGTGTCGTAACGAAAAAGTAGCCAACTTTGCCTTTGATTTTCTCAGAAATTCTACAGTAACATCTTCCCGAAACTTGACGTACAGACAGTGAAGGTCACCATGAACAAGAGTCAAGTGAAATATCTGTGTCACCTCAATGAAAACAAATCCCCTTAACCAAAACCGCTCCAAAAATCAATGGGTTCTTCCCTGACCCAATCAAAACCCTTCCCCAAAGTTTCGTGGCAATCTGTTGAGTAGCTTTTGCGTAATCCTGCAGAAAAACATACGGACAGGGGGGAGGGGAACGTTGCCTCGCTGGTGGAGGAAAAGAAAAGGAAAGAAGCTTTAATTTAAATCCAAATGAAGACAGGTTTCTAAAGTTGTTTTGCTCGGGCCTCTTGAGGGACTTCTTTAAGGTTAGCGCTCGGTGGTTTGGGAGTGTGTGCGTGTTTATGTACATTCAAAATACATTGATAAGACAAAATTAAGTCTAATTATCCTTGATAATAAAAAATTACTTCTGCCTCTTAGCCGACCGACTTGCTGCAAGGAATTACCTAATTAGACGAGCAGGCTCCAAATTACTGAGCCAATTTGCTTTGTTGACACCTCATGATTTCATATCAGGAGGCAAAAAACTCTTCTTTACAACACATGTAGCGAGTTCCTGCACAGATTCATAACATCGTCTCTCAGTGGAAGTGGTAAAAAAAAGTGAGAAAATTAAAATACAATCACAACTTAATCATCCTGACGTACAGGGAACAATCCAAATAATAGAAATATCTCTGTAACAACGTGCACTACAGTTTCCCTGCAATAAACAGCACCTGGGTGAGGCCTATATAAAAAGTTTAGCGTTGTTATTTGATGCAGCTGAACTTCTGTTATTGCTTTAACTTTTAATGACTGTGTAAACATGCACAGTCAAGGAATGTATGTGTATTTGTGTGCACGAGAAGCCATCATAGAGCAGCACTCTCTAAGTTGTGTGTGTGTGTGGAGAAATCTCTGAGGTACCAAGATACAGCTGATTTGTATTGACCCTCTTCGATATGACCCTGTTTGAAATTGGCTTGAACAAAAGAAAAAGAAGATCCACATGTATCGGTCCATATAAATATTATGTTAGAGGCCACAAATAAATCATTGTTTGAGAAACACTGAGAAGAGTAAAGATCCCTTTGGTTCATAGTGAAACTGCCGGCGGGTCAGAGGACGTCAGCTGAGTTCACGGTTCGTCAATGTGGCTCACGACGCATTTGAGGTCATGCAGTCAAAAGAAAGTGTCCCAGCTATCTCTCAATGTGACGCATCCAGGACGCATTCGGTCCTGTACTTAGCTCTGACCACTTTTCGATTAGATCACACAGGACGGATGTTAAAACTAGGCCCCGGGTCCCAGACCACCTCCAAATGTGGTCTGAGTGATCAGATCTTAAAAGCGTCCTTGATGCATCTTGGGGTTTGTGGGTGTGGATCCTCGACCCGAGCCCCGTTGGTGCCAGGCTCATTTGGGTTTGGCGTAAAACTTTGAAATGATATCTGGGTTGAGGTTGGGTTCGGTCACGTTTGGCTGGGCTGTCTACTTGACTTATTTTCACACCGCATGTATCTGTAATCTGGGAAAACATTGGGCTCGGTTTGGGTTCGGACCCAAAAAACACTGCCTGTCGGGTTTGGGTCAGGATCGATTACTTTTATCTCCGGTTCGGAAAGAAAAGTGCGACCCAAGCAGCCATCTGTCCACGTTCGATCGGATCACTCGGGTCTAAACGGGTCCACCAGCGCTCCTCTGGCCATTAAAGCACAGGCAGTGTCCTGTTGAATGAGATCCGCAGCGAGTGAAGCCCGGAAAACATCTGCTAAACCGCAGCGCCGGTGACGCTGGGTCACTGCGTTTTATCGAAGAGGCTGGGGTGGATTTTCTTAGTGCGAGTACAGTCCAGTAACTTTTTGTTGCATGTGAAAAAAACAGAGCTTTTTTACTCACAGGACGTTGGACCTGTTCTCAGGAAGGTCGAGCAGGACGGGAGGCTCAGCCGTCTGCGAGGTGCCGCCTGGTCGGATGGTGTGGGACACCGAGTCTCTGACACCTGGGAAGAGAATTTACAACATATTTAGTAAAATTCTGCTGATTCATAGTTACTTTCTGTATCTCTCTTCTTTTGCAATGTCATTAATTTCCTATTCTGTACCACAGTATTACATAGCGAATACTGTGTGCGGCTCCTCTGCTGCAGTTTTACCTCCACTTCACTCCACCTCAACTTGATTCAATTCACTTGCCCTCGCCACTTATTCCAGCACTTCATTCTCTCTCTCTTCATGTTTATCATTCTCTTCTCTCAACCCCGCTGCTTTCCTGTATCAGGGAGCGGCGTTATAAGGTCAAATGCCACAGCGAAGCCCAATTAACTCCATCCCTGTTTTCATTAAATCAATAACCTCGCTCTACAGAGCTCATCAACTGCTTCCTGCATGAGGAGGTCTCCGTATCTTCAGTATTCTGAGCTGCCACCGGCGAGAAGCTGCCTCCGCCGCTGCCCCGGGAACACACACACGTAATTACAGCAGAGGCTCTTGAGTCATGGTCAGTGGAGGAGAGGAGGAAGTGTCGGTGAATGCAGATATGTGCGTCTCCACGGCGGTTTTCACACAGACAGAGGATTTATCAGAGAAGAAGCAGAGATTTATTTTACGATCTATCAAAATTAACCAGTATTTACTGTAAATTCCTTGTTCATAATGAGATAATATCGCAGATAATGATGGAAATTAATATCTCCGGTAATGACTTTAAAGGGCAAGGCAGGTGGAGACACAAGAAAATGTTCCACACTGACTTCTGATGAATGTCATACTTCCATTTTACGTCACAGCTCCTTCATAGTTATATAACCACTTAGCTGTTTTTGACAGCAGCGTCCCCAGTACTTATACAGACAGAGAGAGTGGAGACCCAACTCGAGCCCAGGCCGGGTGAGGACAAATCATTTTGAATTGAATTGGGGTCGGGCCAAGTGTCAGGGACAGAGGAACACAAAGTCAGTGCAGCTTATATTAACTGCATCGGGTTCCTGTACCTGTTGGGTTCAGGTCCAGTTGGATTTCTCTCTGGTTCAGATGAGTTTCAAGCCGCACTCTAATCAGGTACTGGACTACTGTGTAATAATGCGTGTGTGCTTTTTGTAATACTGAAAGCAGATTTATTGGAGGAAATGAAAATTACCCTTCACATACACACACACACGTACCGTAGAGCTGCCAGACGCGGACCTTGTCCTCATAGGGCAGGTCGTATTTCAGAGGGTCTCCTACGGGACCCTGGTAGTACGGTCTCATGATGGACTCCATGGCGGAGGTGTGGACCAGGCCAATGGCGTGACCGAACTCATGGACTGCAACCGCAAACAGATCCATCCCATGGGTGTCTGAAGGAGACGGAGAGAGAGAGAGGGGGGGATGGATAGAGAACATGGATGAGTGTCAAGAAAGATCATGAACTGGAGAAAATAGGAATAAACATAAGGCAAACTCCATTAAATGCACAATCCAAAGGTCAAAGTTCATTTCAGTGGATGGTTTTAATTTTTCTTTCAAAATACAGAATAATCACTAAAAACTGTAGCTGGCTCCACGAACCCACTTCAACCTGCTTTTAACACGGGCACGGTGAACTCATGCTCACCCCCTCACACCAGTTACATGAGCCTCTATGTTCAAATGAAAATTAAACGAAAAATCCTTGATATATGCCAAAATTAAAAGGGTTATTTCCCGTGACCTGTACCACATCCTTCCACCAAGCTTCTTGGGAATCTGCCAAGTAGTTTTTGTGAAATCTTGCTAATAAAGCAAACTAACCAGCAAACTGACAGAGGCGAACCTCCTTAATTGACGGAGGTGATTTAGTGGATGTTCCAGCTGTAATATAGTAGATAAAAGGGGCGTAGGGTAAACTGCTTCATATCAGTCACTAATAACCTGATTTAAATGGTCAGATGTGTTAGGGTTAGGGTTTAATACATTTTGACATATGAAGAATACGCAAGATTCTCTGTGAATTACTTTGGGATGACCCAGTGGCTAAACTCTCTGATGTCACCTTTAAGCTACGTCTGTGTCCTGAGATGACCCGGTCCAACCCCCGCTCAGGTATTTCATCCTCTCTCAACTCATCTGCAAATTAAGAGGCATGACAGACAGCTCAGGGGGCTTTGAGTGCTGTTAGGCGTGTGGTGTGGTGCGATAACTATGGTAATGCTGCCTGAGTCCCTGCACTGCCAATCAAAACCTGAGAGTGGAAAGACACCTAGAGAGCCTCTGGGCTATTAAAGCACATTTGAGAAAACCAGCGAAACTCCTTGTCTGGCTTTGCAGAGCAAGACAAAAACCCAGGGCAAGGAGATTTAGATTTGCAGAAAGAGTTGGCATGTCGAGCCAAGCTAGCTTAGAGTTCCTTGGTGGCTTAGCTCAAGTCTGCGTTCAGTTAACCTTGCACACACGACAGTACCCACCTGGGGTATGCAGGAGGCAAATGCCAACTCTAATCTGCAGGAGCACACGGTGCAGAGAGGAAAGGTGAACAAAAGGAAGGAGAGAGAGAGAGAGAGAGAGAGAGAGAGAGAGAGAGAGAGAGAGAGAGAGAGAAGAGGGGCTCACAACAGAATATGCACCATGTCATCAGTTCTGCGGCTCATGTGCGTCAGACAGAATAGACGTGATGCCTGCGGACAAAGTGGGAGCAGTGAGAATTGGGTGGATGAACCCGATTCGTTTAGGAAGGAAGAGAGAGAAAGCAACAGAGTGGAGTCACAGTAGAGTCACGTAGCTCGACAGACTTTTGAATCCTTCTGTGTTCAGGGGTTCATTATTTGTCCTGCAGGATTCACCGGTGCGCCATTAGCTTTTTATCAAACTGAAGGCTTTCATCACATGGTGATGATGATTTGAACTAAAGGCCTTGATTCACTAGAAACTCTAAACTCTGGAGATTTGCTAATCATCTGTCTGGCTACCTCAAAACACTTTACACAGCTCGTCCTAGAAGCCCTGAAGTTTTCCTACACGGCAAACTTTTTGCGAACCTATTCTCAAACTCATATGAGGAACGAGAAGTCACTTGGGCATTTCAGGCCGTAGCATAACCTCCAAATATTAGTTCTCGAAAATAAATGATAAATTTCATTGAGTGAGAAATTGACAAGCTTCTTAAACCTTAGTTAGAATAACCGTTCAGCCAGGGGAATAGTTTTCATATTCTCTCTGCCTGGGTTTTTTCCAGGGGTGAGATTAATTGGAGACTCTAAATTTACAATTATTTGTCTTTGTAACTTGGCCCTGTGATGGGCTGGCGACCTGTCAGCGGTGTAACACGACTCTGGGCCAATGGGTTTGGCTTGAGCCCCGTCGTAACACTTTAAGGATATGAAGAGTTGTTATTGGATGAATGGATGAGTGAGAAATCTAATGAGAAAAAAACGCTAAAGTAGCAGATTCGGGAATTTAGAAAAATATAGTCTTTAGGTTTTCTTATATTATTCTTAGGGGTGCTCAGCTGGAGCAAGCCCGAGACTGGGAAATGTTGGTGGATGTGGGCCAGCGGGTTACACTCCCATCACATATTGTCACCACCACCCTAAGACCTCGTCCAACCCCCTGTGCTTTGTCTATTTCATAGAAGTTCAGAAGTCGGTTCAGACTGTATTGTTGACTAAAAGCCCAAAACACTTGATGACGCTAAGGTGCACAACTGAAGCTACGTCCCTAACATCCGCTCCCTGAGTCAAGAAACCTGACGTGACATGATAACAAGCAAAACTGAATCAAACATGACACACGGTGACTCAGTGACCAGACACATAATGGAAGTCATTCAAGCCGCCTTTTCCTTTGAGATCACAACTTTAATTCAGTCAGTGAAAAGGCTCAGCGGGGGGGTGGGGGGTGGAGGGTGCACTTAATGTAACAGCTGAGGACAAGCTGCCTGGACCACAGCCAACATGCAGCCCACCGGGCCACGACACACTGGGATAAAGACCAACACAAATATAATCAGTCACCAGAGTTCACTGGCAACGACGTGCCCATTCTCCGAAATGTCTGCTTCTCCCGGCTGCAGCAGTTTGCATCCAACATCATTAACAACCTCCTCCATCCACATTATCTAAACTCTCCCTTCCAGCAGGCAACCGAGGGACACTCGAAACAGCGAGGAACAAAAACTGCTTCTTCCCTTTACCAGAGCTCCTCATTGATCCATAAACCGGTGAACAGAATAATGAAAAGCACAGAATTATATGATAGAACCAGTTGTCCCTGTGCTGGTTGCCTTCCTTCTTTGTCAACTACTCAGTACTTAAAGTTGTATTTCACACCTTTTTCCATTTTTTCTGACACAGAATAAAGTAGCCATTAGTGTGGCTTGTTAGTGCGAGTCCCCTCAAAATGTTATAACCTCGGCCAAGGTTTTCATCTGCGTTTGTCTGTTAGTTAGCAGGAGATCAATTTGTCTGTTTGTTGATGTTATTACAACTAAAACATATACAAGTGTACATTTTTAAACTGGTGAATTTCTTAATTTTCGTTGCCGTAAAAATATCGTGCCGCTCATTCTTGCTTCCACTTATTCAAGCGGCAAATACAATGTTTATTTAGAAATTGGCAAACTGAATAATGGGCCAACAATAACTTCACACAACACATAATTAAACAGTGTTGTATCGTCATTCCTCTCCAGCTCCGTCAAAAATAATTTGTCACTGTTGTTCTGAGGAAATGAATCAGAATATTAGGTTATTTTTCTCTCTCTCTCTCTCTCGGGCTCGGGCGGCGTAAACAGTGGAACAACATTTGGTAAGAGAGCAAAATGTTCTTCATGTTGTATCTTAGCTGAAATGTTGAATGCAGTGCACTCACTACAGTGACAGATGTGTCCATTGTTTCTCCTTCAGTATGATGAAAGAACCTTGGTTATCACAGACTCGTTCTCCAGGTAAGCATCATTTGTAGTGGGAGTCGTCAAGGGCAACGTGTATAATGTTGTGATGAGGTGATGTAATCACTCGGGCCTCAAGTACCTGGCTGAACTTTGAGTGCAGATGGAAAGAATCCGTGTTTGCACTCGACGTGAATTTTTGTTGTAACTATTACAGAATTTCAAGTTTTTTGGTCCTTTTCTAATTTACATATCATAAATAATAAGCTGGGAAACAAGAATTATACCAGCGCAAGAGAGACGAGAGTTACTGTACATTTGTTCAACTAAAATTCCCAATATGAACTGTTTAACTTAGGCCGAGCATCCAGTGGACGATTCAAGCTAAACTTCTGCTCGATCTCCGAGATGCACAACTGGACAGAATTTAAGCTTCGTCAAATGCTCCCTCCTGGCCGTCGTGGCTTGACGATCGGATCGTACAGTGTGAGCACATAAATCGGGAGCTTTGGCTTTTCTTCGTAGACCATTTGCTCGTACAGTTGGAATTTAAGTTTCTATGGCAGCAACATACGACCCACAAGGAAACAGCTCTGTCCATCGATCTCCAGTGATCCTTAGCCGAGCTGTGTGTTAACGTGTTTATCCACTGGAGGAACATGAACACAGTGTCGTTTTCTATCCGTCTGCTCAGATTTAACAAGAGTAATCACAAGCAGTAGAGGAGGACTTAGATGTACAGTACAAAACTCAAGGAAAGCCTGCTGCTATAACAAAGACTGTAATTGTCAAAAAGGAAAAATAAAAACATGTAATACGGGATTAATGAAATTGTGAGTCAATAAAGATTTCTTTAAATGACTTAATTAATCAGGGCGATGTCATAATCACTTGATTTTAAAGAAAAAGTAAAAACATATTTTCTTTTGTTCATGTTTTTAATATCTTATGGTTTATGTACAGCCCCTGGATTCTGGTCCCGCTCCGGTTTTCTGCATCTGAATTGTTTTGCACTATGTATTTGAACATTGTATCGTCTGCTCCGTTGCCTTAAGTGTCGGCCGTTGTGTGAAACCCAGGAAGGAGACAGGGTGTGATGGGAGTTTGAAGCAAAAGGAAAAACGACACTGCACTTTAATAAAGTCTTATAAAGGAGCATGGAACAGCATGATAGCCCATTGTGACTGAAGTCTACCTTTGTCCACATAGTCCCTGTTCTTTTAGAGGCTGTAAGAGCACTCTCTCATTCTCCTACACCCACAAAGAAAAAAAGAGATTGACAGACGAACAAGGTTATTGGTCCTGTCCACGGTCCCGGAACCTGAATTGTCCCCTAGCAACACATTTTATGCTCTTTTATATTTTAAAATGTGAAGAAACTGGAGACAAATCAAGAAATTCTGCACATTGCTGGTGGCTTGATCTCACATGAGTTTCATTTTATAGGTGTTCATGACAAAAGATTTAGAGTCAGCCAGTGAACTTGAGTATAATGTCAAAGCAGTAGGTTAAGGTTAGGTAGGTTAAGGTTAGGTTAGGTTAAGCAGTAAGTTAAAATCAAGAATCCCCCATGAAGACTATGACTACGATTTAGTGCCGTTATCTGTTGTCAGATTGGAGATTCATTAATCTTGTGTGAGGGCAACTTTATTGTATGTATTTGACCTGTTCAAAATGCGTGTCATTAACCTCCGCCAAAGACGCAACAGTCCCCTTGAAATCAATCAACCTGCACAATATTGCACACACTCACAACAGAGCCCTTAATATGCATGAAAGTTTTCATCAAGATCTCTGCATTATCTCTTGAGAAATCCACGAACATTTCCGAAAAACGCAATATTGGAGAAAGTGATTAAAACATCCTAGATCCATCCCCTTCATTGAATCCACTCCAAAAGTTAATGGATGCACTTTTGGAGCACACCACACCCTTCCACCAAGTTTCGGTAAAATCGGTTCAGTAGTTTTTCTGTAATCCTGCAAATATACAGACAAACATGCAATGAAAGCACAACATCCTTGGCAGAGATAATAAAAAAAAAACTGAAAAATCCACACGATGTCAAGTTGACTGATAATAAAAGTATTAGTTATAAAACAGGGACCTGCTTCCTGTTGTCTTTCTGTTTCTTGTGTTTACGCTGCACACATCCTGACTGAGAGATAAACAGTGCACACCAGGCTGCGTGCACACCACAGGAGCGGCTGCATGGAAAAAAAACTGAACATCATGAAAAATTCACCTGCTTAATGATGCTTTTGTTTTTGTCGGAGTAATCAGTTTGCAGAGGCAGATTGCTGTGATCATAATAATTAATAGAAGCAATCTGGCGCCTGTCAAAGAAAAAAAAAAAAAAAAACAGCACTTACAGGCCTTCGCTTATTTGATCTCAATGAGATTCCACCTCTCAGCGCTTGCTAATGGACACCAGGACCATCAATCACACAGCATGGGGTGAACTGGTCCGCTAAATGTGGTGCTTAATATTCCACTATTCAGCATCATCGTGCACATTAGGAGATGGCCTTCTGCGGACCCAGATTCAGGGCCCTGCTGAGAACAGTGCGCCGGGAGATGGGACCGGGGGAATTAGCGAAGGCAATTACTCAGCCACGGATTTGTCTGATAAGGTTCATTTTTCTAAAGACGATTACAGAGCTCCGCAATCTGCTGAAGCGTCGACATTCGCTCTTTACCTTGTGGGCCCGACCTAACAGGTTTACCTCTCCTCATGGGATTGCCAGGCGATTGAAAAAGTTGCAAAGAACAACAATTGATGGATCCGATAGCTTTGCGGGGCGCAGGGCTGAGCATCGCCTGTCCAACAGGCACAGACGATGCACAGAGGCAGATACTGACATTTGCTGAACAATGCCTGAGAGACGCTGGAGGAAGGAGTTGTGAGATAGCAGCAAGGTGAAGCCGGCGGAGTGTGACATGAAGAAATTAAGAGTTGTTTAATTAACTTTTTTCCCCCTCTATGCCTCAGTGCGTCAGTCTAACAGCCTCAGATTTACAGAGAAGGGAAACTCAACAGCGGGAAAGAAAAGTGTTGACTAGAATGGCAGAGTGAGCACCTCCGCCAACAGTCCCCTTATTGGACCACATGTAAATTCACAAGATCCGGATTTTTTGAAAATCTGTCTCAGCAGATTTGATATTTAAAAACCTCTATATTTCTATCTTCATGAATTCAGAAGGAAAAATGTATTCAAGTTGCTCAAATTGGCCAGGCCATATTCAGATACCGAAATTCAAGGTAAAAAAAAATTCAGATTCAACATCCGGGGATACCAAGGATAAGCAATCGATTCTGTCTCAAACATGACCAACATCCAGCCAATCAACCACAGATCTGCACCCTCAGCTAAACATGCCTTTCCTTTCTATCAAGATCTATGAATTATTCTCTGAGAAATCTATGAAAAAATATAAAAAAACCTAATGTTAACAAAGTGAAAAAAAAACATCTTGAATCTGCACCCTGATCCGGATCCACACCAGAATGTAATGGGTTCTTCGCTGACCTGTAACAAATCCTTCCTCCAAGTTACGTGGAAATCCTTTTTTTCCGTAATGCTGCCAATTAACAGACAGACAGACGAGCGCAGACGGAAACATAACCTCGTTGGCGGAGGTAAAAAAAACCTGCGGTGACCTGAACTTCACTCTTGACACCACAGAAGAAGAGAGCAGATTCTCCCAGGTCTGTAGGGATCATTAAAGACGAGCTGATTAAAGACGACGGAGGGAGTGCTTTTGTCTTCAGAAGATTTAACCAGTTAAAAATAGCAGCCTGTGCTTTATGGATAAAAAAGAAAGTCTCATGTGCAGGATGTGGATTTCACGATTTTCAAGATTTGTGAGGAAATATCCGTGAAAAGAGGAACATCTAACGTCTGTGTGGTGATTCAGATGGAAAAACATTTACCTTCGGTACATGTAGCTGTAATATTTACTGCAGCTCAGTGATAACAGTGTTTTGGTTTGCCGGATGATGGAGGCAGACAGACAATGACACAACAATTACAGTCATACAGATCTCACCTCTGACCCCTTTTTCCTTCGCTCCCCCGCTGCCATTAGCCGAATCTATATCTTTGCAGCTGTTGTTAGCCCCCCCCGCCATCGTCCCCCACACTATTCAAACACACACACACACTCCGGCAAAACGGCAGCATCGTCTGCCGGCCCTGCCACTGCTGCCGCCCCGTCGGAGGTCTAATTGGAGCAGATTGAGCTGCTGTCCCGTGACATATGGTTCACAGCCCCATGACAGCGCAAAACAAAGGAGGGAGATCCAGGCAGGTCCTGGCCCCATCACAGACTCACCAGCTGGGACAGTCACACACACAGACACACACACACACACACTCTGTACCCTCCATCTTCCAGGCTGAAGTTTAATCTAAAACATGAGGTCAAAATGCAACATGGGACTCAGGATCTTTCTGTTTTGTGGACATCAGTTAAACCCAGCGGCGTCCTGGCCTTCAGGCGTGCCGGGCCGCCACATTGGTGCCAAAGACAAACAAAAATCCATAAAGTATTTACCGGCCCTGTCAGTGCCTATACCGTCTCTGTGTGTGTGTTTGTGTGTGTGTGTGTGTGTGTACCTGTCGCTCAGGGTGAAAGGGGTGTTGTGTGTGTGTGTGTTTGGACTGGGTTCACTGTTACGATATGTGCTGAACCCTCAATGACCTGACCTGAGCTCAAACACTGACCCAGAAACAACTGGGCAGATTTTTTTAGTATGGAAGTTCACCCTCAACGCTCGTGATACGAATGTTAACGACCCACTGAACCGAAAATGAGTCGGGAAAAGCAGCGAGGTTCAGTGGCAACGACGGAAAGCATGTAACGTCAAAATGATTTTAAAAACCTAAGACAAACCCAAAGGAGAACGGCAGCAGAAGCAGAATGAACAACAAAACATCGAAAGCAGGAGATTATTGAAAGAAACTGTCTTACTCGCAGTGATATGTTTATTTGCGACATTTCAGTATTGGTGTGTAATGTGCATGTGCTGTAACTGAGCTGCTGCATACAGTGCATTACACAAGATAATGTGAATGTAATTGTAAAAAAAAAACACAGTGTAAAGGCCGACTGGCATTAAAGCAAAATCTCTGATCGTATCTGAGCTGCTGCTTCACAAAATAAAATGTTGCCTGTTTACAGATTTTTCTCGTTTTTTCTTCCACGTTTGAAAGTTGAAAAAAAGTCTCTTATTTGGGATGTCGGGGGGGAGAAAGGGATGTACTTAGAAATAGGCACAGGGCTGCCAAGTCGAGCAATTCTTTTCTCCAGGAACGGAAAAAGGCGTCACTTACAGACAGATGTGGAATTATGGCAACCCCACATATCACAAACTTTTTGGCAGCACTTTATTTCATCTCTTGGTTTCGGGGACTTTTCAGCAGCTGGTGGAATAAACAGCACAGACAGTAACAATTAGTCCTGAGCTGCTTAGGTTCTATTTTCAGTTGTACGGGAACAAAGACCCAATACAGACGTCAGTCACTCACGAGCAGCGTATGAAATTAGCGATAAGCCTTCAATAACCTAGCTGTCATTTCCGTGACTGATTCCCTGTCAGAGCTGGATTCCATTTTCTTTCTGCTATGACAGAGCATTGATTTCTTTAAAACAATCACAATCGCCTTGAGCGCCGCTAAACTCAGGACGCAGGAGTTTCGTTTAGGTCGGACTCATTTTGATAGAACATCTGCATGAGGGGATAAGATCGCTGTCATTGCGATGGATGATGCACGCGGTCCTCCGTTATTGTGACCATGGGGGATTTTCAATAACGGCTGGGCATACACCATTGGATCTCTCATTATAGGCTTGGACCGAATTTCGTGTGTATTCATACCATCTCGGGGGGGTTTATCATCACAAGCTCACTGCAGATGATTAACTATGTTTTGGAAAATGACACTTTATTGATGACCGTTGGGCAAACATGGCGGAATGACAGCAAATGTTGAAAATATAATATTTGCAGATGCATTACGACCATTCACCTAAAGCACCAAGCAGGCCCGTCTTATTGCACAATCCACAACTTCATCACAACTTGCCCTTTTCAGCTTGGAGGTTGCTAACTCGGAGAGATATGGTCTTTTGCACAGGTGCAAACATTTCTGCCGTGAGAGACGCTCTGACTAACTTCGTATTATCAAGTTTGTTTCAAGCACATTTCGATCCTCTAGGCTCCCTGTGGTACATAAGGACCCGGTAAGTTCACTCCATCCTTGGCATCTCTCGGTGAGCCTCCCCCTCAAGTTCAAGGTTCATCTTGGCTCACTCTTCAGTCACAGACCAGAGCCAGGTCATTTTGGGACTTACAGATTTTCTTTGGCCTGAGAGTCTCTGAGAGAATCTCTACACAACCTTTCTAAATCTGAAATGTGTCTCTGACCCTATCTGCAGCTCAACTGTCGAACCTCAACGTCCTGTCAAAATGACATACACCCATACAAACTTTACATTGGTGCTAAATCAGAAGATTATTGGGATTACATCTTCAAGCCACTTGTCAAGCAAACCTTTATCACCAGAGCTTAAAACAACCTGATGGAAATTAGCTCTAAAATGACGCATGCCATTTGTTTTTTGTAAGTCAACTGACCGAGTTGTGAGACTGTTTTTGTGCTCACGGCTGAAAACATATCTATAAGATCAGAGCAGCGAATTTCCCTTACATCCAAACACCTCGCTGGCAAGCTCAGAAACATTTCAAGGGATTGTGGGGGCCCCAGGCAAAAGGGACCCCCACCACCATCCAAGACACATCATGCACAAACATTTAGACATTCTAGTCCTCAATCAAACCTCTAAAAATACAAAACTTTTGGCAGAACGCGATAGCGGCATGGGGCCTCCTTATAGGGGGTTTCCAACAATGGGGTGATTGCAGTCAACTGTACATATCGTTTATTGCTGTGGACTAGTGCAATCACCTGTTCTCAGGGCCCCCCCCCTCCCCTCTCAGCTTGGGGGCCCCAGGCAATTACCTGCCTTCCCTACCGTGCTGCAATGCCTCTGAACTTCAGTTAAGTTTTGTCATACAGCTGTTTCCAAGGTCAGCTGTGAACTTTCATGCTCAACTTCACTTTTATTTTTGACCTGTGAGAGATGTTTTACTTTCAAAATTTCTCACATCACCTCTACCGCTCTCATCACCATTTCCTGTCTCCTCTTCTGTCCAGCCGTCGTTCACAAAGAAGGGATTAATGGAGGCGCTGAGCAGAGGAGTGAGGAATGTCATTTAAAGTCAAGTCATCCGCATGAAGGGAAGAATAAAGAAAGCAAGTCGGAGAAAGCTAATGATTTATGCTGTCATCCGGTTGACCGCGACTGAGGCAGCCTCTGCCTGACGATCCAATCAGTGTGACGAGATCCTTCCATCCGCTCATTTCGTCCGGATGAGTGGACTTGTACCGCTCCTCGCCCTTTTCCGCTCGCCACCTCCCTCCTTCCTTTGTTTTTTTTAAATGAGGGTCGGGAGAAAATGAGGTTGATGCTAAGTGACAGGACGGCGGAGCTTCAGAGAAACAAAATGTCACCATTTGGACTCGTTTTGGGAAAAACTGTCCTGTTGTGCCGCTAATAATTTAATTTTCACACAGTAAAAGCTCTGGATTTCAAAATTATTCACATGATAACAAGGAGATGCACAGTTCAGCTGAAGTGCAGAGAGGAGGCGAGTGAATAATGATGTCTGCAGAGAGGATGGATTTCGCATTGTGAGGGAGTGAATGCACAAACAAGTGGATTAATGAACCAGCGAACGTGAGTCCAAAAGCAGCCAGAGCGCGCTGTGTTATGTTTTCTCGAGCCGAGAATGACAGGTATTTCCAATATGAGCTGCTCTGCCTTTGATTGGCAGAGCTGATTGAATTCCACTTAGAGCCGCGGTCGTCCTGTCCTCTTTTCTAACTCGCAGATTTCCCTCTGCGAGTAATCAAGCTCTTTGAAAACTGTTTGATGTAAGAAATTTGGCCAGATCAAGCAGGATCAATTAGCCCAAACACACGGGGTGAGTGTGTTACACTGAGAATGAGCCAAACACAGCCTGTGTGCCCAAAACTATGATAAAGACAGACTTAATAATAATAGTTTATTATACACATAGTTATGGTTTATTAGAGGTTATGAGATCTGTACAACTGAGACTTCAGCCTGCACATTAAAGGTTAATAGGATTTCTATTGGCTTGTAAAATAAAGAATATTGATTGATCAATCTTTTCTTCTTTTCTCAACCAAATTTTTTGATCAACAGCTTACCTTTAAAATAAAATGCCATATTTATACATATATATATATACATATAAGTATATTTGTATATATATATATATGGTCGGGTTCAGACAGATATTTGTAGCCTGAGCCGCACTCTATCACAAACACTCAGCAGTATTGCAGCTCGTCCATCAATTTCCACTCTTTTGTAGATATTTCAGGAAGTCAGCATGGACACAATCATCTGAATCACACACATATATATTTCACATTTTAGAGGAAGTAAACACATCGCCAGTGGAAAACTGTTTTATATCAGTCTGTGCTGGTGACACCAAATTGATGCTTTAGATTTGTACACACCTACTCGACTGGTTTCCTTGATCTCATAGCAATGTGCCTCACCTGGTGATCTGAAGGTCCACGCCTCGTCATCATCAAAGTGCGTGTCCCCGGCGGTGAACCTCTCCCCGGGGAAAAACGCGTGTGCCACGGTGCCCCCCGGCCCGTCAAACGGATACCCATCGTCGTGGTCGGCCTTGGTGAAGTCGATTTGAATGTCTGCGTCGTTGCCGGCCACCTCGTGGAAGTTGAGCGGCGCGATGTCACTCCAGACTTTCAAGGCGTAGTACATCAGGGCTCGAACGGTGTCCCTGCCCAGTAAGGCTGAATCCTTAGGGAAGGTCCTCACTCTGAGAGAAGGGAGAGAGAAGGGATATATTACGTTCAAGAAGGACAGAGAAGAGGGGAGGAGGACACAGAGAGAGACGACAGGAGACAGGACAGAAAAACATGTGAAGAGAGGAGAAAGAATGATGACGGACAAATAAACAATGAAAGGAGGAAAGGTCAAGAGAGTTGAAATCTGTGGGAGTAGATAAGAGAAGAAGAGGAGTCTGCCAAGTACAAGGGCGACACATCCGAGATGAACATGGAAACGAGGAAGAGACGAGAAAGGTAGGAGCGTGGAAAAGAAGAATGCTTGGCGGAGCTCAGGAGAGGTTGGTACACAGTCGATATTGGCAGGACACTGAACTCTGAATTGCATTGAAGCACAAAAGCATAAAGATCAAATATGTTTGCCACTGGGACAGACCTGCTTGAACAAACCAAAGTTACTGTTTGCATATTTTATGTGATCTGTTTTTGTATTTCATGCTTTGCTGCTCCTGCCGCTCACTGGACTGATAAGTCGAGGCCACAACATGAATTGGAAGAGATTATTGCATCAGCTCCCTGGAACAACTCATCAGTTTTTTTCGCTGTCTTTTCCTTTTCGTACCTTCTTGTTTAATTTTCTTCCGTCCTCACATAATTTCAAAATCTCTCAAGCTATTTCTCTCCGACGAGCATTGACACGAGACAAGAGGGAACCGGAAATCACGCAGGCGTCGTGCTAACTTTGTCTACCCACTCTCCATCTAAATCTCCCCCTGCATTTTCTTGTTCTTTTTACCCTTCTTCCATTTCCTCCTCCTCCTCCTCCTCCTCCTCCTCCTCCTCCTCCTCTTTGATGCACTTGACTACTTTCTCCCCGCGAGAGAAATTTGTCAAACAACAAGAAGCAATTTGGCCATTGCAGGATTGGAAATTCAATCAGTGTTCATCTGTAGCAAAGCAGGGCTCTGAGCCTGGAGAGTGCTGCCTCGTCTCACCTCCACACACCGAGCTCACAAACTGATAGAAATCAGAGGGACACTGAGGGAGCATCCTTTTAAAACCAAAATATCAAGTGAACACAACATCGGAACAGATATATTATTGATTGATGCGATACATTAAAAACTGATAATACAGGGAAATGCCTATTTTCTGATGACTTTCTTCCACCAACATCCTGACGTGTTATTGTAAATAATGAATAAACTTATGTGTTCAAGGTTGTTCTGGTAGCATCCCTCACACTGCTACACTACAGAGTTTATTGACATTGCTCTCAAGTGTCGTGACGACCTGTAAACAACCCGTGCTGCTCATTTGTGCAGCAATTTGCATGGAAAAGGAAACAAACACTTGAGAAAAAACAACAACTGGGGGAAACGGCAAATGGAGCGTGAGCAGCAAGGAGCGTGAAGTCTGTGGGGGGAGGTGAGCGTGAGGTGACTTTTCAGCAAATCCTGGATAAATAGGATTATGAATGAATTCTCTCTCACTCAAGGGATGCCACACGTTTTTTTCTTATTTCCAGTTCAAACACAAACAAATAATCTTAATCAACTTCTGGTGCAAAATATCAGAATATATCACAAACTATGTGATTGTATTTGAATACTAGAATGTTCTGAATGCAGTGGTTCTCAACCTGGAACAAAGGACATTACAGGGGAGCAAACTGACTTGGGTGTAAGATGTGAAGCACACCTTGCATTGACTAAACCTGGTTCATCAAGGCAGCGGTTCCCAAACTTTTCAGCTCCTAACTTCCAAAATAACGGAGAATTAAAACCCAGATGATCCCAAAGGATATTGAATCGAGCTAGTTACCAAAAACAATCAACTACATGCACATGTCGCAATTAAGGGAAATTGGTTACGTACTTTTTTGCATAATCCTAAGAAACAAACTCTGATGAAAACATAACCTCTTTGATGGAGGTAATGTGACATTTCTTATTTGCATATGTTATATTTAATTTAAATACTATTCATAAAATATTTTGTATGGCTTAAATATGAATATGACTCATGGAAATGATCTTGAAATTACTCTTCCCTGCATCTCGTGACCCCACAGGAGAACCTGACCCTTAGTTTGGGAACCACTGCTTTCCCCCTTCATGGTGCATATGAAAATCTCCCTCCGCAACATTAACATCACAAAAGCCTTATTATTTTTGATTGGTTTAGACAAGCTGCTCCAGCTACGGGACGTCAAACTTGGTCTGCGCAAATCACGTTCAACATTTAGGTCACACATAAGTTCAGAGACTGAAGCTCTGTCACAAGAAACAATGACATTCACCAAAGCCCTCTGTTGTTCCAGCCAAGTTTCTGTCAAACAAACTATTCGTACATGACATTTCTTTCAAATCAAACTTGAAATCTTTATGATTAAGGACTTCCCGCTGAGAACTGGTGACTCATTCCTCTGACTGGAGCTTCACCCTCAGTTTTTTATGTTTTGTTGTAAATGAACATAGCAAAAGACCAAAGAGTGTGAGGTGCCATCAGCTTGTTGAGATGGGAGCACAGAGGGATTATCTCACTTCAGTCCCGGACTCTCATCACCGACATTGGCTCTGTGGACCTGTGCCAACCCTGACAGCTCACAGCTCACAGAGGTTTGAAAGTTAATGCTCACCCTCTACAAACAACCCCAGTTGTAATTCAGCCGAGCGAGGCTGCGCGGCACAGTGACACCAGCTATTTCATTTCGGAGGAACCTCGCTGCACGTGTCCAATCGCCCGAAGAAATAACCGGGGAGAGAATGAATGAAAAGACACAGGCAATGAGTAGATAATGACGCAGGGGAAAGGGAGATAAAACATGTCGGAAAACAGAGGCGTAGCATGAGGGAGGGTGAGGCAAGAGGGGCTAACAGGCACAAGCACAGACACTTTGCTATTTCAGAAATATTTCTGACAGCTCCCTATGGCTCCGTCTTCCACGGCTCTAACTACAGAATCACTCAGTTGCATAAGAATCACAAGTTTCCTTAAGTTCCAGCTTTTCTCCAGGCTACTACGCTCAGAGATGAGTGATCACACAGACACATTTCCATCCCCGGCAGTGTATCTGATGTGTCCTTTTCCTCATCCACCCCCCCCAAAAAACGTGTTTGTCGTTACAAAAGCTTTTTAAAAAATGTCTTCTGTTGCAGACTCGTAAAGCAGGAAAGAAGTGCGAGTGAGAGAGAGAGAGACAAGAGCAGAGACTTGGGCCTTTATGCTGTTGATACGCGAGTGTATGTGGGAAGCGAAGATCTCACGGTTTGAGGAAACTTTTGTGAATGCTCTTTCCTCAATAGGCCCTTACATCATCTTAGCACTTTATAATGAATGAGTCATCGTGTCTTCCCTGATAAAAATTACATTTAAATTCATTGATAGAGACCTGGCAACAAGCAGAGATTTTACTTTTAAACCCAAAGTTGCCCACTGCCTTCATCTTTAGTTTTTTTTTTTAAGATGAATGCTATAATTGCACATTATCACCTGTAAATAAAAATACACAAACCAAAGCAATGATCATGGTGGGTGTGGTTTAGAGCCTCGTCAGGCTGCATGAAGCCCAGATAAGCTCCATCAGGTGGGAAGGTCAGAGAGACTGAATCCAGGGCGTCCATCTTTAATTACAATTTAATGCTTTTAAGCACAAGATAATAAATGGAATATATTGTCTTGGAAATTCTAATTATAACTGCAAAACTTTAAATATAGGGAGAAGAAAACTGGGACAGGTGAAGGGGAATAAGTCATGGGGCATATAGAGTATAGATGCATATTAGGTAAAGATAATGGTCATGGGAAACAATGACTAAATCATGGGTAGTGCTACACAGCTAAAATACTATGGTTAGTGATGTCTACTATGTATTGAGTATATAATAATATACTTTATTTAAAAAAGTGAATGTTTTTTGTTGCAGGTCTAAAAAGCTGGATGTGCTTCATGCACCTTTCTATATCTCTAAGTGCTCACAACTTTCCGGATCAGCAATGAATGTCGGCATTTGACACAGAATCATTGTAAATACATATAATTCACAGGAATAATGAGAGAAACCTGCCAGGCTGAAGATGTAATCCAAACTTTTGATTTTGATTCAGCAGGTTTATATTTTTTGCATCATAAACCACCACTATCTCACTTTGCCGATTGGAGTTCTTTCCCACTTTTTGTTTGGCCTGATTCATCGACACCGTGTTTCCACAACACATCTGCCACATTTACAGTAAATCAAACATCCTCTCGGGCAATAAAAGGTTTTTCATTTCTGCTCAAGGAGCAATTTCATTTCAAAGTCATATTTCAGGTCACTATTTCACCTGTGGTGACAGAGCACAGAGTCGAGGGAACAAGCAAGAAACTGGACTGCAACCTATTTTTCTTTTTGTTGCTGGAGGAAACTGCACCGAAGATTCAACCGACTTTTAAATTAGTTGTGCAGACAGAAGGATGATTAAGGGGGACTTCATTTTCTCGACCTATTTAATTTCATGACACAATTTCCTCCCTCATTTGATAAATGACTAAGAGCACACTGGGCCTTTGTGTATGTGTCGGCATGCATGCAAGTTGTGTTTGAGCTTAATCGGATATGGAAAGACACAAACACACGCACACACACACACACACAAACTGCAATTACATTTCACCTGTTTGGCTTTTAAGTTCCCAACATACTTCTCACAGAGCTTTTCCCCATGTGTGATCCAAGGGATGATTCATTATTAGAGAGGTGAGGAGAGAGGGAGAGAAAGAGATCAAGAAAACTTGCTGTCCCCCGCCTTCAGCTCCCCAGCAGGCTCTTACCTCCCGTGGCTCTGCTGTTCCACAGAGACATGAGCTGACATCGAAAACGGTGCTAAAATGTGTGGGTGCACGGAAATGCACTCACACACACACACACACACACACACACACACACACACACACACACACACACACACACACACACACACTCGCACATATAATATTCACCTCCTGTGCTCCGCTACCCTCTGTAGACATAAGCTGATTACCCTGCAAAATGAAAGCTTGTATGCCGATGGTGATTCATACGCTCGTATGCGAAAACACACTCACATATATGAAAATATTTTGCTGACAGACACTCATGCTTTGAATTATCAAAACCTCATGCTTTCCTCGAACACAGACACACACACACACACACACACACACACACACACACACACACACACACACACACACACACGTCAAGTCAGTGGGGCTGTGGGTGAAAGACACTAAATTAAGCAGCATGAGTCTCCCCTCTGTCCACAAGTCTCAGTCTGCATCTTCCTCTTCACTCATCCTCAGTTAATTTGGACAATTAAGGTCTTCGCACGAGGAAATTTAGACTCACTTGTGAATAAATACGACCTCGCAATGTGTCCATCGCGTTAACGCATTAAACTCCCATCCGCGGAACATCCATCAAAGGTGTTGCAGAGAGTTGTTTAAGCTGTTCGGGGATCAACTGGATCACAGAAAGTTTGTCTTCTTTTCTTTATACACGAGTTCAAAGAGCGAGTAGCTTATCGACGTGGACAGCTGACATCCTACAAACAGACTTAGTCGCCATTTGGATCATTTTGCAACAAATCCTCCTCGTCTCTAACGGCTTGTCAGGAGTGGATGCACCCAATGTTTTATTTTTCTTTTTTCCAGAAGTGAGACAACCACAAAAATCATTCTCTCCGCTCGACTCCATTTTATTGCTTACTGCCAACTTTTAAAAAAAACATCGGACTCAGTGTTGAGGACAAACTTAGTGCGCAAAGATCTTTACCAACGTTGAGATGGTGAGGTGAATTCTCAACAAAAATTTAATAATGATGGGTCCTAATAAGTTATCACTAAATAAAAGGTCCTCAAAGTCCCACCAAGCAATTTCACAGGTTGGTGACTTCAAATGGCAAAGAGGAGCTGAATTCAGTGACCGTCAAATAAACTGTGTCTCCGTGTGGCTGAACTTCTCTGAGATTCAGATGCAATCATGGATTTGCGATTGATATACGATTCCCTGACTAGAAGTAAATAGCTGATTCAAAGAGAGTCAGGCGCTAATGTGATTACCCCGGCTTATCCAAACTGCATGTTAACGAGAATGTATTTTTGGAAAATGCTATTATAAATAATAAGAGCAGTTCCTGTTTCCTTAACAATTTTATTCCCACACCATTTTTTTCTATTCAGGGTGATGAACAGTGACATTTCTGTTTCCCTGCAGATGAAGCAAATCCAATTCAAATATGAACATCATACATCAGCGGGATAAGAGACAGAAGCCATCTTGTGGAATAATCCTTCTTAACGTGTATTTTGACTTTTAAGTTTGGTCCATGTCCCGTCCACTAACATGGAGGAGACGGGAATCATGACTTTTACAGCAGCCACTCAAAAGGTGGCAATCAAGACGTTAACGGCTCCACTTCTGGGGAGTCGACAATCTTAATAAACAGTCTGTGGTCTGAAAAGAGCAAAGACCTTGAAATCAAATTAATAAACTAAAACCTGCTTTTCTCAGTTTATAAATAGCAACTGGCTTTGTCCAGTAAATTACAGAGTAAAGACTCAGCACTATACATGTCCCATTATTCCACATGGGCCAAAGGAATAAGAGAATTAAAACAAATTGCCACGCCTGTGAGCAGCTCTGTGTGATTACTTCTTATTGTCCCGGAGCTACTACTACGACTAAACTACACAATACCTCGGATACAGCTGCGGAATTTCTTAACGCTCACCAACAGCTATGAACTGTGGCTATAATTAGTACTCTGATGGACCCCTGCTGCTGGGTTAGGACTGTGGTTTTACTCAATGCTCTTAATACCAACCTCCTTCCACTTTAAATGCAGCTCTGCTGTTTTCACAAAACCCTCAGTGGGTTCGCAGAGCTTGACGACGGCTTCACCGTGAAGGTCTCATAAAACCACGGAGCTTAAATGTTAATACAATGAAAACACAATTTAGAGAGTATGATGCCAATGCAGACCTGCTTCCATGGATCATTACAACTTGTGCATTTCTCATTCTCGCTTCATTTATTTCATCAGAGGAAACTGTACGAGCCTAAAGAGACGGATGAGAGTTTGTGATTCTGTGATTCCAGCGTTACTGTGTAAAACTCACCTGCTTTATTAGATTAAACCGACGCACAGAGAGAAAGATGCAATCTTCTTCCTCGCGTTAACTTTCTTTCTTCGCCATTATTGTCATTCATCCTCCGCCCGATCTTTTCACTCCTCCACTCAGCGACACACCTATCAGTTTGAGTTGTCAGTCGGGCTGCTAATGACTCCGGGCTGTCTGCTGTGATAATGGGCTAACAATATGAGATAATGAGCGAACACTGGGGTGTTACACAACTCGGCTGTTTGTGTCTGTAACACACTTACAGACAGGCTGAGTGTGGTGCAGTGTGTGTTGGTGTGTGTGTGTGTGTGTTTAACAGAACAACAGAAAAGGTAAGACGGAGTTAAACTAGGATTTAGGGCTCAGCCTTTGCCACAAACTCTCCCACACATCATCATGAAATCATTTAATAGTTCGACTGTGGGAACAAAAAATCATCAAACTACTTGGAAGTCCAGCCTGGCTCCTTGTCTTTTCTTCCTTCTATGAAAGAAGTGACCACTCTCCACCCGCTCTGCATGTAATGATATGATTGACATGTGTGTGGATTCATGAGGAGTGACACTCTTTCTGTATTAACATCTGTCTGACCTGCGAGATCCGGTCACAAATGCACAGCTCTGCAGTACCTGAGTACAGGTGTAAACGTACTGAGACACATTCAGGACGTATTTGAGATCTGATCACTCAGGCCACATGTTTAGTATCTGATGTTTTCCCAGATTACAGAATGTACAGTGTAAAAACATCAAGCACATGACCAACGCGACTGAATCCGAACCTGAAAATCGTTTCAAAGTTTGAAGAAAACTAAATAGTTTTTGCACTTCTCTGTTTTCCGACACATTGAATTATTTGCAGCCACACACACAATATTTTCCATGGACCACCACAGGTCAATTTTCTTTTTTCAAATAGGTAAATCTTATTTATTTTATATAGCTTTATAATAAAGCTGTCGCTCCTCGCTCCACTTGATCCTTCTCTCCGTCTCTCCTTCTCAGACACAAACACATTGACAGCCGATAAACCTGCATAGTCAGACCATCCTTTGGTTCTGATGCAATGGACCAACTCCCAGGATGCACTGAGCACTGAGACTCATAAACCTGACTAAGATCTGAACATGACAGTTTCCTGATTACTGTTTTGTTTTGGCTGCTCAACAGAATAATTAGAATTGATGTATTTATGCAACATGTGTGTTTCAGCGATATAAATATTTGGATTTTTCTGTCGGATTAGCACACTAACATTTAATATGCCTGTCACATTGCATCTGATTCATTAGCTGCTCCACGCATTATCTCCATTCTGTCAGCCTTGTTACTGGCCCATATAATCTAATGAAGCCGAGATACCATGAAATATGAGATAATAAAACGATTTTTTTCCAAACCAGGCAGGAAGGGAATCGCTGTGCGAGCGGTAGAACATCAACTGAAGACAGAAACAGAAAGCACACAGGAGAATTACAGCGGAGGCCAACCTATGCAGGAAATGAATGTTTTTGTTATGGCGCTTTACCCGGAAAAATCTGCTCTGTATGGAAATCTCCCCGGATCTGAAGTTAGAACATAATCCACAACTGTTCCCGTGCACTGTTCTACAAATCTGAGTGCTGCGAATACAAAAGTGCTTCACTGGACTGAAGACAAGCCCGTCTTATTTCAGAGTGGAGGGAGCCGACAGGAGCGCGGCGGTTGACTGGCAGCAGCACAAAGAGGAGAAAGAAAGTTAAAGCCCACCAGGAGGGAAGCAGTGCACACACACACACACGCACACACACACACACCTGTGCGTATGTGCATATGCTGCTCTATAGAGTTGTGTGTTTGATTTCCCTCATTTCTCATTTCATGCATGCATTCGTATTCAGCGCACACACAAACACTGGCCCACACGCGGCTTACGGCAGCTCATTGTTGAATCAGGACTGGTGCCGTCTGAATCAGACCAGACCACCCGATGTTCCTCTGCCTCCTCCTCGGCTTTCTGAGGACTATTCTGTGGTTTCTCACATTGTCGCACGATGGGAAGACATTCGTAAGAGTCTCGAGACAATTAAAGGTTTAGTCCTCCAACAAATGTAACTTTTAATCAATTATGCACCATGTTCTACTACTGAGGAAAGTTCGGCACGTAGCCAAGTTTTTTTTATCATTTAAACAACGTCATATTTTGGATGTTTCATGTTTTCATAGATGTATTCATGAATCTGGAATGGGAGGTGTTTTTGCATCTGTTGTATATACAAGGTCTCTCTCCAATCACCTCACAAGTTTTACATTTTTTAGCCAGAATTGATCTGACTTCCAGCTGAAGGAAGAATCCTCTAATTTCATCTACCAAAGGAAGAACAGAAGGAGGGGAAAAGTTGGGATTACCTTGGATTTGAGCGGCCCTGCATCGATGAGACACATTGGACTGAATCTGACTGAGCAGACCTCCCCGGATCAACTAAACTAATCTTAAAGAAACTCAGCTGAAGCACAAATTGTACGAAACAAAATATCAAGTCAACCGAATAATTCTTCTTCTGATGTCTCATTGGTTCCTACCTCCAGGAGAGATGCCTTTTATTCCATTTGTTCTGTGGAATCAGGCTTCGTTTCCTGCGGCCCATTGTCCCCTCGGCCTCAGACACATCTGGCAGAGAACATCTGGGTGTTTTCATTAGACCCAGTGTGTCTTGGTCTAAAAAAAAAAAAAGAGAGGAGAGAAGAGGAGCGGCTGATTCACTGAGAGAGGTTATAGTTGATTATTCCATATTCATTTGCCTCCATAAAAACAAACAAACAAACAAACACAGCCCACATACCGAAGACTCCGGTCTCCTTCAGGCCTCCGAACCTCTGCATGGCTTTGATGGCCTTGGTCAGGGCCTCCTTGGTCTGCAGCTGACCAGTCACTGGGTCGGGGGGCGGGAGGTAGCCGAACCTGCTCAGCCAGTCCTGCAGAGGGAAACAGCAGACGCAGAGGTCAAGAGTCGTCGCAGGCATTTCAATGACTCCAAGTATCCCACAGCTGCTGAGACGGTTGGACACCTGTTGGTGTTTACGCTCTGTGGATTCAGTGTCTGCACACGTGTGCATTCAAGCTGGGTGTGTGTGTCCGAGCAAACAAGCTAGACACAAAAGACAGTGATGGATAGATAGTAGCTCATCTCTGGTTAAAAATATATTGATCCTCTGGCTCAGCCTCCGCGAACACACGTTACACGTCTGTGCCATGAAAACCGTTTCTTTCCACCCTGTCCCTGACGCTCCGAATCTTTCCATCTTATCTCATTTGCATTCATCCTAAAGCTACACATGGTAGGTTTCTGTCTGCGAGGCACAGAGGGCTGTTGATGGAGTTTTATCAGAAACACAGAGAATCAAATGATAGATATACATGTATTTATTTGTTCATACCCGGCACCTGATTAAAATTCATCCATCCATATTATCTATACCACTTATCCTTTGAGGGTCTCCCGGGGCTGGAGCCAATCACAGCTTTGTCTGGAAAGGTCTCTTGATTAGAATCTGATGACTAACTGTCACTCAGTGTAATGTATACCAACAATCCCCTGGTGACCCACACCACATCCTTCCAATTAAGTTTTGTGGAAAGTAGTTATTTGCATAATCCTGCTAAATATTAAGACAAAAACATAACCTGTACTGGTGACTGAATAGATTTCAAAATAATAGATACAAGATTATTTCAAAGAATGATATGGATGCATGAGGACACACACACCAGCAGAGACAGACGCCATGTGTATATGAAAAGGTAGAACTGCACCTCCGTCTCCATCTGGGGCCGGTGAAGCTACTGTCAATCAAAGCAGCCCAGCTGAGAGCATTGATTGGTTTTAGATCTTATAAGATCTGACGGATGGAAGCATCTGAGCTGCAACCTGAGATCGCTGAGCTCTTCTCCTCTTTTCTTTCTAACCCTTTCTCCCCCGAGGCCCCTCTTTTTGTCTGGTTTCTGTCTCTCTCTCCTCTTCCCTTCATCTGTCTCAGCTCCGCTAAAGCCTCCTCCTCCCTTACGAGCTGACGGCCAATGGGAGACGGCGGATTGTAAATAGGTTTTTGACCCGCGCTCATCAGAGGTGAACAACACTGATCGATGGCCAGGCATCCCTCCTTTATTGACAAGGCAGGGGAAATCCTATTAACTGAATGACTTTGCTTTAGTGAGCTCTCTGCTGGTTGATATTTGCCATCTCATGCTTTGTCTTTGCCTTCCCTGCAGAGAGCTCGGGAGAAGTGCAACTGTAGAGGGGAAGTGACCCATAGCAACAACAACTTCCTGAACGACAGGGGTAAGTGGGAGCGGTCAGAGAATTAAAAAAGACTGAATCAACAAAGAACAAAAAGGGTGACACAGTGAAATCAGAATGCAGAAAATGGTCATTTCAATCTAAGGTCTTATCTTTGTCTCATCAGTGGTAACCCTGTTCTCACCAACATGGCTGAACGAAGCCTGACAGGATAAGAAACATGAGCATACACACATTATACAGGTTTCAACCAACAGCTCAGCCAAAGAGAGAATGAAAGTGAATGCTGCTGGATGTCGGATCTGTTTTTTGTGCTCAAAACCTTCACTGCACACCAATTCTAAGCAGGTTGTGTCCATGCTAGAACAGTGATAAAATTAAATATGCCTTTCTACGAACCAGACAATATGCATAACAAATATGGCCCCACAAGGCAATGCACAAAGGAAATGGAGGCGCTGCTCGTAGCTGGAAATAAAAACAGTGGATGTGGGTGATACAGCTCCGGAAAAATAAAGGCGATATGCACAGCATGTACTTTAAAGCTGCTGTTTTATTTCCAGGGTATATTATTCTGTTCTATTGTATATATGGGTTTTAATGCAACATCCACCTACACTGACTAAGATGATCGGAATATAAATTACTGAGAGAAACATGGTGCTATTATCAGTGTTCATACAAGGTCTATAATTATATTGTTGTGGGTTAGATGTTCAATCTCTATATAAAAAACACTTAAAAGACCATAAATAACAAAAATAAGACCAAAGTTGTAAATAAAGCCACAAACGTGTGTGTGCCCATCTGTGTGCAGTGTGTAAATGTCCAATGCGTCCATATGGACAAGAGGAAGTTCCAGTTGTCGCTCCCTGTGAGGAAGGTGAGCCAGTGATTGATTACATCTGCGCTGTCGACACAACCTCAACCCCCTGTTTTCACACACAGCCCATAAAGTCACCACATAAAACTTTTTTTTTTCTGTGGAGCCAGCAGCTAATTTAAACCTGACATCGTAGCTCAGAGGGACCGAGTTGAGTAACCTGCACTTTTAAATCATGTACAGGGAGGTCCCTGTGTTTAGGTGAGATTGGGTTTGGGTTAAAAAGTTTGCTCAAGATGTACGAGTTCAAACAAAGAAAAAAACAAATCTTATACTGAATAACACGCCAAAAAATACCAATGCCTTTCTCCTGGGGTCCTTATCCGTCTACAGGCCAGAGTCTTGAATGTTGAACACATTCATCTTCATTCATCATCCTCTCCCAATCTGCCACAACACATACACACACATGTACAGTGGGGTCTAACGTGTTTAACCACGAATGGGAGAGTGGTCTCAGACTTCTGGACCCCCTCTGTATATATACATATATACATACACACGCACTCTGAATGCATTAAAACTGATTTCCAACACCTGTGCATTAGCATTCTGAATCCACAATGAGAAGCCTCCTTTAAAAGCCTTTGATGCCACCGTGCCGACTTATTCTCTCGGCGGTGCTTTTATTGCCGTGTTGTGTTCTGCATAAGCGAGCGGACGTCCACTTCTCTTGTGAAGACTTGTAAAGCAGAACTAAAGACGATGTTGACAGGCGCAGAGTAAAGTTCGGCCGCCGCTTCAAGCGTTTTTTATTTTTGATGTGCTCGTACTAATTTATTCGGGAAGAAGTGAGCACGAGAGAGAAAGTTAGAGAAGAGACAAAGCTGTCAAAATAAACAGGACGATGAGGTTTTATAAACAAAAACTACAAAAGTGATCAAATTCTCATTAAAGTCACAATTATTTTAAGTTGAGCTCTGAAAACAAGAGAAGTTGAGTAGACACTTTACTTTTGATAGTTTTTTCTGCACATGTTATTTTACATAGAGCAAATGTATGATGTGCATTGACTTTAAATCTGTATGATTACATGAGTTAAATTCTGATATTTGTGTTTCCATGTATGTCTGTGGTCACTTGAGCAAGTTACAACATAACTTGACATCTTCTGCATTTATGGATATTGACGAGTTGTTTTGAATAAGACTTGCTAATAAGTATATGACATATGCTTGGTTTACCGAGAATTAATTAACCTGGACTGTATTTGTACAAACAAGTCAGATTGAATGAGCTCACAGTCCAAACTTCACACCCTCTGTCTGTTTAAATTCACACAATGGTCCTCTGTTGTTCATTTATTAACAAATTGTGTGTAATCCTTCTGAAATGAGTAGAACATAGAGGAGAGAGGAATCTCCAAACAAGCTGCGATTCAGTGGAGAGAGAAAAAGTGATGACTAATGTGGCTGCAGTGAGTAACACACAGAACCGTATTGCTGCACGTTCCACACACAAACACCAACTGTCTCCTCTTATTGTGTTTTCCTCTCGTATTGACGTGAGAGCGGTGGCTCAGCTGCAGCCCAGAAGCCCTGAACCCAAAGTATTCGGTGACTCCTGCAGGTCAAGCGCTTGCTGACGTGGGGGCTTGACCTCATGTCCTAACTCAGGCCCAGGGGGTCTTTACCACTTAGCTGCCACGCTGCTCAAATGACCACACCAGTCCTGGTTTATTATCACCTGGTGAGTTCAGGGCTCCTCGCGAGGAAGAAAACATGTTCAGCTCGAATTTAGTGAAAGTGCCTTGAAGAAGGCACGTGCCATTTTATCTGAAGCAGGAATCCAGACCCTCAAGCTGCTTCACAGAGCATGGGACACTTTAGGTTTATAGCTGCAGTGTGCGACTAAGTATTGACTCAGTATTTTAGAGGTTCTTATTTGATGACTTTCCTAGGGCTCTACTCCTGGAACGCAAAAATTAACAAAATTATTTTGTTAAAGCCAATGAAGCCTAAAAGACGGACTGTTACTCAAGATCCCTTCGATTACACTTAAACAACTATTTGTTCATAATGCACACTCTTACTCTCTTCTAATGATTTACAACCTAAACTGCCTTGACATTAAACCAGTGCTTTCAAAAAACAACCTTCAAACTATGGTGTGCTCACAAATATGCACGAAACAAGTGTTGCAACAGCGATGGTAGAAGGATGTGCATGAGTGTATTTAAGATAATCTAACCCTCAAATACACACAAAAATAAAAATGTTTCTGCGATAACGTGTCCGCCCCCTCTGGCTGTTTGCCCGTTACGTAACGGTCCGGCTGAAACAAGAAGCACATACGAAGCTGTTTCATGTCACCGCTGATAAGAATCAAGGCGACTGTCAAGAAGAGAGAAGTAGCTGCAGAATGTCACACTCTCCGAGAGACACGTTGAAGTAAGAGACAAGCCAGAGCTCCTAGTTTGTAGGGACGTCCCTGCAGTGATGATAAACGTCGATCTAAAGCATCGTTACAGCGGGGGTCATGCAGCTGAACAGGATGAGCTACAAGGACAAAAAGGTTAACGCTCTTCGGGCAGATTTCGGACGCCCAACACCCAGTTCAAAGATGCATTTACTGATGAGAACTCTAATGGTTAAAAAAGTTTAAACTGCCGTTGTGGAGCGATTCTGTTCGATCGCACCAGTGAGGTCAGTGTGATAATAATTTAATATGGTCCGCGAAGGATGCTATAAAAAAAATAAAATGGCCCTTGATAGGAAAAAGGTTCCCCACCCCTGTTCTACAAGACACAGCTCATTAAGTTTAGTATTCAAACACACACACACACACACACACACACAGTCCTTCCACATCTCATGCACATGCTACAATCACAGTCAAGCCATTTATTTATGTCCACGTTGGACCATTAATTCACCAAGGACGACTCACGCACTGCACACACACACTCTGCATTTCCCCCTCTCGCACATACACACATCACTGAGGCGTGCACTGACTACTATAGCGTCTGAGTTACTTCCAGTGTCTGCTACAGTATCTGGATGTGAAGGATGATTTATCTCTTCATCCTGGTCCTTGGAATCTGTTCACGCACTGAGATCTGGAGAAGAAAGAGTAGAGTCGTCCTTCCAGAGATCAAGCAGGCCAACGTCTTTCCTCGCCTCATTAGAGCTGATGGTATTTAAAGGAAGGTATGGAACTTAGAGTATATTATGGGTATGGCGTATTAATAGCAACTAAGTTCGGAGCTTGTTGGAGATGGGAGGCATCAGTGTCTGGAATAGAAAATGACCTAATTAAATAATCGTTTAAATGACTGAATGGCAACGTTTAGTAAAGAGAATAACTCGGTGACGGCGCCGCTCGTTCAAGCCGAGGAAAACATTGTTTAGAAGAAGAAAGCCACACATACAGGACAGTGATTAATGTGAAGTGTTGCTGAATAGCTTGTGTGGGTGAGTGAGTTTGACGAAGGATGAGTCAGTGAGTAGTTATGTTGATTGGATCAATTTTGCTTGTACGTGATTAGTTGATGTGGAGAGAAAAGACACCGACATCTGTCTGGATTGATTTTACTCTCGCCTAAAAAATGTTGTAAGGAAAAGAGGCGCCTTCAGTGAAAAGATATATTTCATTACAGTGGATCATGCGGATCAGATCTTCTTCACAATAACACTGTTGCAGAAATGTTTCAGTAAAACTTCTCCAAAATGTTGTAGATAAATCCACTGCAGAGGGGAACAGGACAGACTCAAGGTCTTAAGATTTTATTAAAGTACAAACTATGTACGAGTTTGGATACCCGACTTAAACCCGTCAGAACCCGTTGGGACAAACATATTGAAACGGTTTTGGGACACGTTTCAGTCTGAGAAACCCCTTTACTTGATGTTTTTACTCTGCGCATGCTGCTAATTGGGGAAAACATCGGGCTTCTGTCAGGTTCGGACGCAAAAAACAACGACCTCCACGTTCAGGTCGGGCTCTTTAGAACGTACCTCTTCCCCAAATGTTCGCTGGGACGATTTTTCTATTGTTCAAGCATTTCACAGTACAGAAAGACCTTTATAAAAATGAATGGGAAAAGGTCCCTAGATGGCGACACGTCATCTTTCTACCAACTTCACTGTAACTTCGCCTGCGACTCACAGGTCAAAGGTCACTGTTGTTTAACTTTGACCTCCAAATAGAAAGACAGCTGCCACACACACACACACACACACACACACACACACACACGTGATGAGTTCTGTCGCCATGGTGTCACCACAGCAACAATTCTCAAAAGCGGTGTGTGAAAAACACGCATGTGACCTCCTCTGTTCCCACAATACCTCCCTGTTTAGTCCTGATGAGCAGCTGCTGAGTCCCCTTCATGTTGGGCAGGAAATGAGTCACACGGAGACATTTAACCCCGCGACCTCAGTGACTCTCACTGGGTCATGAAGTAGCGGAGGCCATTATAGTGTTTACATTGTTCCTCACTACCTCCAGGATGAGGTCGAAGAATGTGAAGCAGCGCTGGAATAGAAAGGGAGTCTGAGAAGTGGACCTTGTGTGAGTGATGTATTAAAAGAATCCATCACTTAAGTCCATTAATTAATGCCAGTTAAGAATGAAACTTCCCCTTTTCCTCCCGGCAGCTGACAAAAAAACATTGAAGACTCTTGTTTTCACCCATAAACTAAAGAGGAAGTGCACGATTGCTGAGGAAAACAAAAAAGACACAGAGCTACTGATGCTGCAAGCTTCACCGTCTTCCTCATAAATAGTTTTTAATCTTATCACTGGACTAATTATATCTCTCGGAAACCGTCCCAGTTTCTTAAATAGCATTAGAATTCTCCTAAAATCTTCCAATCAGGGTTCTCTTTTATTCAGGCTAATAATACGGTGACGATGAAAGCTCAATTCAAGAGAAATAGAATTATAGAGAAATGGAGATAACCAAGGATAAGATATTTTACGTCCAGAACAGGAGCAGATCCCGACTCTTTGCTTGTGTTTTCTGAATTTGACGATGTGTCCTTTATTCTTTTTTTTTAAATATTCCTGGCAGTGACATTTGTCTTTACAGGCGCTAAATTTGCTTTCTCAGACAAAACCCTAATATCCCCCCTGTCACTGTAGAACCACAAAACATGTTCTGAAATGTTGTAAATGAAAAATATTCTGATGTTTTTGACATTTCTAATCTCACAACTGATGAGGTATCTGCGGGCCGTGCAATCTGTAAATGCAGATAAAGATCAGACCAAAAATCAAACGGGAAGGGCCCCACAAAGATGTTTGCCTCATTGAGAAACAGCTTTGCCGAAACAGAGCAGAGATTTTTTTTCCCGCGGATCAGTCGAAAAACTTTCTTTGTCATCTAAATGGCACGAAACTCGATAAACACAAATCACACAGATGTAAATGTCTCACATCAAGAGATCCTCCACTTCTCATGTTGCTCTGCACCGAGGAGATTTCTCTCACAAAATGCTATCAGAGCATCGTTTGCAGTCGGCACAAAGATCTTATCGTTATTCAAAGCGGTTGTAGCATTTTCCCATTTTATATCAGCGGCTTGCTGCCAGAGAGACGGTTTACTTAAAGCATTACACTGGGATGATGTAGGATCCAAGGAGTGAAAGCTCACTGAAGTGGGTTTGACTGAGAAGCTCCTGAAATCGTTCCAATGCCACATCCTGAGCGTAAACACAATTTACCGAAGAAATGAAGGATTTAGTCTCATTTGTGCAAACAGATAAGATCAAAGGGGGGGGGGGGGGGGGGGGGGGGATGGAAGGAGAGGGAAATTGGCTGTGACATGCAGCCTGAATGACACCGGCTTGGATATGCCATGCAGGCGGTTAAAAGAGGGAGAGTTAATCCAGGCCTAGAAATCACCAATACGCTCTGATGCAATTCCCTCAACTTCGCTGTCGCTGCTTTAAAACATGACCTCTCTCTCTCTCTCTCTCTCTCTCTCTCTCTCTCTCTCTCTCTCTCTCTCTCTCTCTCTCTCTCTCTCACTCCTGCTCGTTGACTCCGTTTTCTGACTTTGTTTTGGCTTTTGGGACCAAATGTCATCTCAGAAACACACTCAACAGTAACAGTCGGAAATTATTAGATGCTAAAACAAAAATAATTTTTATCCCCATTTTTTTCCTTGCAAATGTGTGATTCATGTATGATTCATTTTTGCTAATGACTATGGAACTTAGTAAGCCTGTACACCCCCCTCATCCATTAAGTAGACATCACTCAACACTGGTCATTACTTCATGCAGCAAAACAATAAGCCTTATTATAATGGACCTCCATCCACACCAGGACTTATACGCTAAACAATCCTGATATATTTAGCTCTATTTCTGCAAATTTTATATAATTGTTCCAGGTGATTCACAGTGTGGCCTCAGCTTCACGGATGTGACAAAGCCGTTCGCAAGAAAGGCTTCAGAACGAATTCAATATATGATCACTTACATCCCTCTGAGTTGACACCATGGAACATATAATCAACTGAGTAGAAGGAAGGAATTGCTTTCATGCTTTCCGTTGACAAAAGTGCTCTGTGTTCTTTTCGTTTATTGCCCAGGTTTCATCTCGGAGCAGCTATCAGGATGTCTGCAGCGAGGCAGAAAGAGATGAGAGGAGAAAAACTGGTGTCAGCTCGTCGCAGCCATTTTTCTTAGCAGGAGCTCTGATGCAAAATATATAAATGAGACATGTCGTCTTGAAAATAAAACTTTAAATAGGCCCAATCCACACTGGAAAGGAACTGCTGCTTTCGACTGCAGAGGCTGGCATTGATTTTTTTTGTTTCATCATTGTATTACGTATAAGCAGATTTTTTTCTTCAATTACAAAGAGTTACAATTTAACTATTTTCCATCGATTTCACGCAGCCGAAAGGGAAAGACGACGGAGAAGAGCACGGCTTACAATGAGAAGTCATCATTCAGATTCCAGCTCGCTGTGCTACAAGCAGATGGCACCCGCGCCACCTGCTGAAACACTCAATCACGGGCAGTGTTTTGCTCTGCTGCAGATACAATGTGCATGTAATGGGACACAAGTCGGACTTGATGAAATGATACGGTGCATTGTGACGGATGAGCCTTTTTTTCTGACACCCTGCTGTGGTTGAACGGTCCAAAAAAAAAAAAGTACGTCCTTTCCCATACACTTTTTCTTGACTTTGATGGAGCGTGTCAGGTGCTCAAGAAAAGGAGAATTCACAAGGATTTAGGTGAAAGAAACCTGCAGCGCTAAGACAATCCAACCGCACTTAAATCAGGCTACGTGATTATGCAACATGGGTCAATAAATGTTGCTGCTGCAAGGAACTGAGGGACGTAATTTTCTCAAATCCTTTCCTAAGGGAAGGTCCAACATACCCTTTGCTTAAGGAGATATGAAAGGAAGTACTGACGCACCTTTCCTTAGCGATTAGAGAGTTCCAGCAGCCTTTTGATAGCTGCCATTTCTCCCCCTGAGTCCTTTCACTCAGTTACAAACCCTCCTAAGCAGGAACTTGACTGCAGTCCCAGTTCCCATTCAGGTCGAGGTGCGAATGTCATTTTCGAGACACTTGGGAGGAAAGATCTGTCCTAATTTGCATGTTTGTTTGTGCGAGAGCGTGACGACGAGGATTCAAAATATGACTGTAAGTGAATCATTTAATCCCTGGCTTATAGGAACAGCTGGTCGTACAGAGGGAGCTGAGACACAACTCCTGCCTCTTCCTGCAGGCGGCACGGAAGGAAGGTGCAGAGACGGAGGTGTCGAGAAAAAGAAGCAGAGGAACAGAAATACAAAGAGGCAATAACAGAGAGAGAGAGAGAGAGAGGAGACAAAAAAAAAAGATGGAAGAAGAAAGAGAGAAGAGAAACAGTTAATGGTTGAAAGAAAACATGCAGAAACAGAAAGAACACGGAGAAAGAGGAGAAGAAAGTCTGGTTGAAGCTGGACGTTGCAGAACATATTCTTCATCCACTGCAATAAGATGCCAGGAGCGGTGGGGAGCTTTGCACCTATAGGGCCATTTCAATTTTTAAAAACATCCTTCGAGGGCCATACTAAAATTATTGAACACGTACATCACACCAACCCTCTGATGCAATGGCTGGAATTGCTTCTCTTTGGAGAGGCGGCCGATGTCAGATGGTAGTGATGATGATAATGATGCTACTCGCTGCTATCAAAACAGCTCTCTAATACAAATCCTCACTTTTATCGTGCCGTGCATTGGCTTGTAAAGATCCCACACACAAAAACATGTCAGATCCTCATGACACATTGACATATATGGGATCAATTTCACTTCCACCAGTTCTGGCAGCTCTGAAGCAGCAATACGACTCCTTCACAAACCCTCCAAGGTTTCAGAATCATAAGCTTTGAGCTCACTAACCACAGAACCTGCCCGTGTAACCTTGTGCTGCTCAGAATATGTTTTTCTAAACCCAAACCCCCGACAAACTGTTTCATCACCATCCAAGTGACTCATCCAGCTTGACTTAATGTTTCCTGCTGCAATGACATTTGAGATTGGCCTTTATTTTATCACTGCGAGCACGTCCCCACAATCTAGTAAAAGACACACTGATGTGTCTTTTACTTCGATGATAAAGTAATGACTTGTAAAAACCCTCTTTTGGAAAGCACGGCATTCTTCGCCTCCTTTTCTTCTCTTGACAGAACAGTGTGTGTTTTCTTCAGCCTGACCATGACCTGACAGGCGGCGCACAGCCAGAGGGGACCACCGTGAAACACGTGAGTCTACTATTTTATGATGTTTGCCTTTATCGCGGAAAAATATAATTGCCATCAAGAGAATCTTTAGGTATTGCTGAGTGGTTTTTTTTTTTTTAAGTATTAATGAATTGTCTTGTGGGCCGCAAGCAGCCTGGAGGCCGGACTCTTCCCCGCCCCCCGCCCCTGAGTCTTGTTAATCAAGTATGTTAACTGCTGGTTTGTGTATAAACTGTTCAGGCTGAAATTTACACCTCAAAGATGATTTATGTGTTTTCCGACCTGGGTGTTAGAGAGAGTGTGTTTATAAGCGCTCCCTCAATCTAACATGAATAAGCAAATATGCAGATTGTACAATTGCTAATCACGCTTCAGGGTTTCCTTCGTAAAATAGTAAACAGGCACATCTACATATTGTTCTGCCTTGTCCTTTTTTGGGGCTGATTTATTATTTACTTTGCTGAGTCTGCTGACAACTGGTTGACGGGTTTTGTTCAACACGGGTAGAATTGTCTGAATCTGTGCCATCAGCAACTCACTTCCCTTTCACACAGGCCCACAAGATGCACTAAAGACTTGTTTTGGCACAAAGGCGGCCGTGCTGTGCACAAGTTAACCTGTGTATTATTGCAGGAGACAAGGGATATGTTCTGGCTAATGACTCAAAGCCACAGAAGCAAAACTACAACTGAGCCAAAGTGCACAGAAGGCCTTTTTCTCCCCCACTTCCCAAAATCCATCCTTTAAAAAGACAAGAAGTGTAATCGAACCCCTTTATAGGTTATGTCAGGACATAAATCCGACATTAATGCGTGGGTTGCACGGTTTTGATCATGTTTTGTGACTGAATGCACAAGAGTGGGATACTTTGGGAAATTTTTCGGCAAGCGATTAAAGATAAACAAACTGATGGGGCCAATTAGAACGTCCCCCTGTAACTGGGGCTTAATTTAACAGGCATAAATTCCAGCAGCTCCGCTGAGGGAAGGAGCCTCCAAACCTTCTTTGAAGTTCCTCTCTCTGTGGGCGGCCATGTGGTGTGGCATCCAGCCAAAGCCCACAGACACAAGGATCGAATAAGGCTCACCCAGCGCCTCCTGATACTGAGGATAAAGGAGAAGGCAGATGCACACCAACACATCGGCAAACATGCGCACACACGTGGAAGCCCTTAACCATCACAGTCGATATTTATTTGTCAGCTTACAATCTGTTTGGAATCATCATCCTGGTGAATCCAAGGACAATGATCTCCAAAGTCTTTTCTGCCGCTTTCATGTGAACAAATGTTTCGTGATCATCTGAGATGGATTTTGTTTCCCCCACTCACACTTGAGGAAGTCTTTTATGAATTTATAGAGAAAATTGGCAGTTCAATCGAGGTGAATGCAACTTGTCTTTCTGCAGTTTTTCATTTTTCAAGCATCAGCTTTAGGAAATCCAAATAAAAGGTGAGTCATATTAAAATACAGCCAATCAATATAACACGTAGATTGGATTTAACCTCAGCGACCTTAAATAATATGGAAAATGTCAATGAAATCCACGCTACAGAAACCAAGGACAATATACCAGGGCTGCCAACATTCATTCGAATATGTGGGAGAACTTCATTTTCAAACCGTAATGACCCTTTCAAATTCATATTATACAGTCTGTATTGGCAGTTGTGTATTGTATTGTCTGAAGTAGTTTGCCTTGTGATACAGCAGAGGGCGCTCACAATCAGTTTGACCTATTGTGTGCCCTCTTAACCCCCTTATTCAAGTAAGCCGGTAATGTTACGTTGTTTTGCTACGAAAATGGAGGACGCTAGCGAAAAATCGGGGAACGGATAACCGCGTGTTGGGTTCTACGTCGTAAAACAAATAAAGAAAAGCCTGTTTTTTAAATTCGAACCATGCAACTGTCTCACTATTAGCTTTCCACAGTGTGAGGCAGCGGAGGAGGCACCGCCGACGAGTGGAGTGTTCAACCTCCTCAGACTGCATGGATACACGTGGGAGTGCTGGCATTCGCATAACTTCTAAGGAATTGCGTGTCAGGTCAAATTCATTCAAAACTTGATTTTTGGAAAAAGTGACAGAATACAAATCATAAAATGTGTATTTTTGCATTACTAATATTGATAATAATAAGAATAGACTAATGTTCTGTAGCTGAGACTGAACAGCATAGAGATCTTAGAGCTGCTTTCTATTTCCGTGACTTCCATCCAGAGTTCAAAGCTTTACGCTGCAATACATTCTGCCCATGAGCGGAGTATTTATGTCCTGTCCTTGTATGAAGTTCACGAAAGCCCACACGAACGCCATGAAGGCGCTGCCATGTGCTACTATAGTGATCCCCACAAACAAGACAATGTCTCTGTGGTGTTAGCTGAGGAATGCTGCCAACTGGCATGTCCACACTGCACATGCAATAATACACATATACACACACACACACACACACACACACACACACATGCATGTGCTCCCTCACGTGTGTCTCTGTATGTGTTTGACTCTATTTTTAAGCATGGTCCTATATCCCTAACTCTGACCCGACTGCAGGATTTAACTCTAGTCTAGATTGCGTGTTCTACTTAAAATTCTGCAGCCGGTTAGCAGCTCATTATATTCACTTGATAAGAAGTTGAGTATCAACACAGAACTAAAGGAAAGTGGACCTAATTGCCAGTGATAGGGGAGGCGCTCATCTCTGCCACCCACTCAATCTCTTTTGGTCTAGTTCTCTTCATTTCACTCGGACCTGCAGAGAAACGGGATCACGGACACACAACGGTCTTGAAGTTGAGTCCAAAGACGATAAGCGATCTTCCGCTTCCCTCTTTTCTTCCCGCCATCATCTGCTCCGCTGTGACTTGCTGAGAAAATGACAAATACTAATGAGAAGCTATGAGATCACCAGTGTGGCAAGTGATGCACACACACACACACTCACATGCATTCTTGCAAACATGCATTTTATAGCAACACACAAACAAGAAGAAACAAACTTGAACACACACAAACCACATTTATTATAGTGCTGCCAATTTCTGCAAGCAATTTCAGAGTAGCTTTGTTGCTGCTTTGGGGTTTTCTTGATCGTACTATTAAATCCGTCTATTGGCAGTTCAGTTGGCAGCGCCATAGATTATTTTAGGCTTCAGCGTGCAGGCCAGTGCAACACCAGAAACCACCGTAATTACAAGATTTAGTCGGGGCCTTTGAGCGGCAGTGGCAACCGAAACCATGATCTGGTTGAAGACAGCGACGAGGGGCCGGGCTCCCAGGGTTAAAATAGAACTGTCCACATGGAGTTGATTTGAGGTTTTCTATATGGGGAGCCCTGGAGTGGGCCTGCACCAGTAATGAAGTCAGTTCAAGCCAATGGAAAAGGACCATCGCGTGCAGCTCTGTTGTGGGAAACATCACTGACATGCCCACGATATTAAATCCATCACTAATGGTAAATCAAACACAAGCAGACGGGGGGTGTGACGACTGTGTTGTGACTACAAATGGTCATTTTGCATTATCCACACTTAAAAAAGCAAGAGAACCGGTGATTACGCAGAACTCTTGAGACAGTAGCATTGTTCCACAAATTAAATCACTCGTTTTACTACTTCATAGAGTCACAGAGAGAGAGAGAGAGAGAGAGAAAGAATGAATTACTTTATTTGCATATTGCTCTGAAAATGCACACGAAACACATAAACACATTTCCCCCGGGGCACCAGTAGGAGAAGGAGTTCACCACTACGATCAAAGACCAGAAACAAACACAGTTCTAAATTCATGACAACCAGCCCTTATCTATGCCACTTATCTTTTGAGGGTCACGGGGGGGGGGGGGGGGGCTGGAGCCAGACACTGGGTAAGAGGCGGGGTTACACCATGGACAGGTTGCATGAGTAACCCAGTGTGAACAAACAGAGGCAAACCTGAACCCATCTGCAGGTGTTTGGACAGTGGGAGGAAACCAGAGTACATGCAAACTCTACACAGAAAGGCCCTGGCCAAATGGGATTAGAACCAAGAACCGTTTTAGGGCCGGGCAGCGCTTGCATGCATGAGAGCCGTCACGTAACATCTTGCTTTTCTTTTTGGCGCCCATGTTATCATGATAGCGTGGCCACTCCGCCCTGCTTTAGCCACGCTGCTCCTCTAGATAGTCAGGGTCTATGATGGAAATGATTTCACCACAGTTTTAATTCGTCGAATATGTCACAAACATAAACATTTTTAACACTTCCTGTATCAAAGTAAAAACACAAACCTCACCTGGGCTGTAGTGACATTAAAAGCAATGAACGCACCAGGGCAGCCAGAGTGTTACTGGGAGGCCCCGAAGCCAGGACATGCTTAAACTGGCTATCAACCCACAAATCCTTTGTCTGTTTATATCGACTAAATCGCGTATTCATCCAAATGTACCTGCTGGTGTCACTGACTGAAAATGTCGAGCAGAAATGTTGCCGCTGCACATCTGTCCCTCACAGCCAATAAAGAACTGGGGCCATTAACATCCTTATTGATTCTTTCAGTGAAGACATTACAAAGTCTGACAATCTCCTCAGAAACCTGCAAAGCTGCGATGACAGATTCGATAAGAGCGGACTGAAAGACTGCTCGGTTTCCACGCCACATCTCCCTCTGCCTAAGAAGCTGAAAGCGAGGTGTACATTATGCGCCGCACTGTCTCATGTGCTCTGTGTCAATCATTCCAAAGTGATATATTCAATGCTGCTGCACTGTCATCCCCCGACATGCCCTGGATTTAAGCTCCGTGATACACTGCCACAGAGAGAAAGGTCACGCAGCGGCGCCGAATGTACGACACCATGTGAAAAGAGGAGAAATATGAGTTAACTTTCATGCTTCTGCAGCTGCTTAGAACAATTAGGTAGAAACGTCGAACCTGTGAGATCTCCACCTGAATCATTACGCTGCTGTGAGTCGAGCTGCTCTGAGGTATCATCTTCCCTTTTCATGCCATATGCACTTCTTCTCTTGACTGTGTCTGGCTCATTACTTATTTCAGTGCAACAATCTCTGCATCTTTCCCCTTGACTTTTACTCTGCATCCAGTTTTCTGTTTGAGCTCCTTCTGTGCCGGAGCCTCTGGGTGCAATCAGAAGAAACAGTGATGCACTGGTAGAAGAAAGCCTCCTATCATTTTTTGAAGGGGGGGAGACTGAGAGACTGAGGAGATAGAATAGGATACTGGCAAAATGCGCAATCCTGAGAGGCAAGAGCGAGCTAATGAGGGGTGGTGGTATTGGAACCAGGCTGTAGCTGCATGAGAAGACAGTATTATGAGGTCTGGAGAGTGGTTGGAGGTGGGTGGCGACTACCAGGCTTTTTTTTTTCCTCTTCCAATCCATTGGACACAAGACCAGATGGTATCCTCATTGAAGAAATTTGAAAGCAAAATGAGGAGAGGATTAGAAACAGACGTCCAATCGTGCGTGAACCTCTCCTCTTCATCTGGTTTTCCTTCCTACGACACCGAAAGACACAAGCAAAATTTAATTTTCCTCACCGAGAAAGATTAAATGCGACGGAGACACTCGTCAAGGTCACTTTCTGCAAGATTAAATAGTATTTATGGGGCTTTTTATCAGCAGCCGATCTCTTCACCTCACTCTAAAGTACAGTACTTCTTCGGAAAGGCAAATAATCCTTTAAGTATCCAGTGTAAGTCATTCCCTACTGATGCAGAAAACAGCCATCGGGAGTAAAATGATTCAATGAGCAGAAAAAGGCGTAGATTACTTTGTAGCTGTGACGTAGCAGCTCCCTCAAATGCTTAAATTGCACATTGCTGCGCCAGATAACAGCAAAACTGAAAACCGGATGCCTCAGAGCTGTGCTAAAGTTTGTGCTTCGGTTAATTACACTTTTGCCTACAGCAGTTCAAAAAGATATGGATGCACGCAGAGAAGCCAAGAGATGCAGTACGGCGGCTCTGAAGTGTGATGGGACTCTGGAGCAGCGGGGCTGGAGATCAGGACACGGTTCGACGGGTAGACAGTTGTTTTTGTGGTTTAGGTCCCGGACGTGTCGGTGTTATGAACACGGGGCTGAGACGGGGGAGAATCCACTCAAAAAGCCTCAACAACAAATTATCCACCTGCTCTCTCCAGCTGAGAGCGATTTCATTAATGCAGGAGAAGTCTTATTTAAAAGTCAATCAGCAGGTCACAGGGGACGACTGTCTCCCTGTCCAGTTTCATCACTACCCTAAAAAAAAATCTGCGTCTGCCTTTGTTGTGACCTTTCATAAGATTGTGGTTTACGATGCCATTCGATCCGAGGATGAATAATGAGTCGCTATTTGAAAGTTTTTGATCAAAAACACACTCACACACTTTTATTGACTCATCTAATCGGAGCTGAAAATAGACTTCACCTTGGGTGCGACCATTTTCCATTACCAAATTATTATTCAAGGAAATGATTTGCAGATTAGCCACTAATGAAAGCACTCATTAGTTGGGGCAACTATCAAATTCCACTCTTCACAACCGCAAAAATGCGGAGACAGATTTGCAATTTGAAAGATGCGAAGAGATCAGGGTCGAAGACAGGCTAAATTTAGATGAAAAGCCAAAAATGATTTAGAAAAGGTAACATTCACTAATCTGTCATTTTTTCAAACTGAAGCTGTGCAAACACATCTGTTATATTTAAACCTGCATAAAGCAATGAATTGGAAAACAGGATCAAATGATTTCCAGTAAGAGGTTGGATTCTGCTGCTAATCTGACACAGCTCTCTGCAGCTGTAAGCCTTTTGCAGCCTATTGTATTGGTTTCTGTCATATGGAGTAAAAACTGTGGCCAACTGCTCCGAGCACAGAAAGCAGTGGTACAGCCTGGAATGAAATAGAGAGCCATGAATTTAAATTCACAATTTCAATATGTGGTGAGGAGCAGAAATCCAGACGTGCCCACGTTACTCTGCCCACTTTCAGACAGGAAATAGGGAAATGTCCAGATTTACGGTTCTAGGCCTTTTCCGAAAGTTTGTCTTTCACATATGAAGAACGCAACAGGAGATTGTCCGAGTCAGACGTGTTCACAACAACAGGAAACTGTCCGCTACATTGAGGCGAAGAGTGGCGCCTGGGTAGAAATCATGTGTTTTTGTTTACAGCACAAAGTCGGCCCGTATCGGGAAACGCTCCAGATTCTCGTCTTTCCAATCCGGAGACCTTTGTGTTCTTTAAGTTTCATATTTGTTCTCGCTCACTGAGAATTTTGCTGGATAACTTGGACATTTGTGTTCTCACATCCAGCCGCTTCAGAACATTTCAGCGAAAGTCCGGACTTCAGTGCATGTCTGAAAACAGCTTCTGTTTCTGCTGCAAGGGAAAGATGCCACGTGTTTGCTCACACTCTCTTGATAAGGGATGACATAGTATCAAGGCAGCTTTAAGGATTGCCTGACCAAACACCAGCTCATGGGCAGCCATCCGCCCAGCATGTTAAATCTCCAGTGCGAAAAACAACAGACTTAAATGATGAGAGAATGTGTCAAATATATTTGTCAGCATTGTTTTCACATTTGAAACCTTGGAATCTAACTCGTATTTGACTAATGCCACAATAATCCTGTTATTCAAATAAGCCAATCTGCTGCACACTCCACCAGCTCGCCCCGCAGACGTTTGCCCTTCCACCTCGTCATCTTCCACACGCGTACGTCTTGCACATCGTAACGGCTTCCTGATGAGTTTTGTAGATGAGTCAGTGCTCGTCTCCGTGCACTCACAAGCTCCGACACAAAAACCACGTGACTGTCCCCAATAAGCAGGAGGGACGATTCATGTCTGCTGCTGAGTGTCTATCCAAGTACGACAGAGGAGATGAGTGGATGGCTGCAGCCGGCAACACAACCACTGGGGAGACGGTGGAAGTGGTTGAGTAATAAAAAAGATAAAAAGATAGATAGATGGTTAAATAGATAAAAAGATAGATATATAGATGGATAGATAGAAATGAGAGCGATGCACCTCAGCAATAAATGTGGAAAAGAGCTACAAGCAAATGAGGAACTTGTGTTGACAGCCAAACAGTTAATTAAGACGTTGTGCCTAATTAATACATATTTTATCTGCAGGTGCTTTGCTCATTAAAACGACCGGTGACATTATTTTATAACAGCTTCATTTGTTGCTCGGATGCAGTTAATTGGAAGAATTATATTCTGTTTTAAGCTACTGTAAAGCATCACAAATTACGT